>NW_015505425.1:80512-131398 GCF_001515645.1 Sinocyclocheilus grahami | reverse complement strand
CCGCTTTGTCCATGGTGAAAGCCGATCCGGCGATCCACAGTGCGAAGTTCCTCAGCGACCAGCACTGATCAGCTCCAGGCATGACGAAGCAGATATCGTCCTCTTTGGAAGGCCAAACAAAGTAGTTTTGCTTTCACAACGAAACCCACAGCGCCTTCACGACATGGCGGCGGCGGCGGCAGCAACAATACTACAACGAGAATAAAAGTTACGCCTTCTTTCTTTGCGTGAACATTTGGGCGGCATTATGCAAATCTTCCCCCATCTTGACGTAGACATGTGGGGGCGTGTTATAACGAGCCGTTTTAGGTAGGTGTGGTTGACTCTTAACTTTTATAAAGAATATCTCTTTGGATTTGAGACTTTAGTCTTTGCAACTTTACAGATCTTCTTTATGCACCAAGAGATTGTAACACTCCAAAGAGAAAGAAAAAAATTGAAATCGCATCATATGACCCTTTTAAGCTTATGTGTACAACATGTACAGCATGTTTCACTGTAGTATGCTAGATTGTCACATGACCTCACTAAAACATGTTTAATTCAGCATGTGACATCCAGCTATCATAGACTGGGCTCTTTTAAAACAGTTTTATTTTTCCCAAATTCCGTGTTTTCCATTTTTTTCCCTGAATTCCATTTTAATGCACTGAAAAAAAAAATCAAAAAGCAAATTTAACTTATTTTTTCTTTTGAATGTTTTTGCACATATTTTTTAAGTAAATAAAAATGGAATTAAGTCAAATCTACTTAACTAAGTTATGTAAAATTAACAAAGAGAATAAGTACATTTAACTTGGCCAATTAAAGTTTGTTGAGTAATTTCATTTGAAGTTTACTTTAACTCAACTAGTTTACTCCATACTTGAGTACATTTTACTCAATCATTATTAATGCCCCAGTGCATGATGGGAACACCAGTGTCATAACTTTGATATTTACTCAGAGAATCCTTGTAAACATAACTAACAGTTCCAAGTGAAATATACTTATAAGTTCAAACTTTAAGTTCTACAAGCTTGAATTGAGAACAGATATAGTATTACTTTTTTTTTAAATTCTCGCCTGAACTAAATAATGTAGAAATTACATGTTTTTCCATATTATTTACTTCATCACAATCATTTTTATCAGTGTCGTTTAATTCAATTTTAATAATTAAAATGCATGTCCAATTAATTGAATTTGTTAAACTTTAACCATTCAATAATTTATTAAAATTAAAACAATAATAGGGCCCTATGATTTTCAGCAGGGGCCGGTTGCACCAGCTAGATGTAAAAACACTGGGTGTAATCCCTACGCTGGGCTTTGCAACGTCCTGCTTTACGACACATATTTACACCTGTTGCACCAACTGAAACTACAATCAGGCGCAACTACGCCCGGCGTAGACAATGCGCGTCCATGCCGACACATTCTCCCTCAGTTATAGATATAGCTGAGACGACGTTCACACCGCAATGGCTACAACTACTAATACAGAACTGAATTGCTCATGACATAATATAAGTGAAATCACCTCGCTATGATTTCATTGAGTAAACATTTCCTAACAAGTCCGCATTTTTATATCTGAAGTCTCCCTGCACACTCCCATGACAAGGTTAAGTAAAATATAATAAATGTAATACAATGCTTCTCTCTACAGTTATTTTTTTTATAGCTGACTATCAAGTTTATGTACAATGGATGTCTTTCTGAGGTAATTGTGACTTTACGTGACATTTTGTGTTTTGCTGTCTTTCTGTGGCTGAAAAAACACGTTTATGGTTTGTATTTTGTGATAAAATTCACAGAATTTGAAAGCTGATAATTTATTTCTGATTAAAAGTAACAAAGCACAAAACTTATTGCGATTTATTGGATGGCAGGCACGCTACAAATAATGAATTGAATTATTAAAAAGACGTGAAATATTTTCAAGCACACTGTCCTTCCAAGATGTCAAATGGTTTGGTTTCTTTTAATAATCCCAGTTCATATGTAATATTTTACTGCATAATTATTACATGCTTGACAGAAATATATTTTGTATTCAATGTCGACAGTGTGGTAGGATAGCACAGAGCTTCGCGATTGATATCGCTTATCCTGCCCGAAAAGACCATAAACATTACAGGTCACGTCTGCAGTAATAATTAACTAACAGACATGAATCCTAAAAACGAATAATGATTTAATGTCAGACATAGCACTACGCCGAGATGGTGCAACGGGTATAAATTCTACGCATGACTTAAAGCACCATTTACGTCCAGCCTAGTCTTACAACTGGGTGTACGTCCAGCTGGTGCAACCGGCCCCAGAACTTTTGTGTTGTCTTGTCTCTTTTAGTTTGAGTTTTATGGTTTAATAAAAATTCTAGTGTATAATAGTAGTATATTTCTGTAATAATTTCAAGCTAAATCATACATATTTATATATTTTTTGGTCACAGAAACCATAAATGTATGTATAAATTTAGATCCTGCAGCTATTCCAAGCAGTGAAATTTCATACAGTGCACATTATACGAGTAGTATGCCATTTCAAACGAATGTTGTTATGCTCTCCATTTCTGTCTTTCTCTGTATGATGGGATGCAGCAGGTGGAAAATGGAGACAGGAAGAGGGCAGGTAAACAGTCATTATCATGACATGTCTGTGAGATGCCCCCATGTGTGTTCCAGTGACATAGCTTGGGAAATTGGCTCTCTGTTACTACATATGCAATGTCACACATGGGGCCATGATAAAAAAAAAACTAAACAAAACAAAAAAACAGAATCATCTTCTGGCAGGGTTTGCAGTGAGCAGTCTCTTGAAAAGAAAAAAAAAAGTAATATTGTGTGCGACAAAATCTTACCATTCCACCCTCCTGCTACCTATCACTCCACAATCTGTCCGGAGCGTGTGACTGCTGATGCTTGAGTAGCAGGTGGAATATTTCAGTGAGCCCCATGTGGTGGACAGAGAGAGGAAGAGACTGTCCTCCTCACTTAATCAAGTGTGCTTGAGTGCACAGAACAACAACACTTCGTCAGGCAGGGGCCTCTAGGGCCATTTGTGGAGACCGGGACAGGCAGGGGACTGCTTGCTACAGACCTGGCGCAAAAGATGCCGCCTGGTCCACACATGTTCTCTGAGAACGCCAGGAGACTGAGAGGGATGCTGGTGGATGGAGAAGCTCTTAAAAGAAGAGATGATCCCTGTGACATCTTTGTTTCAGGCAGGATATGTAATATGACAGAGAGTTGAAGTTGCATGCCAAGCCCCAGCATGCCTAGGTGGAGCACATCCCCCAGTTTGCCTAGCGCTCCTCCTGGTTCAGATGTCATTTGTGTATTCTCTTTGGATCAAAGGCAGGTCACGTTAATTAGCAGATTTCACACTCCTCTGCCAGCAAACACCCCCATCTCCCCCTTCTTAGCAGCATTGTCACTGAGGCATTAGACATGTTAATCGCCTGCACAAGCCTGGGAGCATAATAGTAACTGGTCGACGCACGCTTCTGGAGGTCATGGTTGAGGCACCTTTGTGACCCTTGATCAAACCCAACACAGGTGTGGCTCCTTCAGTCCATCTCAGGGGTTTCCATTTAGAATCGCAGGGTCTTAAAGTGTCGCTTTGATCCACACCTGGGCTTCTGTTCCTCCTGCTGGGCTGGAACGAAAGCCACCATTGCTATGGACGGGTTCTGGAGGCTGGCCCGAGTACTCGAGCCCTTTGAGAAATTTTTCTCAATTCAGTCTTTTTGGCACTGAAGTGTTTCTGATATCCCATTGCTCGCTATGGTGCATCATGGAGTATTAGTGCCATGTTGTGTCCCGTGCGTCAGTCCAAGGGCGAGGTAGAGGACACGGAGGATGATCAGAAAGTTTCATGTTAGCCTGCTGTACCTGTTCATGTAACTAGTCATGAGCAAACAGTACTTCACTGTGCATACAGTAAAATATACTGTATCATTCAGAAGTTTGGGGTTGGTAAGATTTATTTATTATTTTTGAAAAGTCTCATGCTCACAAAAGCTGATAGAAAATACAGTAAAAACTGTAATTTTGTAATGTTATTACAACGAAAAATAACTGTTCTCTATATTAATACATTTTCCAATTTTATTCCTGTGATGGCTAAGCTGAATTTTCAGCACTCATTACTCCAGTCTTCAGTGTCACATGATCCTTCAGAAATCATTCAAATATGCTGATTTGGTGTTTAATTTAACTGTCACCCATCCCCTCTGTGGGACGCCTAAATTTACTTCACTATATTACAATTAAATCCTAATCTAATCATGACAAACTATATATCGTTGGAAAGGTCTAAGACTCCTAAATAGATATTTTACCTATGTTTTTGTTAAATTATGTAGGAAAAGTAATAGATTAATTTTTGACTGCACCTCAAAAATCTACATCATAACAGAGAGTTCTGACCTTTGCCAAAAAAAAGTCTTCTTTGTTGCCTTTTTCTCTATCACACTTTAGAAACCGTCAGAAATTATATATCAATTGAAAACTTTAAATCTCAAAATTCATCCTTTGAAACCCATTTTAAAATCAAATATTGCATTACCATGAAAATGGTACATCAATATCATGTTACAAAATGTTTTCGTTCATTATTATTATACAAATTTAAGTTTGGATCGTGCACTTTCACGTCTGTGTTCAAAAATGTGAGTGACAATTAAGGGGTTAAGTTAGTTATCGTCAATGTTGAAAATGTGTTATGTAATATTTTTGTTGAAACCATGAAACATTTTTAAAGCCCTTCCATTTTTTGTCATTTCTGATCAATTTAAAGGTATAGTTTACCCGGAAATTAAAATTCTGTCATTTACTCACCCTCAAATTGTTCTAAACCTGTATGAGTATAAAATGACAAAATTTTCATTTTTGGGTGAACTATCCCTTGAATGCCCTCTTACTGAATAAAAGTATTTTTTCCTAACTTTTGAATGTCTATTTTTCGAAGGCTGTCAGCTTGGATCTAATTACATAATATGCTGATAAATTAATCAGAAATAACAATATTTGCTGAGAAAAGCCCCCAGTTGAAGAGTCAAAGATATTTGTTACGGGGCTAACAAGACGTGAGACGTGTGGATCCATGTGCAAGCTTTAGTCTGAACAGAAGACAGAGACGTGGTCATAACAGGCAGGGTCAAAACAATGGCAAACAGGTATATGGCGGGCAAAACACAAGAATAGTCCTAGGGCTAGCGTAGGTTGACGATCGGCAGACAAAATTACTGGGGTGAGACTAGAGGGATAAATCCAGGGAGACAGGCAAAGATCAGAACCGAGGAAACCGACAAGGCAAGGCAAAACAAGGAAACACGGGAAGGAAACAGGAACTAGGAAAACTAACAGGCTAAGCAATACTCGGCAGTGAATGGTAGTTTGAGTGAGTGTTATATGGTGAGTGAGTGATGTGAAGCAGCTGTGTGCAATCAGTGAAAACAGCTGTGTGCAATCTGTGCAATGAATGATGGGATATGTAGTCCGAGATGATAAGCAACAGTGGTGTTGTGCGAGAGTCAATATAATGGAAAGGGTGACCTCTGATGGTAAGCAGACGGAAGTTCATGGACCGGATTCATGACAATATTATTATGGCTGACGAGTAAAGCATTTGAATAGATGTTACAAAAGGTTGCTGTAGAAGGCATGCTGAGCTTCTGAAATGTGCAATTAGTGCAATGACTGCTGCAGATACCAAGAAAATCGTTCCTTGTGTTAAATTGTATTTGTTTGGCGTGTATTTGTAACACCAGCTACACTCATTTGGAGTCAAGCTTTTTAAGTTGATTTACATATTTTCCCCATGATCCAAAAATTCATGCCATGATCAAAAAAGTAAATGGAAACTTTCATCTAAACTGATAAAGCCTTGTGCACTTTCATATTGTTCTCGTCTCATTTTCGTCTCATCTCGTCTCATACAATGCACATATCAACTCAAATCAATACTTAGCTTTGCAGGCGACATTCAGACCAGCATGTGTGTGATTTGGGAGTCAGCTGCCCTTCAGCACTAATCTGTGAATAGTTCAGGCTTCGAGTTTAAGATAATGGTGCTGAGATGCAGCCAAAGCCCACGAGAACATAGGCCCAATAGAGAGAAACCCTGGAGCCCTCTAATCCCTATTGGAACCTGTAAATCTTCCTGGATGTGTATTTCCATCCTGTCAGTGTGAGGAATAGTTCCGCCCAGTATCTTCATTTGGAGCATCATTTCCATTCCAGGTCTGTCAGGATGGTGTGAGACTGCCATCTAAACGTTCCCAGCTGCAGGTGAATCAGCATGGCAATTAAGAGAGACAATTAGAGCCCATTCACTTCTGCAGGCTACGGGCACAAAGATAAGCTCTAAGCCTCAGCTTAATTGGATCATTGTCTCTGCAGAAACACAAAATACTAGAGGAAAAAAGGAATTAAAATGTGATTCGTTCATTGACAAAAACAACATAAATAGGTTTTTAACTTCTTGGAAAGCTAGTCATTTCTTGCAGTTTTTTGGACTTATAAAAAGTTTTACCTAAGTGGGTGAAAATGTGCATTGAATTTTGTATCACATATCACCACCACTTCTTTGCCCATGATGTCATTTTGTGTTGGAAGATGAAATTAGATAGGCGTATGTACCCTGACAATTAGATAATGGAATAATTACATCCTCACCCTGACTCCTCGCCCTAGCCATTGGCAGCTTGGAATATTTGCTTAATTAACTCTTTTTTTATGCCTTATTGTTGTGCTGTAATAGTTTTTCTTATTAAAAAAAAAGAAGAACATTTTTAACATCTCTGTATTTTCAAGAAACGCCCTCTTATTATGTGAAATTAAGTATTTGCTGAACATTTTCTCACAGGCTGTGGGTTTGCTGTTGGCTCCAGTATTGTTTGCACCACGCAATTCAATAACAGCCTTTTGGTAAACTCTGAATTACATTTGTGAAAGCATCACAAAATAAATAATTCTGTGAAACCATGAAGTTCACACTAAACTGATCAGAAACGTTATGAACAATAAACTGCAGTTCATGTCTAATGTTGGAATCTGTCAGGAGGATATGTTGAGTTGTAGTTGCTATACACTATCAATAACCGCTCGTAATTTGACTGATTTTCATACATTTGACCTTTATGATTAGTTTTTCTTGTGTTTAAGACTAATAGTATCTAGAGGTGTCACAATATGAGATTTTCACTACTTGGTTATCATTGACAAAATAATTGACAGTGGTTATATATCATGATATCTATAGAAATTTTGCAAACACATACATATTGCAGTTAGTCAGTTTTATCTTTAACTCCCGTTTCTTTCCTTTTTTGGCCAATGAATCCCTCAAAATATTGTGTGGGGATACAGAGAGAGATATGATATGATGAATAAAAGTTTCAGATGACAGGTGGTAGGGGTAGGCGATATGACCAAAATCTTATTTCACGGTATGAGAAATTTTATTTCACAATAACGATATGTACCTTCTTTGATATAGCTATTTTTATTTTATTTTTGTTATTAAAATGAAGAAAAAGTAGCAAATTACAAGCACAGCAGAACAAATGCTATGAATGATATGAAGCAAATAATATGAAATAAACGTTTAATTTATTCAGCTACAGTAGGCTAGGTTTATTTAACATGCAGTAAGAAATATACAATGGGCATTATGACATTACAGTGTGCGTATTTGACCATTCAAGCACAATGAAACACGAAAGAGATCTGTTTCTGTGATCACATGCTGTCGAGAGAGGGGCTTTCAGTGCATGCGCTTCGGCTGTGTGTCAGTCAGCGCGAGCACCGCTTTGAGTTCTTTTTCACTGCTTATTGAACTTAATAACTCAACCAAGTGCGTCCCACTCTTTGCTCAAGTTGATCTTTGTTGAAGTTGGTTGATGGAAAAGAACCAGTCTGAGTCGGAGAATCCAGGTGAATGGAAAGTGAAGGCCGCAGCCTGGCACGAACTTAGTGGGTTCTTAGCAGCGTTGGAGCTCACATCTTCTCAGAATCTAACAGAACCGCAGACTAGAGGTGGGTCACTGATGTGAGGCCTTTAAGGTCTGAGAAGATTCACGCCTCTCAAGATGGGCTTGTCCAATGAGAAAGGCTGAAATCCCAAGCGGGAGTTTGGAAATACTGGGGAGTTTTATGACCCTTTGTGTTAAAGCATGGTCATTTGCATATGGAACTTGAATCGAAATTACTAATGATTCTAAGAACACTAATATATTGCCTATGTACCAACATATAATATACACTCTCGTTTAGATCATCAGAAGACGAATTCATAGATACTAAACATGGTAGGATTACATATAGGTAAGATGACATGAACGAGTGGTTCTATCATAAGCCTGCATAAAACAGTATACAATATAAGAGACAATATACAAGGACAGTAACAACATACACAATGACCTGAAGGATATGTGTGTTCATTCAAAGAAAGGTTTTCCTATGAATTAATTAGAGAAGAGTCCATTTTTACTGTGCATTGTGTCTCTTCCTATGGCAAATGTAGTGATTTCCTCTACCCACATTCCTTTGGGCAATAAAATCAGTGATATCAGCGTTGGTTGCCATGGTGACCAGGGTCCTGGTGTCTTTCTGAGGTGTTAAGACGCATTTCGGGAGAAGGGTCCATAGGTCCTCATATGGCTTGTTAACTGAGGGGTGTTACAGAGTATTTGTTAAATATAGCTAACAAAATATATATTGTGTGTTTGATTGGTCCAGACGCTACACAGTACTGTGTTACGCAGATATATTTGCATACCGCGGAATACAGGATATAGCAAAATCTGTAGCGATAGACACTTTATTTTGCGGTAACGATATATACCGTCATACCGCCCAGCCCTAACTGGTGGTATTACCCTCTTTTGCACTTACTGTTGATTGGCATTTCCTGCAGACTGTGGTGTCTAACAATGTCTAAATGAACATTCCAAATCCATATGACCTGTTGTTGGAAGAAGAGCATATCATGTAGAGCAGTGGTCACCAAACTTTTTAGGCCCAAGATCCCTGACCTCGGCCTTTATGAAAGACAAGATCTACCTATTGAAGAACTGATAGAAAAAGACATCCCAGATTGTACTTCAAATTTGAGGCCTTTTACTTAGTATTTTAATTATTGATGCGCCAGTCATGGCTAATTCAGATTTTCTTTTCTTTCTTTTTTTTAACTGGCAAATTGGATTCTGAATCTGATACTGATTTTTATGCAAATTTATTTATTGGCTATTTGCTTTATAACAAACAAACTGGCTTAAAACAAAAATATCTAGCCATTTGAAAGGCAACCACTGCATTTTAATCACGATCTGCACGGGCAGTTGTTTTTGATTTGATTTAGATTAATTTCAGGATTTAAAACAAAAACAGAATGGTCTGACTTTAGGTTTTATTTATTTGCTACATAAAACATCTGCGTGAAACAACAGCAGGTCTGAGTGAGATGCACTCTCTTGAAAGCAGGTGGCACTAATGAACAGGGTTGCCAGGTTTTCGCCATAAAACTAGTCCAATGGTGTTTGGAGGGGGGTTCCCCTGTAAAAACCATGCTTTTTTCTATACCAATTTTATGAAATCTATTTGAATGATCACATTATCTAAAAAAAATAATTTGGTTTTATTTTTCAGCTTGTTGATTCAATTGACACTGAAAAATACAACTGCATTAAATAATTATTATAATTATTATATTATTTTTTAATATACAAACAAGAAACAGGATGCTGAGTTTCTTAGTGTTACGCGTTTTGATTTCTCCTGGAGAGGCTACGTGCGCAACCTTATACTGTCAATAGATGCATTATACTCTAAATGTAATAAAATCAGAATAATATTGCGTTTTGGTGTTTACATGGTTATTTTTGGTTACTGATGTTTTAATCATGTTACTTGTCTAGCGTTAATGTCAAGCCCTGGAGTCTATGTGCCGGGGCTCAGCCCCAGACGGCCTGGCCCAATTTAAACCCTGGTCTTATGTAGCATGATGCTACAGTGTGCATGAATGGTCACATAACACGCGCTTTCGGTCTTGAAGTATGAACGGACATCTGCATATGATTGGAACTCTACACAGCTCCCGCGCTACTCTCCATTGGAAATGAATGACGACGAGATGTTTTTCGATACTCGATAGTATCGAGGCAATTCGGTTGGTGCCTAAAAAGTATCGAACTCGATACCCAGCCCTACGCATCACTGATGATAATTGTTGCACCACTCGTGTCCAATGGTGTAACACCCCGTCTTCTTTACAGAATCCAAACCACTCTCACACTGATGAGGTGACTTGCTTTTTTCTGTCATCTCCTCTAATACAATTTTGAGCTACAGTTGTAGCTACACTGTTGCCTTTTGCCCTTTTTATGACGAATGGCAAATAGCATTAAGGTGCAATACTGCCGCCTACTTTGCTGGAGTTTCAACCATTTACTGACACTGAATTATTAGCGGTGCTTGTCTATTATATTATTATTATAGATTCCAGTAGGGTTGCTCCGATTGATCGGCTACCGTTCACTATGAAGTTTGATCGGTGGTCTCTGTAAAGGGTGATGTTTGTTATGACATGCAGCGGCACTGTCTCAATCTCTGTCTGGCGTGTGTAAAATAATTATAATGCTGAAGGTGAGGTACAATTCATATTTATTTATTAAATAACTTACAAAGTAATTTGAAAACATTGTAATTTGCACAATCGAGGCCGTGTCGCGTCATCACTAAAGTTTATAATAAGTCTTGCCAGTGTTTAAACCACTCAGCACTCATGTGCTCTCCTAGAGACGGTGTGCTCATGCACAAAGCACTGCACACACACAAGGCCACCTTACATACAGCTCACGAAATCAGGCTTGTGCTGTGTGTAAGCTATTGTGCAACAATTGCCCCATTGTGAACCCAAAAATGCACTGCATGATCAAACATTTAGGTGAGAAAATTATGTATTTTTGAAAAATTACAAAAAAATTCCCCCCACAAGAGTCAACTAAGAGGGGAATTCCCCCTATTTTCAAAAATGAAATTCAGGGCCTGAATGAATGTCTGTAAAAATCCTGATTTGAGCATCACTATATAATTCTACATGATAAAAATAAGGCTTCAAAAAGATCAGTATCGGTGATCGTATCAGCAGATACTGGTTCCTGTGATTTAACGATTGGTGATCGGCTCCAAAAATCCTGATCAGAGCACCCCTACACCGTAACTACACGCAATGCGGCGTGACGCCGCAACACATGATAAACGTATCTTTTCCATGTTAATCAGAGTTTTTGTCCTAACCCAGGGCTCCAGACCAACATTTGAGAGCAGTGGCACCAGTGCCACTAAGTTCTACAGAAGGTGGCTCCAGAAGCAGATTTGATAGCGCTGGGGGGTGGTGTGTGGGGTATTAAAAAGAAAGATAATTTAATCATAAAATTACTATTGTTTTCTATTAATAAGTGCAGTTTCTAATAATATTACACGTTTATTTCATGGTAATGAACATTTGACCGTAAAGCTCAAATGAATAGCGCGGTTTCGTTACACTTTTGTTTTGTTTGATGTTTCTCATATACAACAGAAATGGCAGCGCTTAGGAGTTGCGCAACGCGGTGGTTGCGCCAGTGCGAGTGCTCACAAAATTTAGTTGCACAGGCAGAAAAAATTGCTGCAAAATGCAGTCTGGAGCCCTGTAACCAGCTGCGACACACAAAATTTCTATTTTAGAAACGGTTTCTATTTCTGCAACATCGTGGCTGGAACAACAATATATAAACTATGACAATGATAATCTCAGGTACTGATTATGTATTTTATTCAATGTTAAAAGTGTCTAATGTAAGTTTGAATCTCATTTGGCGTGAAATTGCATACCGAAAGCAACAATAGATTGTTTACCTCAGATCTTGAATATAAATTAAAGAAAACATGTACGTTAAGACTGTGAACTCGGTGCAAACCTACAAGGGTATTCCATAACAAAGATGGTATCAGTCACTCGGTATTTACTAATGTTAAAAAGGTTTAATATTAGATGATTAGATGATAAACTTGTCCATTTCGTTGGGAGTGCAGTGTGCTTCTGCTCTTCTGAATGGCTGTGATATTTGAGTGATTCTGTCTCGTCGCGTCTGGTGTGGACAGCCAAATTCCTTGTTGTTGGAATCTAGTTGCGTCGCGTGTAGTTAGGACATGGTGTTAGATTCCAGACAAACTTCGGCGCGTAACTCATCCCGCACTGTTTGTCATAGAGCCACGAAAGAGAGTGTGTTATAGACCTTATAACACAAAATCACGATCCACAGTCTCAATTGCGATCTTCCCAATTTTGAGATGTACTATTGAGAATATCCTGACTGGAACAAGCCTATGGCTTACCTATTTGCACGTAGGGCTGTGCGATATTGAAGAAAAATGCGATATGCGATAACTCATTAAATAATTAGATATGCGATACAATAATGCTTAAAGTTCCACATGCACTTATGCATATATTTAAATAATTTCGATATATTGCACAGCCCTATTGCACAGTTTTCTCTTTGTCTTTTGTTGTTTGATTAACATTAATGACACAGACAGCAGATTTATTAGGCTGCTGTCTCTTTAAGACAGAATGCATGGAGCTAAAATACTGACATGCATCCGATTTCTTTCCTGTTTGTGTTAATTTAAGGCATAACTGACTGTCTTGATGTAAATACTCATGAGTACGGATATTTTGACATTTTATGTGTATATTTGACCGTTTATGCGCACCTGAAACTCCAAGTATACTTTGCTTGTTTGTGTTTTAGATAGGGGTGGGCTAATTTTTACTTAGTTAGTCTCTTAGGATCATCGTGAAGCCAAGCCACACCCTAGCATCCATTTACAGCACCTTAGCAACCCAAACCTAAGGAGGGATATCTTCAAATCTGAATGTGATGGAGACATGTGGTTTCATTTATATCTTTCATATCGGCAAGCAGCCTTTGGAGTATCATCATTGGCAGCTTCCGAGCTACTCCATAAGAACCAAACAGAGTAGTACCCTAGCAACCGTTTAGCAAGACCTACATCTCTGCATCAGAACATTGTACAGACATGGGGGTTGGCTCTTTTGACTCATGCTAGCAAACAGGACTTTCAAAATGCTACACATGCTAGAATTGAATATATACATTCTAATAGTGATTAGCTAAGTGATAAAAAGACCATAATAACTGACCAGTGCAGAGTTTTGCCACGGCAAGCACCACTCAAATTTTCTTCAGAAAATGTATATATCTAGTTTTTGGTATTATCATGTGTTTTAACACAATATAGATATTTCATATTTAATTATCACTGTTATCGTCAATACTGGTGTACTGCCCTTAGCATCTGTCCAGCTTTCTTACCATTTCTTCATCTTCACTGGGCAGGCCAAGTTTCTGAATGGTGAATAAATGTTGGTCAGGTATAATGGTGGTCAGGTTTTTAAAAATGTATTCTCATTTGTTTGATGTCAGAAAGTTGCATAAAATCAGAAAAAGCTGTTTTCGTATCTTTGTGAAATTCTTTTTTTTTTCACTGAACTGAAGTTTTAAATTCTAAAAGTTATAGAATGTTTTTCATAGTAAAATTAACTCTTTTATCTCCAGAGATCAAGGAAAAGTTTAACTTCTCATGGTGACCCCTTTAAGCCATATAAAAAGACATCCATTTTGGCCAGAGCCTTCATTATATTTCTTCAAAGGACATTTTGCTTTCTCTCTTCATATCGCTCTGGTCTTGTCACTGTAGACTCACCCAGTGGAGAGTGGACTGTGCAGAGTGTAAGCCAGTAGCTTTTAGGGTGCCATTTGTTAGTGGTCGGCCTATATGAGTTTTCAGTTGCAATGCAGACTTTTATAAACATTTGAAAACTGTAAAAAAAAAAAAAATATATATATATATATATCGTATTTTTGGTAACACTTTACGATAAGGTTCATTAGTTAGCATTAGTTAACTACTTTAGTTAACATGAACTAAGAATCAAAGTCCCTTCTATAGTCTTTGCTATGAACAATGACCTACTTCTACAGCATTTATTAATCTAAGCTAATGTTAATTTTAACATTTACCAATGCATTATTAAAATCAAATGTTGTGCTTGTTAATGTTCACATTAGTTAATGCACTGTGAATTAACATGAACTAACAATGAATGACTGTATTTTCATTAACTAACATTAACAAAGATGAAAAAATACTGTAATACTGCTTGGGTGAAAGTTGGCTCCTCAGTCTGATAACAATAAGAACGCACGCCACAAAGACGAGAGACAAAGATAACAGTGTGCTAAGCAAAGTTTCTTACAGCGCTGTGTGTTTTCTGTTCTTAAAGCACTCTCCCTCGAGGAAACTTAAAGGAAGCATACGTCTCAAGATCATTTCGCTACCAGATAAGCTCTCTGCTCGCCTCACTCAGTCTATATCTGCGCTTACCTGCAGTTTTGAATGTAGTGATGGACAGTGGCTTTTCCTAGTCAACTGGTGTTTGGATTAATGGATTTCATGTGATTTCTCATTGTGGTGGTGATATTATGATGATTCAGTTTCACTGATTCATTTGATCAAAAGTAATTCCATTTTGTAAGATCATTTAGTTGAACGCACGCCACAAAGACGAGAGACAAAGATAACAGTGTGCTAAGCAAAGTTTCTTACAGCGCTGTGTGTTTTCTGTTCTTAAAGCACTCTCCCTCGAGGAAACTTAAAGGAAGCATACGTCTCAAGATCATTTCGCTACCAGATAAGCTCTCTGCTCGCCTCACTCAGTCTATATCTGCGCTTACCTGCAGTTTTGAATGTAGTGATGGACAGTGGCTTTTCCTAGTTAACTGGTGTTTGGATTAATGGATTTCATGTGATTTCTCATTGTGGTGGTGATATTATGATGACTCAGTTTCACTGATTCATTTGATCAAAAGTAATTCCATTTTGTAAGATCATTTAGTTAGATAATTTTAATCAAAGTAATTCCAAATTCGCGAGGCAGACGATGACATTCTTTGATCAAATACAATCAACTTGTTAACATGCTCCACAGCAGCACCCAGTGCATTTAGATATAACTGACTTTTAGTTTGCGTGCTTAGGATTTATCATGGATTCCCTGCGTTTACTACCAGCAAAGCAACACGTAGTAAAATTCGTAGTGTTTTTATTTTTCGAATAATAATTACAGATCGAATATTCGACTATTTGTGCACACTCCTTAATCTCTGACTAATTGACTAAATCATTTATTTTAATTAATTCAACTCCTTTTTAAATGACACATTGATAGACCAGAGTTGGAGAAGTGTGAAGACATTCTGCATTTTATCTATGAAAAGTGTGACAGCACAGATTGTGTTGTGAGACTCAGATGCAGCGTTTCAAGCGCTGTGAATGGTATTTGACCTAGCTAGTAAGGGAAAAAGTTGGCTCCTCAGTCTGATAACAATAAGAACGCACGCCACAAAGACGAGAGACAAAGATAACAGTGTGCTAAGCAAAGTTTCTTACAGTGCTGTGTGTTTTCTGTTCTTAAAGCACTCTCCCTCGAGGAAACTTAAAGGAAGCATACGTCTCAAGATCATTTCGCTACCAGATAAGCTCTCTGCTCGCCTCACTCAGTCTATATCTGCGCTTACCTGCAGTTTTGAATGTAGTGATGGACAGTGGCTTTTCCTAGTTAACTGGTGTTTGGATTAATGGATTTCATGTGATTTCTCATTGTGGTGGTGATATTATGATGACTCAGTTTCACTGATTCATTTGATCAAAAGTAATTCCATTTTGTAAGATCATTTAGTTAGATAATTTTAATCAAAGTAATTCCAAATTCGCGAGGCAGACGATGACATTCTTTGATCAAATACAATCAACTTGTTAACATGCTCCACAGCAGCACCCAGTGCATTTAGATATAACTGACTTTTAGTTTGCGTGCTTAGGATTTATCATGGATTCCCTGCGTTTACTACCAGCAAAGCAACACGTAGTAAAATTCGTAGTGTTTTTATTTTTCGAATAATAATTACAGATCGAATATTCGACTATTTGTGCACACTCCTTAATCTCTGACTAATTGACTAAATCATTTATTTTAATTAATTCAACTCCTTTTTAAATGACACATTGATAGACCAGAGTTGGAGAAGTGTGAAGACATTCTGCATTTTATCTATGAAAAGTGTGACAGCACAGATTGTGTTGTGAGACTCAGATGCAGCGTTTCAAGCGCTGTGAATGGTATTTGACCTAGCTAGTAAGGGAAAGAAATTGCAGTTTTTGCCCTCTGCCCCACACCTGTGGCCACAACAATACACACAGGCCTTGAGAAAAAGGAAACACGTTTGACTGTCAGCAGACCTTTCTCTGTGTGTATGTACTTCCTTTTCCTTGCCCTCTTAGGCTTGATAAGCGAGAGGGGGAAAACCGGATGAAAGACAAGACAAACAGCAGTGGGGCCTTTTCTTTTGACACTTTTTCTGCCAAGGGGATTAGTTCTGAGGTGAGGTTGGTGACAAAGGAACATTGTTCCCGCCTCATGCTCAATGTATGCGCAGTGCTGTTTTTCCCTCGAGAGGAACCAGGTCTGAGGTATTAGTTTTTTTTTGTTTTAAGAAAAGGGGTTGAGGCATACTTGTGAGTGGGACAAGTTCCTTTTAAGTTCATGTTCAAAGGCTCATCTAATAGTTGAAACCTGATTCAAGGGAAATTAATGGCCCTACTCTCTTTTTGAAGCCTAAAAAGATGGGGTTGTCCATTTTACTGGCAAATTCTGCAAAAGATTTTATATTTTTTGTAGAAAATCTGAGCTGTGTTCTCATGGCAGAGTCTGAAACTAATTTTGCTATATCATTTGTATATCGAGGTTAGATTTTAATCTGTCGTATAAATATAATGCATCAAAGTGTCAAAAAGTGGAGACATTTTTAATGTTATGCAAATTAGAGATGAAAAGTGACAGGCAGATTTTAAATGCAAATGCTTTATTTTTACATTTCAAATGCATTTTGGATTCTTTCATTATGGCCAACAAACGTTTGAGAGATATAGTGCAAAGATTGCTCTTCAATTTGAAAATGATGCGATTGAAAGCTAAGGACTGAATGTGCAGAAAAGCACCTAATGTAATCCCTTGATAGACAGGGCGGCTATAAAGATAGCATTAAAATCAATGTGGATTTGCTGCGACAGAGAGCAAGCTGCAGATATAGTGATCCACAGTTTGTTCAGAGACACAGGATGATCAGGATGATTCCTCCTGACACAGGTCGAATTGATATGCACTGAGAAGGAAACGTGGAAGAACAACAGGCTGCTCACTGAGATAAGCCTCCTCGGTCCCCTTCAGATGTGCATGTGTTTACCCTGAATAATTTAAGCAGTACACTCCAGCAACTGTCTGATAAAGACTGCATATGACATTAATGAGTCTGAGCAGTCAGTAGATAGCAGTTGACTTGCTGGTATTGGGCTATTCAAAGCTTGTTGATATGACTACTCAGCAGAGCAAGAAATAAGCCATAATGGTGGATCTCAGCAGATTTACTGAAGGACCCTGGTACATATCTGAAATCGAGCAGAGAGAACAGAGACATGATGAGATCAATTTGTAGTGGATTTTTTTCTTCTTCTGTTTCTTTACCTATAGGCTGGGCAACCATGAAAAGTGGCATTTTGCTGACAAATTTAAAGGGGTCCATTATGCGTTTTCACGTTTTCAACTATAGCTAGTCTGTAATGTTGCTGTTTGAGCATAAAAAAGATCTGCAAAGTTACAAAGCTCAAAGTCCACTTCAAAAGGAGATATTTGATTTAACAGAAATCACTTTTCAAAAACTACAACGAACGACTCGTTTGGACTACAACGCATATTTTCAAATACCGACGACGAATGGGACGAGACCTGGATGAGCTGCACTATGTCGGAGACACGCTAGCTTTCCCAAGGCAGACAAACTTAGAGTGGTTACAATCATCTGGGTTTAAATCACACTCAAAATTATTTGATTTTGAGCAATATTTACACTGAAGCTTGCAGCAGGTGGCTATGGTAAGGGACATGACATTTCCCGACCAGGCGCCAAGGGCTGCCAATCACAACACACACTGGCCCAGCTAACCAATCACAGCACATTTCGTATTTCAGAAGGCGGGCCTTCATTTGATACAGGAAGTATTCGAGCCATTCATGCCAGACTGGGAAGAGAGGTGTTGTAATAATGTAAAATATGTGAAAAATTATGTGTTTTTCTAACAACCTAGTATGAGAGCCTGTTCTAGTACACCCCAAAAACTAAATCAAGACTTTTTAAAAGAGCATAATAGGACCCCTTTTAATGACTTTTTTTATTTTATTATTTTTTTTGTTTTTGCTTAAAAAATAGATAAATCGATAGATAAATTTGATTCATTTATTTATTTATTGATTTGATTTGGTTTAATTTTTATCCAACACATTTTAAAATACCAGGGCTCGACAATAAGGACTGCCCAATGGCCCGGGGCCAGCGTGAAAGACACTCGGGACAGTTGACAGTTTAAACATTCAAGTGCAAAAAGATGCAAGATAACTCAATTCAGTACTCGTGCACTGTTTACAGTCGGCACAGCATGCACACAGAGAACCGCGTCTCTGACGGCGCGCAAACACGGAACTGAGTTCCCTTTCATATCTTCTTGTGTTTGAACGGATAAAAATTATCTCAAAATCACTGTCTTGGCGATTATCCTCGTGTCTTAAATGAACATAAACAGTTGAGAAAGAAATCGGAGGTGTAAGCTTATATTGGATCCATGCTTTGTGACTTAAAGTGAAAGACTAATTTATCAGCTGCTGTCAGTGTCCTTAAAGGGCACCAATTATGCCCCTTTTTACAAGATGTAATATAAGTCTCAGGTGTCCCCAGAATGTGTCAGCTCAAAATACCCCACAGAGCATTTATTATATCATTTTGAAAATGCCTAATTTAAATGGAAGCAGAAATGCACTGTTTTCGTGCCTGTATCTTTAAATGCAAATGAGCTGCTGCTCCCCGCTCCCTTTTCCAGAATAGGGCTGTGCCTTTCCAGCTCGTACCTCAAATACTCTGCCAAAAAACATCTGTTTGGTTTTGATTATCGTGTATATTGCGCTGAAATCATGCGTTATGTCTGTGAAGGTAAACAGCTGGGAAAGAAATCGCATGTTTATATTAGTATGATATACTCCTACTGTGTATGAAGTGACAGCAGTGTAATATGCAGTACCTACTGCTGTCTACGCTGTTATATGACCCAAACAATAAAATAAAAATAGAAAATCACTCACTGCTCTTGACTGAATAACTTCTATAGCTTTAATAAAAAGACATTTCTAACTTGAATGCTGCTTTTAAATGCTCTAGCATGCAGATAAACCTGATTTTGTGTGGCTCACTCAGGGTGGGGTCTTTGCTAATACGGCGGTGTCAGTCAGCGGCCACGGGCGGTATTATTATAATAAGAACCCCTTCCTACGTCAGAAGGGGAGTGAAATCTGATCGGTCTACGCTGTTATATGACCCAAACAATAAAATAAAAATAGAAAATCACTCACTGCTCTTGACTGAATAACTTCTATAGCTTTAATAAAAAGACATTTCTAACTTGAATGCTGCTTTTAAATGCTCTAGCATGCAGATAAACCTGATTTTGTGTGGCTCACTCAGGGTGGGGTCTTTGCTAATACGGCGGTGTCAGTCAGCGGCCGCGGGCGTTATTATTATAATAAGAACCCCTTCCTACGTCAGAAGGGGAGTGAAATCTGATCGGCTCATTTTCTCACATGCTTGCAGAGAAAGGCTTACTAAACCAAACTTACTGGGTTCTTCTTTTTCCCGTTTTCTGAGTTGGTAGATGCACTGGACATCACTCAATTATAGCACTTAAACACAGAAAAATCCGATGAGCCCTTTAATGTTAATCCAACAAAAACAAATCAAAAATCACTCACTGCTCTTGACTGAATAAGTTTTGTAGAGAATTCATCTAGATTTAATTTAGGTAACACTTTATCTTAAAGTTATAACTATTAGAATAACAATTAATTATGCATAATTACATGAAAGTAACTAAGTTTTGTAGAGAATTCATCTAGATTTAATTTAGGTAACACTTTATCTTAAAGTTATAACTATTATAATAACAATTAATTATGCATAATTACATGAAAATAACCCTATGTCAGGGGTAGGCAAGTTCGGTCCTAGAGAGCCGCAGTCCTGCAGAGTTCAGCTCCAACCCTAATCAAACACACCTGAACAAGCTAATCAATGTCTTCAGGATTACTAAGGCTATAGGCAGGTGAGTTTTGTTTTCAGGTTTGGGGCTGAACTCTGCAGGACTGCGGCTCTCTAGGACCGAACTTGCCTACCCCTGCCCTAGGCCAAACCCTAATCCTAACCCTAATCATATAGTAAGTACATGTAGTTAATTAATATTACTCAGTAGGGTACAACGGGGCTAAAGGCGCCCCGTGGTAAAAGGCGCTTTTTGTATTATTTTCATCTAAACCACTATATGGCACAAAAACGTGGGGTAACACTTTCCAAAACATCCACTTTTTAAGATGCAATTGTATTTTTGTCTGATCCTTGACGCGATCGCACGCAGCAGTGCAAAGTTGATTCTGTGCTTACTTGATCTAATATTTTATGTTTTCTAAAATGTTGTAGATTTAAGTAGCAAATGAGAATCGCTAAAATTAATGCATATATTTTGAGACACAGGTCTTCTTTATGATTTTCAGTTTTGTTTAAGATAATTAAAGCAACAGTTTTTAAATAACGAAAGAATATGTAAAAGTATGGTATTTGGGGTAAAAAGCGCCCCTGCTGTTGGGGCTAAAGGCGCACAGTAATTAACATCATAATTAATAGATGGCTGACTTTTCCATTTGTTGACATGACATGGTTAGATTCAGATGGTAAATATCATATATTATGTTGGGTGCCCATATTAGAGATAATCACCATGTTTAGAATGAAACCATCATATTTAAAAAACATGATATGAATCATATCATATAATAAAATATCATGTGTTGTTACTACTGTAAATATATATTCAATTATTATTGGATCGCCTTCAGAATCTTTACTTATTAAAACAATTTTGTTTCTGTATTTTAAAATATATTTTTTTATATTAACATATTTTAATGACAGTATATTATATATTTTTCAAAATAAGCAGAAAATAATACAAACTTTGCTAAAGTGATTGTTTTGAACAAGAATTAACTTAGACATTATTTAAAAAAAACATTTTAGCTGAAGTATTTGTATCAATACCGTGTGCCTTTTACCCTATGCTGGTAAAGGCCCCTCTTGCCACCTCATACATTTATACGATTTTTAAACAAAATAAACAACTTGAATGATTTATTTTCACACAAAATCTGTTGCTCCATTGATGTGCAATACAACATATATTTTTTCTGCAATTATACATTTTAGGCGTAGTGAATGGCACATTTTTCCTTAAGGTGGGCCTTTAGCCCTGTTGTACCCTACTTAAATGTATAATTGCACTGTAACAAGGACACCTTAAAATAAAGTGTAACCTTCATTTATACAGTGAATACTATACAATGTTATTTTCCATTTTCATTATTCCGTTTCAAATACCTACAAACCTGAAAAATGTAAAGCATTGTTTAATTTGTATCTTTGTTTTATTGCATTTATTTGTGCTATTGTTTGTGTAATTTGTTTATTTGTTCTTATTTTATTACTGACTGTTCACTCACCTTTGCTAATGTTTGATCTTTATATTTGTTAGGCTTGTAATTTTTTGCTATGGTATTGAAATTGGAATAGAGAATCTTAAAACTTAACTGATATCTACAATTTTGGTGTCATATAAGCCTATTTATTAGAGTACAAGATAACATGGGTCAAAAACAATGAAAACAACAACTCTCTGATTTTTTTATTTTTATTTTTTTGTGGCAGGGCCAGTGAAAATTTTGGTTGGGCAAGTAAAACTTTTAACCACTAAAAAAAAATCCTTAGCATTGGTGAGCCCTGTCATTTATTTCAATATTTTTGTTTTTTATGATTTCTTTTTGAATGCATTAGGATAACTAGTCAGTAACTGCTTAACAGTAATACTAACAGTAATGGTTCATGGCGGATAGCGAATAATTCAGCTCAGTGAGTGGACAATACAATAGACAGTTGTCAAATTGTGTCAGATATTGTGGTGCTCAGTCTTTTTTTCATGTCACATACAATTTACAAACTAACAGCTCAACTGAAATATTTTCTCCTGTTGTACTGCAGATTTAGCAGTGGTGCAGGAAACATTGCTACACATGCACAAAAAACACACAATCTCCATTCAGGAAGTTCACTGGTCAGAACTGATGCTCTATGGAATCTGCAGATGTTTGGTCTAAACTTTGGGGGAATTTTGAATGGGCTGAGTGGTTCTGACTCCGTGTGACCCTGAGTGTGAGTCATTGGCTTGGACTCAGATGCTTTTAAGATTTTCCTTGAGGAAATGGAGAGAAAGCATGTGCCGGAAAATGGGCAGGAAATACTGCATGTGTGTGAGTCAGTGAGTGAGTTACTGAAGGAGTTTGAAAACCAGGGTGAAAGAGGACAATCTAAATCTGCTCTTGAGCTACTGTCATCCAGAGATATGTTTGTACGGTCTTGAATCCTTATAAACCTTTTGTAATTACTTCTCTTACCCTGAGCACTTCATCTGGATTAATGGTAAGATCTGGCTAAAATGCTGTGCATATGTGACCCCCCTCTCTGGCCCCTGACCCTGCTGAATCTTGACCTTTGACATTGAAGTAAACAGCCGGATTTCTGGATGGCAAACCAAGGTGTCTGCACTGTAAAGATACTGCTGCTATTTCCTAGTGAAAAACTCGCATGCTGTTTGTAATGAGGTTCTTTAGTAGGGCAGGAAGAAGTCGGAGTCAGCGTGACTGAGGCTCGGGTAATTTATTGAGCGTCCTGTAGGAACAACGAATACAGGCAGGCGCTCTGGCACTGCAAAACAAACAAAACTTATACAGCACTTCTGCGTATCTCTGTGCCCTCGCCACAGTCTCTCCCACACGAGCCCTCAGTCTGTCTCTTCCCTCTCTCTGTTCCAACTGGGGCTTTTTACGGTCTCTCCAGGCCAATCACTGAAACGAGAAGCAGGTGAATGTCATCATGCACTTGACCTACTTACTCACCGCTCGTCTCCGACCGCTCTCTCCCGCTGCAGACTCCGCTAACCCACGCCCCCCTCGCCACATACCCCCACCGCCCGACTCAGGCCGGGGAGCCCTCCGGCCCGCAGCCCCCCCCCCCCTTCCTGGAGAGGAAATCCGCCACGACCATCTGCGCCCCCGGCCTGTGGATCACCTTGAACTTAAATGGCTGGAGAGCCAGATACCAACGAGTGATCCGCGCATTGGTATCCTTCATGCGGTGGAGCCACTGCAGGGGCGCGTGGTCCGAACAGAGAGTGAACTCCCGGCCCAGGAGATAATAGCGGAGGGTGAGAACCGCCCACCGGATCGCCAGACACTCCTTTTCAATGGTGCTGTACATCGTCTCTCTCTTCGAGAGCTTACGACTGATGTACAGCACCGGCCGTTCCTCACCCTCTATCTCCTGGGCCAGGACTGCTCCGAGCCCCCTGTCCGATGCGTCCGTCTGCAGCAAGAAGGGGAGAGAAAAATCAGGAGTTTCATGTTGAAGACAACATGAAACATTAGCATATTGCCCGCCCACTTGTTGGTCTTTTCGAGTTGGTCTGAATGAAAATGCAAATTCATTATTTGCCACTAGGTGCCGCTTTTGGAGCGGTAAAAACAGCTGTTTCCTGGGAACGGCTGTAAACAAAGCAGCACTGCGCTCACAAACGCTGCTTTATCAGGCATTACAGGCATGATGAAATGGAAATGAGACCAATCAGACCAATCACCGCAGATTAGCGTCACGCAAAGGATGGGTTTGGAGAAATGAATCGTTGAGCGAATCGTTTGGGAGTCTTTGAGCAAGTCATGTAAAAATCAATGCATATTATAAGACAATGAAAGTGTTTTTTGACCTTGCATGCATCTCAACCTGTTGTTGGGGACTCCCAAAACCAAAATATGAACCTTTCTTTACCCATAATATGGGAATTTTAAAGACAGACCTACTGTGAGTTCCAAGGTTATTAATCGATGGTTTATGCTTTTGTTGAAGCTTGTTGAAAAACTTCATTACCCATGAAGCTGGGCAGAAAATTCCACCATACAGAGTAGCAGCAAACTGAGTAAATATTTTGCACAATCAACTTAAAATATATTGTTTCTCTAAATACAGTCATCAACTTTAAACTCTTATTTTTATATTTCTTTTTAAATTTGATTATATAATTTGCTTTATCTTTTTTCCTTTTTTCAAATACGTTTTTGATTCAAATAAAAGTTTGTAATATTGTGATTCACCTTGTCGCTAGTTGGCTTGTTTAATGACTTATAATGCTTTAACAAAGACTTTTTAAAAATCCATGTGGGGAAAAATGAATGGGAAAAAAATAAATAAATATAAAAAAACACTTCTGAAACCAACACAGCTTAAAAAGTGGGCAGGCACTAATGCACTCTTGATTTGTGGTTGCTAGGTGGTTTTCTACTAGCCTTAGTGTCCTTAGACATGGCCTGGGTCGTATGGCTTGTGGTATTCATTCATTTTTATATAGTACTAACATGAGTAAAAGTTTCATTCTAATAATAATAGTAATTCTTGCCTTAGCAAGCACCGCTAATTATGTTTTAATCCTCAGACAGTCCACTTTCAGATTTAAATTATTTTTCTTTTCCCTCTCTGAGTTGTAGACACGTGGTTGACAGAATACTATTTACAGCAGAACAGTGGCAAAGGACAGACAGATCTAGCACAGTCAAATCAGAAACAATCACAACAGATATTGGAGAAGGTACTAGAAAAGTGTTTGGGTGTGTGTGTGTGCTTGACAATCCGGTCTAGAAGTGTTTATGTGTTTGCACGGCTGCTTGTGAGATCATAGTTTTCCTTCCCTCTATTCTTGGAAGGCGGAAGTCATTTCATAGGGATTTCTCTTGCTCTCTTTGTCTGAGCCACCAAGAATGTTGCGTTCCTGTTTCTTGCAGGTGTTTAGTTCATTCAAAATATTAAAATAAAACTGACAATGTTTCAACAAATTACCATCAAATGCACCTATTTTTCAAACACTCGCAGTGCGTCTACCTGTAAACAAGCTTGAGCTGGATGAAGTGGTATCCATCTACATGGAGTCGGTATTGTTCCAAGCACATGTTAGTTAAACTACCATGTTTGCCATCATTTCCTGCTTCCAGCCTGTCAGGATACAAGCATTTCCTGTCCCGGGACAACCATGAAACCCTTCAATTTATGCCATATCCCACTCCAAATACCATCTCCTCTGGCAGTTAATATAATTCCCCTCCTCCATGGTTAGGAATAAATTGCTGGCTTTTATGGGAAAGCGCTCATTACACTCTAACAGCAGATATTTTATATGTGAGCTAATGAAACAAAAGCATATTTATTGGCATTTTAAGATTAAAGGTTTAAAAAAATCATCCCTCTTCAGACAGCAAAGCAGACATTAAATTATAGCCTAATACAATGACTTTTTTAAAAAGGGCTTTTAATAAGTTTTTTATGAGCCCTTTGACATTTTCAATCAAGTTTGATATTTCATTGTGGTGGCAGTAAATTTTTTGTGAAATTGCTGGTGAGTGAAAAAGCTAAAATTCAAGACTATTAATGAAAGGAATCATATTTTGACCTTTTTAGTGTTTATAAATTTGAAACGACTCCCATTTCACATCCTTTCAGTTCAGCCTTCATGTTAGTTTTTATGCACATTTGTGTGTATAGATAGATTTCTGTTTTAAGTCTCACCAAGGCTTTGATAAAAAATACAGTAATATTATGAATTATCATTACAGTGTAAAATAGGCCTAACTGTTTTATTATATTTTGTACCTTTTATTCCTTTAATGGCAAAGCTGACTTTTCAGCATCTGTGTGCTGCTTAATATTTTTACTGAAACCGAATACGGTGATACTTTTTCAGAATTCTTTGATGCATAGAAGGTTCTAAAGAACAGCATTTATTTGAAATATAATTTTTATAACAGCATAAATGTCTTTACTGTCACTTTTGATCAATTTAATGCCTCCTTGCCTTTTTTGCATTTCTTTTTTATGTCTCATGTGAATTTCATGGGGAAACTAATTATTCAGTACCATGGTATATCAAAGTACGATGATATTATAATCTGATACAGTTTGTGTAAGTGTAGAGAGTGGAATCATGGGAAATTCCTTGCGATCATGCCTTCTGCTATGTTTGCTTACATCCCAGAATGCAGTCTTAAGGGAAAATCCTAGATTGTTTACTACCGCACAATCTAGGGGTTCACGAGAACATGTTGTGCGCAACAAAACATTGTTTTCCTGTCCCCAGCCACCTTGAGAGTCCTGTAAATTCCTGATTATCTTCTGCTATCACTTCCTTAATTAAGTGACCTTTTGTTAGCTAGCATCAGTTACAGGGGTTTAGCCCTATTAAAGCAATAATCACATCAGTGGCATAATTTCCATTTAATCAACACTCTAATTTTAGTACCATTGTCTCGGCACACAAGGGCACAGGGACGTATTACATTAATAAACTTGGCATGGATGAATGTCTTCTCTGCCACCCAGACGATTCGACCCCTGTGCCAAGAGCAGAGGGGGTGAGCGGGCTGGTGAATAGAGGGGGCTGGATATGCACATTAAGCTACTGACACGGATCCCGAGAGACCGAGCTGAAAATTTGCAGCTTGCAGAATTCCTTTTTTTCTTGATTAGCCTAGGTGAGATTATTCAGCAGTCACTGACACATCTATTCCTGCAAATTAACAATGCAATTACTTGGATTTACTCTACACATTTGACACCAGATGTGCTGTTTATCAGGTTGCCACTGTTGAGATGAAACGTCCTGGTGTTTGAGTGTCTGTCAGGAGTAAGGCTTGCATCAGGAGGTGGATGATGCATAAATCTCACATTTGCCTTTGGTTTGAGGCGATGACAATGCGAATTTCAATTACCCGCATCAGCCATAATAGAGCGAAGCTGATGGAGAAAATCTCACTGGAAGACATTTACAAGGCTGTGAGAATGTGCGCTAGAAGTACCTTTTCTTTCACATAATTACTCTCTAATTAACCATTAGTTATTCAATTAGCCCTTTTAATCCTTGAGTCATGGGTACGAGTTTCTAAATGGTGGCTTAGTCATTGGCAGCCCTGTGACGACTAATTAATGGATGTGATGCACAAAATGGCCCACAGAGAGAAGTTTTTTTTCATTAATTTGTAATAAAAATTAAATGATCAAATGGCTAGTTCTGGCTCGAAAATCTGATTGAATGAGTCGTTGTAAAATGGCTGACATTCACACACCTGCCGGGCTGATGCTAGTATCCCAGCAGGACAGGTTTTTTTATGGGCGAGTAAGCTGTACCATAGAGGACCTTTGTGGGCCAACCTTATCGGAGGGTGGGGACAACAGGGCTTCTTTACTTGCAGGAGGGTATTGCAGAAATATAAGCACTTGTTATTTACTTGGACCTACAAGAGTTCAACTTCACATAAACTTCAAATGTACTGAATGCACAGAGTAATTACTAATGCAGCTGAGCAGCCTATAATTAGGCTAATGAACTGTGATACTTGGGAGTTTATGTGATTTATTTATTTACTCATTTATTTATTTTTATTTGCGTTTATGATTTGTATTGCTGTGAACAATGCTGAAATCACTGCTTGTTTCAAGTCAAATATAATATCCATCTTCAAACAAGATAATGATAGTCTTTCACCTTCACAGTGCTTTTGTTGGTGATTGTGTTTGGCTTTCCAATTTCAATGAACCATGGCCAAACAAAAAAAGTCATTTTGAGCCAGCATACACAGAGCCATTGTCACGATGTGGTGATTTCTGTGCCAAAAGCTGTCTAGTAATGAGTCTTGGCTATTTGAAAGCACTCCACCAAAGGTTATAAAAGGTTATGACAAGACACCTTTCTCTCACCTGTTGTGAAAGTAATATTTCTTCTTTCTGGTCACAGAAAATGTCAGTCTGAGGCATTCAGATTCTACCATTTATTACACTTATTACATTCTTAAATAAAAATGCTCCACTGAACAGTTCTTGCATAGATATCTTACAATACCAATTTAAAAAAGAATTATGAAACAGACCAGTAACAAAAATAAATTTCATCTTCTTCCTTAATAAAGAACATTACCATACTAACATTATATCATACAAATAATAATATTTTAAACACTTTGTACAGCAAAAGAACCAATAAAGAAAAACACACAAGGAAAGAACAGAATAGAAAAAAAACAGAGAGGAAGAGCGTGAAGATTACAGGAAGTGAGGGGGTGGAGTGTTAGTGATGTGGCGAGGGAAAGAGAGGACAGTGAGTGAATATGAGGGTCCCTGCTCTAGCGAGAAACTACATGCTTCAGCCTACATATGGCAAAATGTCGTCCTACTTCCATACAGATAAATCAAGATGGCACATAACTGTTCTATTTTTGCTTTCTTTCTTTTTTTCAGATTTGTACCTGCTCTGCCAACTGGCGGCTGTCTGCGAGATCAATGTTTGGATAAGAGAGAGCACCTGTGAAAGCATTGAGGTCTGTTGTTGGCCGGTTGCTCCCTGGTTAATGATGTCGAGGGACATTCACAGGTAAGAGATCGCTGACAGCTGGTAATGCATAACTGCAGGATGAAGCTGAAGTGATTGTGGTTCTGCAGGTGCAGGGTGGGAAAAATGGGGGTGGGAGGTGAGGAACGCAGAAAGCCAAAGGGAAAGACCTGGTGAAAACCTTACGTACTGACAGATCAAGTTTGGACAAACACGGATACAGACACACTTCAAGATGCAGTACATCTCAAGGCAAATGAGTCCTTTACAGTTCTCATCTCCGTTTGCAAGTGACTGGGAACCATATGGATGAGTATTTGAGTGTATATGCAGAATGGATGCACTGTTGTCCAAAAAAGACAATTTATGTTGTGCCATGAACCTACAAGCCTTATCTAGTAAGCTGAAAAATGAATTGTTCCCATAAATTGCTAAAACCCTGCTGTGAAGATTTCGGTGCAAAACAAATAATGCTGAGAGGCAAGCTGCGCATGTGTGTGTGTGAGTGCGTGTATCTGTCTGAAAGAGGCTGCCATGCAGTGTTTCGTGTTAATGCTGTTCATTAACTTGGTAATTATTGTTCTACTTTTTTTCTTCTTTAGTTTTTCTCAGGAAAAAGCCAAGAGCAAAGAAACCATTCTGTCTGTATTGTGATGTGTGTGAGTGTGAAGTTTTTTTTTTATGCATTTTTTGTTTTCTGCTTTTTTCCCCTTTTTTCTGCTTTTTTTTAGTTTTGTTTTTGAGCTTTCTTTTTGACTGTATGAAAAAAAAGCACAGAGAACATTGAAAAAAACCAGTGCAGACAATGGATACGAAACAGGCAAAGTTTGTCTTGGCTGATGGCACCAAGTTCTTTTGGATCCTGATCCCAGCAGGTGCTCCAATCTGAGAGTCAAACGTCCTGCCAGCTGTCCCTCCCCCATAACGTCTCCTCCATTGGCGCACCAGACTACTACGTTCTTACACAGGTGCCAGTATCAACACAAAGCAAAGGAACATTTTTCAGTGTCGAGAGCGACACACAAGGTCCATGACGACGTGCTCTGGTTCGTGTTCCCCGGATCAAATCAGAGCAAAGCAAAATGAAAAACAGAAGACTTCTGTCCTTTCATACCAAGCCAGCAATCCTCGTCTTATGCTTCAAACGTTTCGTTTCAGTGCCAGATAGCAGTCACTGAACCTTGTGCATACTGAGAAGGGCTCACAGTTCCCTCCCGCTTCCCGTATGTGCACATTTATGCTTGTGTTCACAAAGCAAGTTTTTACTTTTCAGAAGTTTAAGACATTTCAGCTCAGAAGGAAAACAAACCATCTTTTTTAACACTGTCTTTAAAAAAAACAAAGGCAAGAAAGTGTCGCTGCGCATCATTTAGGTCGCCCGTGAGGCGTGAAGAGCAGAGAAGAGTTCGCTCCTGAGCGAAGAGTACGAGAAGTCAACACACATCCTGAGCGTCGCCGTATTTTTTGTTTTTCATATTTTTTTTCCCACGCAGAGCCTACTTTTGGGGCCGGGCGTTGCATTTGGCCGCTTGTTCCATTGGTCACTCCTCAGAACGTATTGGCAATGTTGTTTTCCGTGTTTGGTTGTTTGCTGTATACAACATAGCTGCAGGTTGGTTATTATGAGGTGTCCTTGGAAAAAGAAAAAGGAAGTTCCAGAATGTACAATGAACATGATTCTCTAGTAGAACTGTTACGTTACGTGATGATTGACATGTGTGTTTCGGTTTTACACATGTAGCGTATAGTTTCCATTCCATGCTATTGGTTGATTTACTGTACACAAAGAGAATGATGGAAAAAAATGGTGGTGTTTGGCAGTGTCTGACCTCCAAGCTAGCACTCGGTAAGGCATGGCTAATCGCTGATGAAAAGGCTTTTAGACATTTAGAATCCAACAACGTTTGCCCACTCTGCCTCGCATGTTCCTCCTGGTGATGTTTGCGGCCAGACCCCTCATGTGCACTCAAAGTCTGTTGTAAATGTTCCTGTCTGGGCGGTGCACACCTGTTCTCCTCTTCGTTCTCACTCGTTTTCTCTCACTCTCTCTCTCCCATCTCCCTCGGCATTAGATATGTCGCTTCATGTGCAAAGCCAAATGATCAGACCTGGAAAAACATCTGTATGGAGAGAAGGAGAGAGAGAGTTAGATTGGATTCATTTAAGGAAACAGTTATCATCGCACTAAAGAGGGACGCAGTCTGAGTTTCTTGGAAGATATGTGGCTGCTTTGCAGATGGAACAGAGAAAACAACATTTGGTGTTTGGGGAAGTTAGATTGGATTCATTTAAGGAAACAGTTATCATCGCACTAAAGAGGGACGCAGTCTGAGTTTCTTGGAAGACGTGTGGCTGCTTTGCAGATGGAACAGAGAAAACAACATTTGGCGTTTGGGGAAAAAAAAAGAATTTTTAAGCATAGCCAGCTTTTTGCTCTAAAACTGGTGACAGATCGTTTCGAATGCATATCTGGCCAATGCAGTTAGCAGGGAAGTCTGTGCCGAGCCTTGTGAAAGAAAAAATATTTTGGGAGTGCGACCACAAATCACGTCGAGCCTGTTGGAATTAGGAAATTGTTTCGAGGCTGGAGGTGAAATGGTATTGTTTAAATTGTGCGGCCACATTAGTTATGTAGCACTTGAGTCATAGCGGTTGGTTTCTCGTCATGAGCTTTTTTATGTCATCATCAATTCAGCTCACATGTAGCCGCTGCCAGTAGTAGCAATACATAAACGGTGTTGCGATGCCATATCTATGTTACATTTATACGACTATGAAGATTACAATATTAAAATTTTGAAAGTGAATCTTAACTAGAATGAATAAAAGAGTTTAGAGAATTGGAAAGGAGTGGAGAATTATAATTTTAATTTGCCTCTGGCTGTATCCATTATTAATTAGTCAAGAGCCACTGTGTTAAGTCATCTCTTGCTTTTTGGATGGGAAGCAGCCAAGATGGAAATTGGGGTGGAAGGAGGATGTTCATCTAAAGGTAGACACAGTTGGTTTTCAAATGAGTCATCTTGATGATTTTCTGTATTATATATATCAGTCAGATGGTTTCTGTTTTTTTCCCAGTTGCTTTGCAGAATTCTGTTCTGAAAGTTGAACAAATTTGCAATCATTTTCTCAGAATTTCCCCTCTTTCTCTGTATGGCCTTTCAAGGAAAATCCTTCGATTTTATTTGCAATGATCAGTCATACTTGTATTCCCAATGAGGGCTTAAGGTCTATGGAGTGCAAAAGCCAAGTTGTAGAAGTAACAATCCCATTCATTTTCTCCATAGAGGAATTGGTTTTTAACAATTCCATAGAAAACTTTGGAGACAGATCTACCATAAGATCTGAGGTAAAAAAAGAAAAGAGAAAAAAAACTATTTAATTGACATTGTCTTAGTGAAGAAGCGTAGTTCACTACCCATGAATCTTGAAAAGACTCCAGTGAAGAATTGTGATCGGCAATGATGTCAGTCTCCCTGCTAATTTAATTTATGAATATTTTGTGATTTTAATTTTTTTACAATTTTTTATTTTTACAAATCACAAATTTCTACAAATCAGTATTTTTATATTGTACCATTATTTTGGCATTCACAGTTCTTCCCATATAAAAACCATTATATCTATTTTTGAGGATTAAAAAAAAAAAATCCTAATGTTAAAAATGAATGGAGAAAAATATATCCAGAACCAAAGCCACTGAAAAAGTGAGTGGTGTTGACGTAATTTTCACATCAATTAAGCCCATACCCCCAACCATTACCTGCACCGCAGTAGCAGCTATGACAATTTTTCTTTATTTCTTATATTGTTTAATTTTAGCACAGCTGGACTGCAGTATTGACCAATCAGCATCTAGCAGTGGATTTGTTTTATGTGAATGGCAGTTGTACATTTTCCTTTCGTTCAGGTATGTGAATTTTTGGCAGAGCTTAATGACATTGTATATTAAAATAAGTTAAATTTTCGTTTGTGATTTGCATCGATCTTGGTGTGACTAGGCTTTTAGGGGTGTGTGTGTGTGTGTGTATAGAGGCAGGGCAGAGCGACTGGACAGATGGTCCTGTGACTCACTGTAGTGGCAGCTACACCAGCTGGCACACCCTTAGATCTCATAACCACTCCCCCCACCTCTCACTCAACCCCTCTCAACACCCGATAGGGGGCTGTGCTTGATTAGGCAGGATTAATGATGCCCAATACACTGGTGTGTGTGACTGTGAGACAGTATGACTGTGTATGTGTTGGCTGACTGTATTTACTGTTAGACTGCCCATGATTGTTGCTCCTCATAACTCATTGTGATGGTAACACAAACACACGTGCAGTCAGTAATTACACCTAGAAGAGAGAAACACCAATTCATGCTATTCCAAACCTGGATGTCGTTCTTTTTATCTTTAAGAATGTTTAAACCTCTTTTAATACACATATTTTCTTTATGAATGTTACCTATTTATAAAGTTACCTTTTTTGAGTATTGTTTTGAGTATCACTAGACTTCTACCACATTTCACTGAATAATTACATTGAGAACTTTTTTTTTCTCACTCAAACGTGCATGGCTTCAGAAGGCTTAGCATACTGATTTAGTTGAGATATATGGAGTCATTTTTGGAGCCAGTGTTATTTTAGTATTATTTATATACTATTATAATATTTATTACCATTTTCAATTAGGCTCTTATTTTTATATTTTCACATTTAGCTTTCATTCATTTTCTTTTTAATTTTAGTTATTTTAGTACATCAACTTAGTTGTACAGGTTTGGAACACTGTAAGGGTGAGTAAATGATGACAGAACATGTAATTTTGGGTGAAATGTCTATGCTTTAAAGAGCATAGGTAAACTAAAAGCTTGTGGGTTCAGCCCTGAAAAGGTTAATCCTTGAACACTATCACTGTTATGGCCTTGAGCAAGACTTTTGGTTGCCCCGGAGGAACCATCTATATAACTTAATATGGTTGCAAATGTCTGGCACTATACCATAAATTGTAGAAGAAATGCTGCATTGTGTGCTATTCTATTCTATAAGTGTTGCCACGTGTCTGCAACTGCTTTTGTTTAATAAGACATGGACACTTGAATCCAATTGAATAAAATCTGTATCTAGCTATTCAGCTCAATTGTAATGATACCATCATCTATTTCACATGTTTTGGCAGTTCAGGTGGCAAACTGATCAGGAAGTTCAGCTCTGTTACAGAACTCACCCTGAACTGACTAGAGGCAGTGCCAAAGTAGAGGACAGTTGCAAAATTGAAGATCATAATGGGCAATTTTGCACATTTTCAACAGAGTGCACTCTGAATCACCATTAGCCCCTGGCTTATTTCATCCAGATTCAACTGGGCATCCTTCCTGCCATCAGACTGCACAGTACTGCCTCCTCCTGTCATTCCTACACATTACTCTTGATTGTTGTCCCAGTGAAGAGCAATAATGCTGCACAAGGTCACTTTCACATTCCAGCTGCATTGCTGTTCACACTTGTAATACTGTTTCCACTCTATATACACGCATAATGCAATGTACAACTAAAAATGGATGTGCCCCCCAAAGAGATTCTTCAAGGTTTAGTATTAAAAGCGAGTAACAGGAGGGGGGTCTATGTGTGGGATTCTGCAGTGGAGCTAAATTGCTTAGGCTAGACTCCAAATTCAGAAGATGCCCTGACATGAGGGAGAAAGAATTGCCAATGTAGATTTGCCGACTTCTCCTCCTTTTGTCAAGCAATAGCTGCCAAACACTGAGTAATGAGTGTAGGGACACAGATATCCCCATGCCTTCCCCCAGAGAGTTCACGTGCTCTGCTGCGCCCGAGGGAAAACGGCGCTGTTCAGGTGTCAGCAGCAGTCTGCAGAACAGAGGCCTTCCCAGCCGCAACTTGTCCGCTGGGATCGGTGGAGCTTCATTGTGATGGAGCAGCAGAGAAATGTTCAATGGACAACTTTCTAAAGGCTGCAGCGAGGTTGGTTTGATGCCGACGGCGAGACAGGGAGCCGTGTCTAATTGTGCTTCCACCTGGAGCTGGCTCAGTGGGCACGCGGCCTCCACTGTGTAATTGCTGCCCGCATGCCAGGCCCGAGTGACAGCTTCTTAATACTGTCACCTGACAGGCTATCACTCTTTCTCCCCATGCTAATGCAAATCTCTCTTTTTCTCTGCTGTTCCTGTGTCTCTTCACCTCTTTATCACCAACACACACACAAGCACATGTTCACCACGCTGCCTCTGCATTGTGTGTGTGCCCTAAATTATAGCCCTTAAGATTTAAAAGGGGATCCCACAGTCATGGAAAACCTAGAAATATGAAATATAAGGGAAATTTAAACTTGTGATTTCCTGACTTTTTAGGTGTGTGTTTTAGTAATATTTTTCTTGACATTTCCATGCCTTGCTCTATGTCTTATGTTTAATGTAACTGTATTTTACTGTATGTTCAGCAATGAAATTTTTTTTAGCAAGACATTTGCTCTTTGGGAGTGCAAATATTATGATTTCAGAATTTTTTTTGTAATTAAATCTTTACCTAGTAATCATGAAAAATTCATCACAAAATCGTGAACATTCAGTGGTCAAAATGTGTGGAAACATTGTTTAAATAATTCATGAGAAGTGTGCATCCCAATTTGCATACTTCTATGCACTCAAAGTAAGTACTCTGTTGGTGAAAGTTAAAAGTACATACTGAAAGTATTTCGAAAGACTTACGGTTTCATTTTTTAAATTTTTTTAGACAAAATACATTTAATTTATCATTTATCCAAAATAACATCAAAAATATTGTTGGCTTGTTGTATTGACAAGAATTTGTATATCAATGCATTTCTAATAGTATGAAAATTGTGGTTAGTTATTCTACATAACATCCTACAAAAACCGCTTACTGTGTGCTGATGTTTCAGTATTCAGTCAAAAAAACAAAAATCAAATATGCTGTGTCTTTCCTCTAGAGCCCTACGTGCATCCATTTCATCCTGTGCCTCTCCCCAGCTCTTTTATATTACTGTTGTATAACTCTCTTACCTTGGAATGCACACCCATGCCTTTAACTTCTCTTTCTCCCTGCACTCAAGCCAGTGTGGGCATACGCTGTACTAATGGGAGGATGGAGGAAAGTGGAACAGAATGTGAGAATGAGATATTCGCAGTAATTTGGTAATGGGTATCACAGGACCAGACTGTGAATGAGTTATTCAGCAGGGAACTGGGCCTGCACTAACTTCCAATGAGCCCGATGCAGTACTGCTATGTGCGTGCCATAAGAGAGAATTCAAGGAAACAAGAGCAAAGGGAGGGGCCAGTGGGTTCTTTTTAAGGGAGATATTTTAGTCTTGTGGTCTCATAACTTGAGGAATTTGTTTATGGGAGCTTGAGGACTATGGACTAGTGTGCTTAAATGTGTGTGTGGGGGTGTTAAAGAACTAAAAGGGGTTAAATATGTGCATACATTTATTGTGAGCTAGCTTTGCAGCTTTTGCACTGTGTCTCTTACCTGTCGCAGTGGTTGCACTTGAAAGGTTTGGCACCAGTGTGTTTGCGGTAGTGCCTCGTCAGTTCATCGCTTCGTGCGAAACGCCATTCACAACCTTCCCAGGAGCATTTGTAAGGCTTCTCACCTGCATGCACAAACACACATCATTTAATCCCTGCTTCACCATTCACACACACCTGTACACAGATGGTGCACCTCTGGAGCGAGGCAGCCACTGTGAGCACCGTCAGCAGTTCCATTATCTACATCATTCATTACTGTTTCTCTCAATCACACATCCAAGCCAGCCAATCAGATCGCTTACTTTATCTCCCAGTCGACCAATCGCATCTCTGTAGCCCAAACCTCCTGCTTTCTCAGTCGTCGAAATGTGAAAAATGCTGCCTTCTCAGGCAATATATGGAGGTGATCGTTTTCAGACACAGAAATTGATTCGATCAAGGGCCATTTTCCATCTTTTCTTAAATTGAAGAGGGGCTGCCTAAATGTGCTCAGTCACCATAACAGAACGAATTCATAACCCAAAGTCAAGTATCCAAAATGAAGCCATTTGTGCTAAATGTGTTCCACCCTCCCAGTGAGCACTGAAATTCAAATGAAGTTAAACAGATGGGAAAGGAGGTACCAATTGTTCCACATGCCGTACTTTTATGCCTCAGATTTAAAATATGGCCTTGAGTGATGGAGGAAGGGGGGTTTCAGCACCCGAAGAGAGGGTCCCGGCACAGTTGCAGTGTTCCTGGGGAACAGAACAGGCTTCAGCCCGGGGCCTGGGTGGGAATGGGGAGGGTGTCGATGGCACTGATTCAGATCTGGAGGTGGTAATGATAATTGGGGTCTTAATGATGCTTAATGGGAAATGATGCCATATTCACAGCACAAGAGCTGCCAGCTTCTCCAGCAAACAATGTGTGCACCAAACTGCCTAACTAGAGTAAAGCTCCATTAATGTTGAAGTTGCCCAATTGGAAATAGTTTTTCACTAAATTGATGCTGACCATGCTTCTAAACTAGGATCACCACCAAGTTGGTAATTTATTTCTTAAATACAAATACATGATATTAGGCATGTAGGCTACTTTTAATCGTTTTGTTAGGTTTAGGTTAAGTTTTTCAAGACATGATGTTGGCTTGACAAAGCCTTGTCTGAAAGTTTCAAATATTTGTTAGATTTATTACAGTCAGTCAGACAAAGTAGGTAGGTTGCTAGGGCATTATGAGTGGTTGTTCGGGCATTACTAGGAGGTTGCTTAGATTTTCTAAGTGGTTTCTATGGCATTTCTATGGTGTTTGTAGTTGATTGCTATGGTGGCCTTGGATTGGCAGTCCGGACAAGTCTTAAAAAAATCTTACTCAACCAATTTACTAGAAAGACCATACTAACCAGTCTAAACTAGTCTTGACCAGCATAGAAATTCATCCTGTTCTATGCTAGTCTTTCGGCAAGGATGTGCCTGTACCTCCATGACTGACTCTGGATACTGGCGAAGAAAATCATAGAGAGGAATGGAAATGATTACAGGCTGTTATTTTCCTTTTTCCTTTTCCTTTTTTTGTAAGGAAAATATGGTCCAATAAGATGTGGAGAAAGTGGAAGTTATTCGCTTTCGCAATATTTCATATCCCAAAAATGTATGCAGTTGATATGAGCATACATATTGCTGTAATGAAATCAAAGTCTGTTCATCTATTTATCCCGTCTCGGTTTTTAGCTTTATGATGCAAGATGAGGTAAAGGATGACATAACGGTGGGTTTTCAGCTACATCGCTCGGTTGGTCCTGGAATTCTCTTATGATGCAAGACAAAGTAAAGAATGATATGGCAGCGGTGACGAGGAAAACGACTCCAAGTAAGATGTCTGACCAATTCCACTTTCCATCTCCCATAGACTTATTTCTTCACTTTCGATGACAGAGAGAAGATATTTTTTAAATATAATACCGTGTACTTGGCCTTTTTTCGACTAGTTCACCTCTGGGATCACTGCAAACAAGCAGCGGGCCGCCTTTGACATCTCATCTTTCTCTCCCAGGCAAGACGCGAACAGACAAATAGCAGGTCAAAGTGCCTTGAGGTTTATTTTATTATGTTTGCCTGTCCTTGAGCTCCTTCAATTTATAAAATCAGTCTGAGAAAATATCGCCACGTCTGCTCTGGTGTCTGTGACTGCTACAAGTGTGCAGGAAGAGCATCTCTGTGTCATTTGGAGAGTGGTGGGGCCGCAGGTGTGAGACGGCAAACGTTTCGCACTACATTCACAATAATTGGCCAAAGACCCCCGCATGCTCACTCCCTCCTTATGCCGTAGCCCCCTTCCTCCCCCTCTTGCTGTCTGACAGCAGTGAGGCAGGCTTGGACCTGCAACCACGGCAACCATAACACAGGCCAATTATAACTTGGAGAGTCATGAATGCATGATGGAGTCGCCTAGCAACCAGCCGAGAGAGGTAGAGAGAGTTAAAAGGAGAGAAGAGAGAGAGCAAGAGCCATCCAGTCGGTATGCAACCTATGGACACGCCGCAATACCAACCAATTATTGCTTGCTTTCATATGCATGATGTTGTTGCCTGGCAACCCCAACAGTACCCAAAGAGGGTAGGGGAAAGGTGGGATTGATCTGGCATATTGGAACTTCAATTGGTATCTAGCAAAGTCCCTTTAAGACAAGTCATGTCACTCGGCGGCCATCTTTGAAACGCCTCTCGGGCATGCAAGTGCAACTCCTATCTCTTTGAATGGGGAAACATCAAATTCTACAAAACTGTTCACTAAGCTTGCAATTAAATTTCATATTTGAAATCACCAAAGAAATCTGATATCAACTGTGTCATAAATGTTGTTTATATTGCTCAAATAGTGTTATAAAAAGCTTATTATTCAGGCTAGATCAGCCAGTGTGCATGCGCAGTCCTGAGCGCATGTCTCAAAGCGCTGACTGTTTCTATAGCAACCAGGACTTCTAAGGCAGCTGCAGTAACGCGCTGACTTTACCGATTAGCTCCTTCATACAGAAGGCGGGGCTTCCTGCGATTGAGCGGCCATATTGAACATTGCATTTTTCCCCATTCAAAACTATACGAGTTACACATCTTGGGTATTCAATAGTCTTTGATTTAACATTACGTGCTTTAGTATGCTTTGATTTCTATCCAAGTCAACAGAGAAAGCTTGGTTGTTTTTTTTGTTTGTTTTTTTAGCATTCTTTGGCATGAGTGTGGTGGATTTTTTTTTTTAAAGACAGCATCAAGATAAGATTTGTTATAAAATATTTCATGTCAAGATTTCAGCATTCTGCTCCATCCATTTCTCAGATCTAGATGTTTTTGAACACAATACATTTTAATGTGAAATTTTAAGTGTGTTTAATCAATTGGACATGCATATGTTCTTAACCATTTGGGAGCATCCAGTCAAATCCAGTCATGAGCTTTGTTGGATTTGTTATTTCACCAGCTGATAAATGGATGCTTAACAACATCTGTCTTTCAGCCAACAAGGTAAGCTGACATTACATAATGTAATTGATATTCATGAGCAAAGCTTTCACCTAAGTAGGATTTGTTAATTGCAGTGTATAGATATTGCCAATAAAATAAAATGTGGTTAATGTGTGCTGATAGCAGATATACATTTTGATATTTGACCATTCATGAACTACTGATTTGTTAAGTGTCCTATAGATGTTCAGATGTTAAAGATTTCAGTCAGTTTGTTTATTACTACCTCTCAAGTTAGCTTAAAATATTCAGTTTGGATTTTTTTTGGATTTTTTCTTATTTCTACAGAATTTAGAAACATTCTAATTCACTTTTCAGGGTCACGAGTGCTTCTAAAAATATTAGTGTAGGGTCCTGTAGTATGTATGCGTCCCTGTTTTAGTAAAACAGGGACCCCCCCCCCAAAAAAAAACCAAATGGATGCTTAACAACATCTGTCTTTCAGCCAACAAGGTAAGCTGACATTACATAATGTAATTGATATTCATGAGCAAAGCTTTCACCTAAGTAGGATTTGTTAATTGCAGTGTATAGATATTGCCAATAAAATAAAATGTGGTTAATGTGTGCTGATAGCAGATATACATTTTGATATTTGACCATTCATGAACTACTGATTTGTTAAGTGTCCTATAGATGTTCAGATGTTAAAGATTTCAGTCAGTTTGTTTATTACTACCTCTCAAGTTAGCTTAAAATATTCAGTTTGGATTTTTTTTTTATTATTTATGTCTTATTTCTACAGAATTTAGAAACATTCTAATTCACTTTTCAGGGTCACGAGTGCTTCTAAAAATATTAGTGTAGGGTCCTGTAGTATGTATGCGTCCCTGTTTTAGTAAAACAGGGACCCCCCCCCCCAAAAAAAAACCCAGGATTAAACCAATGAAAATAATAAATGTGTCTTGTAATAAACACATAATGTGATGAGTTAGCAAGCCAAAATGTCTCTTCAGGGGTTTATTTTCCCCTTTTTCCTGCTACTGCTTATTTCCCCCCATCTTCAAAAGCGAGAGCGCCGTCTATACACTAGAATCAGCCCAAAAGCGATTAGCATCACCAGCACTCACAGGAACCTGCCGAGTCAACAGCTGGCCACAGGGGCCAGATACGCTGCATTGAGGCCACTGTCACAGTAGGTTTCGGGGCCACGGCAGAGTGCAACATGCTCTCAGGTTCAGCGAGAGGGCAGAAATGACGGCACCGGAGCGTGCAAGCCCGAATTAGCTGGGAAACGAGATTAAGCTCAATCGGTCTTTCAATCATCTTGCAATTACTGACTGCACTGGCAGGTTTTGAATGGTGTGGCTGGGTTCATTTTAGTCTGAGATTTAAGGTGCAGGAGAGAGAAAATCAGCTACCTTGCTGTAGGGTTGTGCTGCAAAAATCGAGTTAGCTTCACAAGATCTCTTGTGACCCTTCTGTAGTATCAGAGGCTTGGCAAAGAATATTTTCCAAACTCTGAAATGTCATCTCATTACATGCAGAGTTAGACTTGGTATACCAGAAACCTTTCTCCAGGAAAGTAAAAAATGCTACATGTGATGCTAAATGCTAAAAAAACAAATGTAACTGGTGCAGTTAATCACCTGTATGTGTCCTCTGGTGTGCCTTTAGGTGGGAGCTTTTTGTGTAAACCTTTCTACATCCATTAAACTGGCAACGATGGACCCTCTTTTTGTTCTCCGGAATGTCCCCTCCGCCTACCGTTCCCAGTGCTCCCTCTCCGTCGCTCTGTGTGCCGCGGTTTGGTGGCGAGGGTAGCGAATGTGTCGCCACCAGCTTTGCCGCCCCAAGACCGACTTTCTTGGCCACCAATTTTAGCGTGAGCGTGCCATCGGCTGTGGCGGTAAGAGTCTGCGTAGGCTTGACAAGATGGCGTCCCAATTCCGGAGAGGAAGGTGGCGTGAGGGACGTGACTGCGTTTAGCTGGGCGGGATTAACCCCTCCGCTGGCTTCTTTCAGCCCTGCTTCGGTATTCTTGGTGTTGGCTGGGGCATGAAGGTTTTTGGGTAGGGATACAAGCAGAGGTGCTGGGCTGGGCTCATCGGATAAACTGGGCAGCAGGGGGTCCATCAGGTCCTCGTCGCTGTCTCCCTTCATGAAAGCTGGCGTAAGGAGGCAGTCGAGCTCCTCATCGAAGAGCTCCGAAAGCCTTTTGGGCTCCGTCTGTAGGTACCTCTCCAGTTCCAGACATGTCTGCAGGAGAAACAGAAATGCATAAAGATGAGACAGTAAGCCTCAGAATACTCTTTAAGTCCAGTGAAGTTTATAGAGGGAATGCTAACCGTCTGAAAAAACACTGCTGGTTACAGCTGAACATGCTAAAATGAAACATGTGGCAGGTCAACACATTTCCAGTTGGGATTTGTCCAGTTGGTCACACCATGGAAAGGTGTAAACGACTAAATCTGCTACATAGAGACTTTTGGAAAGAAACATTTTGGAGTGCAGCTGGGAGGCAAGATTTTCTGGAAGAGAACCTGAACATCCGTGGAATTATTTCACTTTGCTGTGGTTGAGGGAACAGTATTTATCCATGTAGCATAGCGCATGTCTTACGGTGCTTGAGCAAGAAATTATTGTCTTATTACTTAAGATACCTTTCCCCTCACTCTGGTTTTTCCTCTGATGAATACTTTGGCAGACAGAGGGAGGACGGAAGAGAAAGACAGCACTATCATGGCTCACTGACTGCTCACTCAGCAGTTTCTTTTTCAGTGGTTTAACATTATTGTTCCCCAGTCACAGTGGCCAGTTTGGATATTAGAGAGTTCTATTCACTGTGTTGCAGTAAAAGCACTTTGACAGTCAAACAGCAGTAGAGTAAACCTTCCAACTCTTTACTTCATGTCAGCTGTAAATTACAGTCGCTGTACATGTCCTATCTTAACTTATTCTGTCATCTCCTTTACCTCAGACCTACATAAATCGTCCAAAAAGAAGATTTTGCCTAGCATCTGTTGTCTGCTGACAAGCCGCACTTTTTACTGAATTTTACTGAACTGAAATATGCATACACATTGGGGTTTTGTGGTCTGGGGGCCTCTAGGGGGTCTGAAAAAAAAATGCATTCAAGAATGCACTTTTCATGTGCACTCGATGAAATGTTTAACAATTTTAGCAAAATTGCTTATTTTACAAGAGATTAATTGTAGATATAGATTTATAGATAACAGTAAGAACAACAAATCTATCTTTGTAAAGTAAGCTTTAATTCAATGACAATATAAAAGCCAATTATTTTATTTTGATAGCTTTACAATATTACACTTAATATTTTTAATAAAGTGTAAATACAATTTTTTATACATGAATATATATATAGGTTAATTTTATATTTTAGGGAATCCCTCTCAATAGGATCGTATTTGGGGTCCTTGGTATCAAAAAAATTGAAATTACAGATTGCTGTTTAAAACCTAATACAGAAGTGTTAGAAACAGTATCAGATGAATTTTAATGCAATGCCATCACAGCTACTGCTGCAGTGAAATATTGACCATTCAATTAACCTGAAGCCAAATGGTTCCTGTGCACTTTCTCTGACCTCATTGGTGACACCAAAAAAAAAAACGCACTAATACTATAGCTACAATTTGACTCATGTTATGCAATACAGACAGAGCCTTCAACAAAGACTAAAATAACTGAAACGCAGTCCACTGCAGCAGCTACAATTTACCACTGCAAGCTCTCCCTGTGAGCTCTGCGTTCATTTATGATTCTGAGCACTACCTGGAAAGTGCATGAATTATCTATACTCTGAAGCTTTTTTAGCCATGTTTTAGCAAGCAGGAATTTTAGCAACTGCGAGAGATCATGCACCTCTGGAATTATTCCATTCTTGTGCATTTTGTAGGCCTTATTACTTTAATAGAGGCTCTGAGGACATACCCAACCTGCATTGATAAGCACAGAGCAGCATACGGATAAATTCTCTATGTCATGCAACTTAAAGCAACATGCCATTGAAAATTGAAAGAACTTGGCATAAGCACACTATATTTTCGCATGCATCTGTGCAACCACATAAAAAAGAAAAAAAAGAAAAGAAAATGTAGATGAGGTGAATCAACTCTTCTGTACTAGCTGCTAGTGTAGAAAGCCCCTTCATACCCTGCTTATATTGTGCGCACTGAGCTCCATACATTATACATGCAGTGCCAGGGGGTTCACAGGCAGCGCTAAGAGGCAATGTCAGACAAAGAGCGGGCAGAGAGAGGCGAGGGGGAGAATCGCAAAACTGTTATTAGCAATTGTGGATGCAGTCCAAGTTAGACACAAAGGGGGAATTATCGCCAATCTTAGAGTCAGTTCCTCTCGCTGTCTCCGCTCCCTGCTTGGATAATAGTCGGCACATTATCTAAACTAATGTGTATATATCTTCACCCGCATCTAACAAAACAGTTTTTTTTTCCACACCCTCTCTATTTTTGTGGTTGAAATTATGATTAATTTTCTCTCATACAAATAGGTTTTAACTAAGCATTTTGGCTTTCATGAGATGTCGTTTGAAGTTCTACCTCTCCGATCTCTTCTGCACTCCTCTCTCTCTCTCTCACTACACAGCATGCACTGATGACTAATTAGCCACTCAAACGACCCAGCAAAGAGAGGCTCTTTATTCAGTTAATTTGCTGATGGGAAGCCTAAGTGTGTATGTGTGCGTCTGTGTGCTTGTATGTGTGTAAGAAGTAGTGACTAAGAACAACACTTGAGTTAAAAGTGCCGTATTTATATATTTATTTCACACATTTTTAGGACTGTAGGAAGCTCTGCTGCAAAAATGGTTTTTAGGGTTTCATCCCTACTGAAAAATACATTTTAAACCAGCAAGCATGTTCTTAGCTGATTTCCCAGCCTGCACTATTTGGGGTTCAATTGGTTTAGCAGGTCGCCATGCTGATCCTCTAGGATGACCAACTGAAAAGTGGCTAGGTTAAGATGTTTTTTTTTTTAGCAAGAACAGGAGAACCACAGTAAGTTCCAACCATGTACTGATGTTTTAAAGAACCCAGGAGAGCTTCACTTTTCCTCTATTTCCACCAATATGCTGATCTGAATGACCTATAACGTAACATCAATACATTTTTTTTTCTTAAACCCTAGTCAGCACAAGAACCATATATAGTTAAAAGGAACCCAAGAAAATGGTCCTTTGATGTATGTTAAAGATTTTATACCATGCACAAAAATGAACAGGCCAGTTGTTCCTTCCTGCAAAACCTGTACTCAACTCTGGCAATGTTTTGTTCAGTAGAGCAAAGGCATTGTCAATGATCTGGTGATGAAATATGCCATCATTCCATACCCTGCAGTGTTCATAACAATTTCCCAGGGTGCTGTGATTCCACCATGGCCATTAGCTCTTTTACGACCATAACATTCCCTTGTAAGACTGAATATGCATCCTTCATGTATTGAAGGACTTTTGGCCTGTTTGCACACCATGTTCATTTATCTATATTATTTCAAGAATTTTTTTAGGGATCCGCTATGGCTCCTGCACGATTACCTCCGTAATGACACAACAATTACCCAGGACCCCTTGGAGACAACTTGTGACAAGTGACACGAACTCACCATCAACCTCAAGAAGTGTTTCGAAACTCTACAGCCCATAAGGACCTCCCTCCAGGATCTAAGCACCGAGAGAGATACCGAGCCGCCTGCAAATTTGCTATCGGAGGCATATCCTATCTGTCCCGATGACATATAAACCATCATCACAGCAGGGTGGACATCAGAGTCATCTGAGGCCCTCACCTTCATGGATAGGATTTCACGGATCTCGCACACCTTTTCAACCGCTCTCTCTGTTTGGTTCCTGCACCTCGCTGGCTGAGCTCAGGGAAGGGAGCTGTCACTGCTGTCCTGGGGTTGGAGTGTTGGGGTGAGTAATGGTGGGGAGGCTGACAGGGGTCCAGGGAGGGGGAAGTGAGTGTGGAAGAAAACAGCTGTCAAACACACACACACACTAGAGTGAAGCTTGAATCTCTTCACTTCATCTACTGTCATCTTCCCTTCCCCGTGCACCCCCGCTCTGGGACTCCTGACATTTAGACAATACAGTTACAGCATGGGGCTGTGCACAGTTTGTAATTTACTGCGGATCTCAGTGTGCATGTTGCGGATGGCCAATTGATAAGTGGCCATATGAACTACAGTCTCTTACAAGCAGACCTCCTAACAAAAGGCCCAACAAAAGCATGAAAAAAAGCCTCAGTAAAGCAGTTAATAACCAATAGAAGAGCTCTTATGTGAAAGGTAAACATCAGTGTGGTACGATCATGAGCAGCAACCGCACCTCCTTTTGATCTCGCTCATGATTCTCTCCATCAAAGCAAGCGCAGTCAATAAGCGGTCGCTTCCATTGCAACCTTACTTTCAAAAAAGAGATGTCAGCAACTTGTTAGGAGTCTGCCGAGACACGATTGCATCTGAAATCGTAGCCCTAGCCTTCCCACAACCCGTCACTCTCACTAAACTGCAACAAACAATCCATGTGGCTAGCAATAGCACCCTGCGCCTGCGGAAATGCATTTGTATGCTACTTACCAATAAGCACAAGGAGAGAAAACAATGTGAAATGGGTCAATGACGTAACCCTGTTTTTTTGTCCTATTTTTTAATTTAAAAATTCTATTCATTCATGTAATGATTTAGACACGATTGCATCTGAAATCGTAGCCCTAGCCTTCCCACAACCCGTCACTCTCACTAAACTGCAACAAACAATCCATGTGGCTAGCAATAGCACCCTGCGCCTGCGGAAATGCATTTGTATGCTACTTACCAATAAGCACAAGGAGAGAAAACAATGTGAAATGGGTCAATGACGTAACCCTGTTTTTTTGTCCTATTTTTTAATTAAAAAATTCTATTCATTCATGTAATGATTTATGAATAGACCTCTTTTATTATGAGTGTTTTTTTTATTTTACTTGGTTACATAACATGACTTTCTTAGAAAAATTGAACTGAAACTTTTCTTGAAAATACAATATTTATTCATTAAAAAATTCTATTCATTCATGTAATGATTTATGAATAGACCTCTTTTATTATGAGTGTTTTTTTTATTTTACTTGGTTACATAACATGACTTTCTTAGAAAAATTGAACTGAAACTTTTCTTGAAAATACAATATTTATTCATTAAAAAATTCTATTCATTCATGTAATGATTAATGAATAGACCTCTTTTATTATGAGTGTTTTTTTTATTTTACTTGGTTACATAACATGACTTTCTTAGAAAAATATAACTGAAACTTTTCTTGAAAATACAATGTTTTTTTTAACCATATTAAACCAACATGAATACAAAGAGTATATTTCTAGGAAATTGGCACATTTATTTTTAACTTTTTTTTCCACCAGTGTTTTATTTTCATAGGAGCCCCCTCCTATGAAATTTTAATCAGCGGTCTGTGATGGAGTGACTTTTTGCAGACTCTCCCGCTGTGTAATAGCCCTCCTTTTTCCCTGTTTCTGCACCTGTGTCATCTCTCCCTACCCCCTCTTACACTTCAACCTCGCCCTTTTTTGCCAAAACGGTGGGCTCCTCTGAACACACACATGCACACATAGATGTTCTCAAGCACAGTGTGGCAATTAGCGCCTGGGCGCCACTCCTTGGTCCCCACTGCCCCACTTCGGCCTAGTCAGTCTGATAAACCCAGATTATAAAATGAATGACTGGCACGGACACATGTGGGAGATAAATGCTAACAGCTGTTAGCAGGGACAAGACAGATATGCTCTTTTAATTTGGATGGATAATTTAATCCCATTTCCCTTGGCCCTTGGCCACTGTTGCAGTGGATGGAAGCTTGTCGCAAGTCGTTTGTCAAGTCAGGGTCCCTGTCTTCCAATGTGCAACATTTGTTTGCTGAGGAAAAAGATGGCGGATACAAGAAAAATGTTTTGCTTATAGCAGACTGAGAATATCTTGCCATTTAGCATGCAGTTTGAGGGTGTATTTACACCCTTTATGATCAGATGCTTTCAGCTTATCTGTGTGTTTGAGCAGCAGAGAACGATCTTGAAAAATGTGTAATTTTAGTAAAAAGTATGATGCTTGAACACCATGGCTAAACCATTTGTCATTCTTCAGTGACGTGCTAATGACCACCTGCCACTGATTTCTCCGCTGCTGCTTTTGCTGCATAGCTGAAGAGTAGGCTGAGATGGGTTATATGGATTGGAGCTGACTATCTGTCATCAGGAGAATGCTGGCAACATGTTAAGAATTATCCATTTTAAAGATCTCTAATATCCTGACAAAACAGACACCAAAGCCTCAAGAGAAAATAATATAGCTCTTGCCATGGCAAAATTAAAATGTACATCTCCAGATCTACACTAAAATGCTGGAGAAAAAAAAGCCCAATTACTTTGAGGATGGTGTCCTATTAGCGAGTTGGCAAAACTGGACACTCAGTGACGAATGGGCCACTGCAAATAAGCCAGAGGCTCTGGCAGTCTGACTGCCTGTATGTTTTTAGGGCTAGATTTACTGAGCAGCTCTTTAGCGGAAGAACCTCTGTCCCAGATTTCTCTAGAGAAAATTACTTGGTTTTGTGTCCTGCATTTACATATAGTTTTCATTATTGTTGTGGTTGCCTGGGAACCAGATGATATTTAAATCCCTCGTGTACATCTGCAAATGTAACTTGCATGGCTTGTCTGGGAGGCATTCTGCACAAAAAAAAGCCAGATTTGGTAGGTTTACGCTGCAAATGCATCTTCACAGGCTTGTCATCAAGTTGTTCAAAACCTCCTCTGCAATACACGGGGTCGTACTTTTAGAAACAACACAACTTGATTACTTGAAGTGCTTTTTTTATATAACAGCAGTGTAGTTCTTCATTATGGCATCTCAAATTGTACATCCTAATTGGAAATTATATCTTAGTCAACATTTCAATGCTGTAGTTATGCTGAGTAAAACCTGGCTTCAAACGCTGGGTCTCAATCCACAAATGTTTATAACAATGCTGGATGGAACTGCCAAGATAAATATATAAATACTCATATACAATCATTTGAGGTTAATATCTTGTGTGTTTTGTGAGACATGCGCATAAACTATGCTGTGTATATATTTACTGAACAAATGCTTAAATGTGCATTAAAACAAAGTCAGATTATTGACTACTACCCCCCAGAACTGTCTGGGATTCTGTTGCTTCCAGACCTAGCAAACATCGTTAGAAAATAGGGATGGATGATATATCAGAATATCATGTCGTATATCAATAGATTTTTATTTTTATTTTTTTATTTATTAGTTTGCCAGTACTGGACATTTAATAGTGCATGCTCACTTGCCCTATTTTTACATTTTGACTGACCTTTGAAGACATCTAACACTCATTTAAAGTGTGTATATTAGGGATGTAACGATTAACCGCGAGCTGGTTGAAAATCGATTTAAATATGTGACTATTCAAATCAGTTGAGATGCTAAACAAATCGCGATTCAATTAGGGATAGGAGTTTATATGAATGTATGTCTGAGGGGAACTTACTGTTTTTCCATGGTATTTTTTCTTTTCCTCTTGCCTCTGTATAATGCATATTAAAGTTCATAAGTGCAGCGCTGCTTTGTTTACAACGAAAACCATGGAAACGCTTTAAGCGCCACCTGCTGGCAGAGACTGAATCTGCGTCTCATTCAGCTGTTGCCGTTTCTGTTTCATGCAGATGTTTTTTATGCATAGTTTCACAAAACTGAAGTCAAACCATTCTGTTTTTGCTTCAAATTTCGAAATGATACCATGTAATTTAGATTAAAAACTGCTCATGTTGCATGTATGCAGCATCTTTGTTTGGATCGTGATTAAAATGCAGTGGTTGCCTCAAATTTTAAATGGAAAGCGCACAGACAAAGCCTTATTTTGTTTATATGTAGAGATTTATTTTATTTGTGTTATTTATTTTATTTGGGGCTTGTTTTAAAATTTTGTTTTGTTATTTACATTTACATTATATTTAAATTGTATTATTTAGCAAACACTTTTGTCCAAAGCGACTAACAAATGAGGACAATAGAAGCAATAAAAACCAACAAAAGAGCAATAATTTACAAGTGCTATATTAGTATATAATTTATAGTGTTATATTTCAATTTCACAAAGAAACGTACAGTATTTTGTCCAAGCAATAATAAAAGGACACGTTTAATTTATAATTTGTCTTAAATCTCATTTTGTAAAAAAAAAAGAATCGTGAATCGAATCAAAATCGTGTATCGAATCGAATCGTGAGTTGAGTGAATCGTTACATCCCTAGTGTATATGCATTAGCTGCTGGGTTCTCTGCTGTAGACAGATGCACAAGTTTTTTTTCTTTATGTCTAGTGGCTTGTCTGCCTGCCAAACCTGTGAAGGAGTGCGTGTCTGAGTGCTCTGTTATGTAATGACTGCTATCGCCTAATACAAAGACATTGGCTGCAGTTTAAATCATTATGTCTTGAATATCTGTGTACCGAACTTGGCCTTGCTCAAATGTGTACTTGGAGCAATTGAATCACTGGCCCGGTCCCAGTGCCCAGAATATTTTGTATCCACCTTTATTTTACACACAACAAATTTGACCGGAGCAGCCAGGACAAAGTCATATTTTAGGTAGCCAAACATGCTTGTTTGTATTAATACTGTCATCTGGAACCGCATCTATTGAGATTATCGTTTTACCTCTCATTACATTTCTTTGACCCAGAACAAAACATGTGGTATATGTGCTGCTTAATGCTCTGTTCATCTGTCTGGCTCATATCTATCATCTTTCCAATCTTGAATTATTATATATTGATGAAGGTAATGTCTGGAGCTGTTTTCCTGATGTGGCTTTTGTCGCTCCTGTTGAGTCATTTTTTTCCTCGTCTCAGCATGTTCACATCTGTTCAGAAACAATATTACGTGACTCCACTGAGAAATCAGATACTTGTCGTAAGATTGCTTCTAAGTGCTTGCACTGTCCCTCTTCTCAAACCATAAAAAGCACCATGCAAATACAATGTAAGGATAATGCCGCTGAGCATAATGGTCGTACAGACTAGAGTGCTCTCTAGAAAGGCTAAGCTTGGCTTTGGGTTTCAGATTAGTGTAAACTCCATGTACTCATTACTGTGTG
>NW_015505425.1:46259-70963 GCF_001515645.1 Sinocyclocheilus grahami | reverse complement strand
AAACTGCTCATGTTGCATGTATGCAGCATCTTTGTTTGGATCGTGATTAAAATGCAGTGGTTGCCTCAAATTTTAAATGGAAAGCGCACAGACAAAGCCTTATTTTGTTTATATGTAGAGATTTATTTTATTTGTGTTATTTATTTTATTTGGGGCTTGTTTTAAAATTTTGTTTTGTTATTTACATTTACATTATATTTAAATTGTATTATTTAGCAAACACTTTTGTCCAAAGCGACTAACAAATGAGGACAATAGAAGCAATAAAAACCAACAAAAGAGCAATAATTTACAAGTGCTATATTAGTATATAATTTATAGTGTTATATTTCAATTTCACAAAGAAACGTACAGTATTTTGTCCAAGCAATAATAAAAGGACACGTTTAATTTATAATTTGTCTTAAATCTCATTTTGTAAAAAAAAAAGAATCGTGAATCGAATCAAAATCGTGTATCGAATCGAATCGTGAGTTGAGTGAATCGTTACATCCCTAGTGTATATGCATTAGCTGCTGGGTTCTCTGCTGTAGACAGATGCACAAGTTTTTTTTCTTTATGTCTAGTGGCTTGTCTGCCTGCCAAACCTGTGAAGGAGTGCGTGTCTGAGTGCTCTGTTATGTAATGACTGCTATCGCCTAATACAAAGACATTGGCTGCAGTTTAAATCATTATGTCTTGAATATCTGTGTACCGAACTTGGCCTTGCTCAAATGTGTACTTGGAGTAATTGAATCACTGGCCCGGTCCCAGTGCCCAGAATATTTTGTATCCACCTTTATTTTACACACAACAAATTTGACCGGAGCAGCCAGGACAAAGTCATATTTTAGGTAGCCAAACATGCTTGTTTGTATTAATACTGTCATCTGGAACCGCATCTATTGAGATTATCGTTTTACCTCTCATTACATTTCTTTGACCCAGAACAAAACATGTGGTATATGTGCTGCTTAATGCTCTGTTCATCTGTCTGGCTCATATCTATCATCTTTCCAATCTTGAATTATTATATATTGATGAAGGTAATGTCTGGAGCTGTTTTCCTGATGTGGCTTTTGTCGCTCCTGTTGAGTCATTTTTTTCCTCGTCTCAGCATGTTCACATCTGTTCAGAAACAATATTACATGACTCCACTGAGAAAACAGATACTTGTCACAAGATTGCTTCTAAGTGCTTGCACTGTCCCTCTTCTCAAACCATAAAAAGCACCATGCAAATACAATGTAAGGATAATGCCGCTGAGCATAATGGTCGTACAGACTAGAGTGCTCTCTAGAAAGGCTAAGCTTGGCTTTGGGTTTCAGATTAGTGTAAACTCCATGTACTCATTACTGTGTGTCAATATTTACACTCGCACACAAAGCTAATTACATATTGACCATGTAATGCGATTTGCAAATTTGTTTTGAAATCCTCATCCGTTCCCTGCCCTCCATTTTCCTTCCTAGTCTTCCTTCTTGCTTTTGCAGCTGCACCTTGTGTGAGAGAGGGCCTCTCCAGTGCTGTTCCTGCTCCTGTGTCTCTCTTTGGCTGGTAAACACAGACCAGCTCCTCTGGGAAATGAGAGGAAACAGACAGACAGGAACTCGGCCAGAGATGAGCACAACAGGCTTGGCAGCTATTTCCATAGCAGCCACATTGTTGGGTTTTGAAATTTGAAAAGACAGCAGGACACTGGTTTGGGACGTTATTGTGAGGGCTGCCTGTATCAGAAAGACACATTTTCCTGTTTCCATTATCAAGTAAGGGCCAGAACAGTGGGACCAGAGTCTGGTGAAGCACTGAAATATAGAACGTCCAAGTAACTGGATACCAGGAATGACAGAAATTGGCAAAAAATGTATTTGAGGTACGACTTAAACTTTAAATTAGAGATTCGTACACAACACAAATCAAGGAGATATATTTTCTAGGTTGATCATTTTTGATGTATGCTATAATGTGTGCTATATAAACTACCATTCAAAAGTTTAATATTTTGTCAATGTTGTCTCTTACGCTCGCCAAGGCTGCATTTATTTGATAAAAAATACAGTAAAACAATTGTATTGTAAAATATTATTTACAATTTAAAATAACTGTTTTTTATTTTAATACATTTTAAAATGCAATAAACCTGTCATGGCAAAGCTGAATTTTCAGCAGCCATTACTCCAGTCTTCAGTGTCACATGATCCATCCGAGTGATGAATAGAAAGTTCAAAGATCAGATTTTTTTAATATATTTTTTTTTGTGATAAGTCATAAGTTCTTTTGTCACTTTTGATCAAAAACATTTTTAATCTTATTTGATCATTTTCTTCACCTCCAAAATCCCAAGGTAATGCCTGGAGTTGAGAGTTGAGACTCAACTTGATCTTGAGACAAAATATTTGAAAATGGACTCTGTGTCAGAGACTTGTGAACATATCTGCTGGCCAAATATTTAGTTAAATTTCTTTGCACTGAATAGCAAGGTTTTAGTCGCTGCAGTCACCTAACCATCTTTGGTGAGAAAATACAAGCTAATAAAAATATTTGGCAGATTTGTTGTCTAGTGAGGGAGTGTAGGGATAAAAAGCATTCATTAGCCTTAGTTGTGGACGAGTTTATCCCTGTTGACAGCTCTTGGCGGAACATTAGGGCCCTGATCAGGTTCATGACATAACTGAGACAGCTTTATTATGACAAGAACACTTGTGAGGTCAGGAACAGGAAATACGCACCCATAGCCGTCCACTCCATCAAAACAACTGCCAATATCACTGAGCTTTTTCTCTACAGACACATGGCCCATTTCTCCACAATACGTTGAGTGAGGATGCATGTAATGCGAAACAAAGAGCAACGCTAATCATGCAAGATAACAACCAAACATTATCTGTGCACTGTACCCTTAGAGGCAGGATTACTTCACAGATGGATGCTACTACAAGCAAAGAAGTGTTATTGAGAGATTTATGACACACTTGGCACCAAAGATCAGCAAGCCAGCATTGACTTGTATGTATATAGAGTTATATTTTCAAGTGTTGTCCAGCACAAACTCTCTTTGAACAGCAGCTAACTAAATTATTGCATATGATACTGCATTCTAGGCCAGGTCAGAACTTGGGCACTAGATCAGCCATTAATTTGGCTGTTGTTGTCTACTTGTTCTTTAGTTGTTTTGCAATCCTTTTAGGCTAGATCCATGCTAGACTTCAGTGCCTCGTCCCATCAAAGTTTTACTTGATAGGGCACTTGCAATAATTTAGGATTGACAGTGGAAGACAGTGTCTGCCGACTTCTCTATCTGCATCCAGCCTCACAAGGGGACTTTAAGCCTGACATGGTGCAGCTGCAGCTAATGAATACCTCCATTTAAAGATGGAAGAGGCGGCTTGGGTGCCAATCAGCCTTTGGGTGTGCTTGTATGGGGCTGCTGAGAGCTATTTCTGTGTACACAAACAGTGGTTTTGCTTTTAAAGTATTGTGAGACTTCAGTAACAGAGGTCACAAAAGGGACAAAAGAAGCTGTGAAGGAACAGAAAAGGCACTATGGCACCTCTCAATAACTTCTTCAGCACAGGATTGTAGAGGACATAATGCGACCTTGATCATTTCCCAAATGAACAAAGTCACTATTAACTCTTTGTAAACTCTGTGAAGAACACCTGATGAATTTGTAGTGGGGAGAGGTGCACATATTAAGTTGCTGTTGTGCTATGTGTTACAATGTGAAGTCTATGAGACGATAAAGTACGATTTGGGTAAACAAGCTTGGTATTTTAAAGATTATGGATTCATTTTTAACTATAACCAGACTGTGTGTTGTGATCTGGTTATTTGTCCTTGCTTTTTGGTCGTTGTTATTTTTTTAATACATTTGTAGTAATAATCTATAAAAATGTGTTTAGTTAGAAAAATGTACATGACTATTTATTTGATCTTGAAAGTAATATATACTAGGGGAAAGTCCTTTTTTGCCAATATTGGATTTTGTTTTAATGTTTTTTTTTGATAATCTAAAAAAAGTTTTTTAGCAATATGGCAAATATTTAACCCTTTAAGAGTGATTTCCCTTTCTACTGCACATGTTAGACAGCAGAGCTATTTTTAATTCAAACTACACTATACAAAGAAAATTATTTTCCATCCATATAAAAATAATCTGTTGTGAAATATTATGTCATTCACAACCTTAAGTGTTTTAATTTTCTTTTAGCATAGATTTAAATAGTTGGACATTAGATCATTATTGGCCATAATTAACAGAATATATAAACAATAATAAACACATCATTTTATAGTATCTTTGTAAAAATTTCAATATCAGTGCATCAACGATTTACTATAATGAATGAATGCTCTTGACAAATCTCATAAATCTTAAATCTTCCTTATAGATATACCGTAGATGATCATGCTCAGCAGAATGACAGAGCAATAAGACAAGCGCAATAATGGATAGAGTGGGTACAGGAGGATGTGAATGAGTCCTCACCATAGATGTGCCAAATGGGGGATAATCCCACTGACAAAGGCAGTAAGACTGCAGGCTGGTAAAAGGCGAGCTGAGCCTCAGAAAACCTCTCTACGTCTTCCTTTAACTGGATTTGCGGAGGGGGGCTGCTGTTTATCTGTGTACGGGGTCGGCTAATGGCCACTGGGGTAATCTAATCCGGATACCGCGATTTTCATTAAATTGCTCGGGCTGGATTATTCCCCGTCACAAGCCGATTGAAAGGGGACATTTTTAAATGGGGTTAACAGCTTGTTATAAGATTGGGGAGTCTAAGTAAGGGATACTAGAGATGGGGGGGGGGACTCTATTGTGACGGATGCCAGGCTAATCTTCATTACTCAGTGCAAAGAGAATGCCACATGGGTGGGGGAATACAACACATGGAGACAAAAGAGAACAAGAGAAAACAAAAGAGAGCTGGCTGTCAAGGAGCGAGTTGGAAGAGGCGGCAGAGTTGGAGGGCATTTTGTTTCATAAGATGCATGGCCCTCTGGGTATTGTATAGAGATCTCTGGTTACATACCATACTGTAACAGGCAACAGACATGACTAATAGGCCAAGTTCTCCAAGGGAGTCAATTTCAGCTGCAGTCCCATTATCAGGCTCTGGTAAAGGGCTATACCCCTAGGAGACATAAAGAGGGCTTTTTATTTCACCAAGAAAGTCTCTTATCTTGGCTGTGGCGACAAACACAGGAACATATCTGAAGCACTATAAATGATTATGCCCATTAACTTGATGATATTTCACACAAATCCTTGCAAATGAGCTCCTACTGACCTCTTAAACATAAAACTTCTTGGGGGAAGCTGTTTGGATTTAAGGCTATTATTGGATTCAAATATTCTTGTCTTGATCTAGGTGTTTGTTATATTCATTAAGCATACTTGAGTGGAATAATGATTCATGTTAGAGATAGGCCTGTCGCGATAATTAAATAACCGTCTAATCGCGATTATTTGATCTAACCACGGTTGTTTCAGACAACCGCGATTATTGTGCTTTTTATACGGCACAAGGAGGAGTCATACACCAAAAGAAACAGAAGAGCACCAGTTTGCTTTTCATGCACTGTATAGCCTATATCATCTGAAGCCATTCCATATCTTAATGTGAGGGACAGAATTGTATTTACATTGTTAAACTCATCTTCCTTCTGCTGCAGCTGTCAGTCATTCTCCGCTCAGCATTCAAACAGCACGTCACGATCAGTTATGACAGTCAGCACGGTAAAACTCTCTATCCAAGATGATATATTCCCCTTATAATACTTGATGTGTAGATTAAGGTCTGGAGATTCGCATAAAATGACATATTGCTGGAGTTCATTGCTCTCTCATTTCTCTTCTCTTTGTTTGTACCATGTGGAGTGCAGCGTGCTGTGAATTATGTTGCTTCAAGCACATCATTCTGCACCCTGTGCATAAGCGCTACGACTCCATGTTGCTTCAAGTGCACCATCCTGCACCCTGGATGTACATAAGAGCTTTGTGCTGCTCTGTTTGAAGCATTTCACATTATCAAAGTTTTGCGCATAGAAAGATTATTAGAAGCCTTTTTCTTATTTTCATGAATGTATTTTGTAAGAATACAAATAGTTAACAGAATAAACATGTTTAAATTGTATAATGTGCACCAAAGATGTGTACCAATATCTTTTTTCAAGATATTGTTTTTGCTGCTAAATTATACAGTCAGCTAGTTTAATTTCATAGCTTATATATTTTTTTATCAACTGTAGTTTTTCTCTGTAATGAGTAATTGAGTATTTAGTGGATTGTGTTTAACAAAGGGTTTAAAAAAGAGTGACCATTAGTTCCACAAACACAATATTGATATTCTGTAGTGGTGTAAAAAAACAATAGCGCTGGTGTTGGATCCGGTGATTGGCCGATTCTTAGAATTTGGAATACTCTATGTAATCTTAACGCTGCAAAATAATAACTCAAAAAAGATTAAAAGATAACATCATAATTATTTACTGAACCCTTAAATTAATCAAATATATAATGAAAGCCATAAAAACAGACAATTAATCATGATAATCTGCATTATCGTCATAATCGCCAAAGCCCTAAAACAGACAATTAATCCCAATAACCGTGACTATTTTTAGACAATTAATCGTCAGCCAAATTTCATAATCGTGACAGCCCTAGTTAGAGATCTGTCTTTCGGACCACCTCACACATCAGCACTTCTGTGCTGTGCATTACGCAACATAGGCTCATTCGAAATACGTGCCTCTAAATAAATTTTTGCAAAATTGAAAAAATTTACTTATACATACGAATTGCTGCAGTTTCCAGTAGAAATAAACACTAGAGGCAGTAAAACTCCCAACAACTTTTATTCCTTTTCACACAAAGTATGATTTACAGGTCCACAGTTTTGATTAATAAAGCCAAATTTTTGAGGAATATTATGTTATATATTCAAAACAATTTTAAAGGGGTCATATGATGCTTTTTTAAAGATCAAAAAACACATTATTTTTAAAATACTATACATTATTGTAGGTCCTCTATGCCCCGCCTCTCTCAAACGCTTCGTTTTCTACAAAGTCCCTCCTTCCGACAAGCGCAGTCTGCTCTGATTGGCCAGCTGACCCAGTGCATTGTGATTGGCCGAACACCGCAAGCACTCATCGGAAATGTAACGCCCCTTACCATAATCGCGAGCTTCATCTTTCAAAATAAATGTAAAGACAGAGCCCGAAAGGGGAACAGAGTCGTGTGACAGACACAGTGATTAAGCTGGTATGTGTTCGCAGTACACACGCCACGGTTAAGACAGCTGACTCCACTGTGATGTGACCCCCCCCTCCCCTCTCTCTCTCTCGCTCTCGCGCACACACACACACGATGCGCAAAACTCCGCATTTGAACAGTCAATAGCAAATATTAAACTAATAACAAAACAGTAGCTGATTCAGAAGCGACAGATTGTCATAGCAAATTCAGAATGACCTCCTCTCCTAGGTTCACGAAACGGTCATCCATAAAATGCATTGCTGTTCTGTTGTAAGTCATCTTAAAGATTCCTAAATGCATCTACTTTCGGAAGGCCAAATAAAGTGCTTTTGCTTTCGCCTAGAAACACACAGCGTCTCCCTGACATGGCTGCTTCAACACTAACTGCGGTTACTGAAACCACGCCTTCTTTCTTTGCATGAACATTTAGGCGGTATTACGCAAGTATTTCCACATAGTGAGGTAGATATGTGGGGGTGTGTTAGAACGAGCCGTTTTAGGGGGGCGTGGCAGAGTCTTAACTTTGATAAAGAATATCTCTTTGGTTTTGAGACTTTAGTCTTTGCAACTTCAGGGATCGTATCTATGCACAATCAGCTTGTAACACTCCAAAGAGAAAGGAAAACTTGAAATCGCATCATATGACCCCTTTAACATACTGCGAGATTTCAAAACTGATACTTTTGAACATTAGTGTCACATATCCAGCTTCATATGTATGGGTTTTCATATTCAGTAGGTTTCATCGGTAGCTCACGCATTATGGAGTTGCACTTGAGTGGTGAAGAGCTCCGGTACGAATCCCGTAAAACTATGCTTCGACAAAACAGTTTAAACCTGCATATAAGGAAGTTCAAATGGCACGGTTGCATCAACAAATGTATTTTTATATAAGTTTTGCATTTGTTAACACTATCGGATAGGTTTAGGGTTGGGTTTGGTGTAGGGGATATTTCCAACACGATAAATCATTAAATTTTAGCGACACTCCCCGGATATTTGAATTATGAACGTGCCTAAATCAACGTAAAAAAAACTTGCCAGGGTCATGTATTGAACCCGTGTTTTATTGCCACTCACTGGACATTTCACTTTGAAACTGCTGAGAAACGTGCAGTAAGGTACGTAATAACTGTGATGCAGAAATTTATTTAGAGGAACGTATTTAAAATGAGCCAGGGTTGGCATTACGAGTGTGAAGCCACGTGGAGAGAAGATTAAAATTACCCTGGTGTGACGTCTCTGTCACTGGTGTGAAGGGGTTGTGTTCTCTCATTCTTAGTGATGTCATTGCAAAGAAATAGTCCACATGACTTCATATTGCAAGGACCTCAGGTTCACTCTGTCAGCTCTCAAATGCTATCTCTCTCTGCAGGACGGAGCCTCAGCCAGGGACCCAGCAGGTGCTCTCATTACGCCTATCCCACAGTGGCAAGGCAAGGCAAGGATATTGTGGTCGAATATGTCTAACCTCTGCATAACTTGGGGATGTGCTAATCGCCTTCCTGATATTATTGATCTTCTCAGAAAAGAAGGAAGCAAACTCATTGCATTTGCTGTCGGAGAGCATCGGAGAGTATTGTATACTCTCACACTTTATTTGCTTCTATTTTAGAACGCTTGATTATCTAATCAAAATAACAAAATATGTTATATGTAATATGTTGTCACACACCGGACAAAAGCACAGCACCGCATTGTGTCTAGGACAACTCGCTGGCATCACACACACACCGGACTCACTGCATTCAATTCAAGTGGCAAAAGTTCACTTCAAGAATTAACAAAGTGTCATAGAGTTTGAAGTTCGGTGTTTAAAAAAAAAAACTGAGCAAACGGAAAGAGAAAGCACAATCTATATTGTAGACTTTAATAGAGCCACAGAAAGACAAAAATGCACAATACACAATCTTTCAGCCCAGGGTGAAGTCATTATGTACATTAACAATGATTTGTGACAAATATAATGTGATTTAATGGAAAACTGTGTGAATGGCGCTCTGTGGCGTGGCAGGATTTCTGTCGGCTGAATCAACATATCAATTTGCTTTCTCACGTCACAGCTTTAAATCTGCAACTTCACTGGCCAACAAGAGCATTAATGTGACCAGCTGGATTTAAACTAATGCAAATAGGTGGTAACAATTGTGACATTAAACAATTGGGTTGGACTTGTGTGTTCTTTGATGTTCTTTGATGAATAGAAACATATTTTAAATATCCCAATCTTTCTTAAATTATCTTTTGTCACAATGTATACATCTTTACTGTTACTTTTGATCAATTTAATGCATCCTTGTATAGACTGCTCCATCTGCATCCAGCCTCACAAGGAGAATTTAAGTATGTGAGCTGCAGGGAGAGTGCCACACCATCGACAAGGAGCCCTCGTGGAGAGGAAACACTATATCTATCTGAGTTTCCTGTCCCATGCGAGTAGCACACACGATGGCTCAGCCTGCCAGCTGAAAGGAAATGGAAAAGGAAATTTCATAGATGGGATGCAGGGGTCCATGCCTTGATGCAGATGCTACGACTGAAGCACAGAGAAGTTGCGTAACCCCGCTGGGCCTCCATCCTCTGGCTGCAATCCTGCCGATAAGCACACATAAAAAGATCGGCCCGGACAAATGTTCTGGCTGGAGTCGTTGCGGACTAGTGCAGGCACGCTACCCTGGGGGGAATGGATATGGTAACCTGTCCAATCTCCAACTTAGCCCCTGGATCAGGCCGCAGTGATGGGCAAAGGCAGTTATGATAACAAAAATTCAAGACCCCTCCCAGCCTGGCAGCTGCCCCCACTAGTCTTTGTGCTGCGGGGATTTTTCACGCATGAAAGGCTCCAAAACAAAATGAAGAATGCAGATTAGCAAAGCCGCTTAAAAAATTAAACAACTTGCTTGAGCCTGTTCATGAGGCTCACCTCCAAGAGATAGGAGAAGGCCAGTCGTTTCTGGTTTGTGTGATAACTGACTGCGAGGATTTCCAGCCCAATTTCTCAGTACCGGGATAGGCATCCGAGTTAATTGTCTTCGCTCACTTAAGTGCACGTAAATGGCTTTTTCATCCCTGCATCTGTCCTCTTTATAATTATCCTGCAGTGTGGTAATTACACAGACTTCGCACAACTGGTTTATGGGACAACAAACTCCTTTGCTCTTTTCTAGTCTCTATTCCTCTCGCTTTCATGCATCAGAAAGTTAAACATAAATCCTGTCTTTGAAAGCCCATCTCTGGGGATGTTTACAAAAATCACAGTATTGCTATTTGCTGGATGCTTCCGAAGTATGTAAGCTGGAGTGATGAGGTTGTCGTCTGTCATGAGCGGAGAGTTAGAGCTTTGACGACTGCAGTAAAAACCGCAAAAGCAATCTCTGAGAGCCTACTACGACTTTGTTCATGCTAGCAGCGAAATTGTCCTTTCCATCTAGATGTCTCATTACTGACACGTACGGGAGAATTTACAATGAAACAATATCCTCGTGTAGCTTTTGAAACGCTGGCATCGATCATAGACGCCTCGAATCAGATGTCTGCTTCACCGATACCTCCTATGATCTGATACCGCTCCAGCGCGTGCTCTGAACGCTCAATGGCAAGCCGCCACTGCGTTGTGACGTCTCAATCCTCACAGACTGCCCCGTTTTCTCCACGTGGCTATCAGCCCAGCTCATCTCTCAACAACAGACACAAAGCCCTGCCACTCTGCCAGTCAGCCATAAATGGGGTGAGGTGGGAGGGAGCATTTGATCGTGAACTGATGCCTAAAAGCTTTTTTTGTGAGGAATGAAACCACAAACCGCAAGCAGGGGACAGCGAGACATTTTTTTTTTTTTGCGATGATAAGACAATGTCTGGATGAAATTCCTCAGTGTGGGTGAAACTAGTTTCCTTTTTTTTAAATTTATTTTATTTTTTTAAATGGACTTTGTAATGCCCAATTTGCCATATGTGAGGGTCAATGACATCACAATAAATGAGCATGTTTTAAATTTTTGTGTTAAAATTAATTTTGGTATTTCTTTACCCAAATAAGTTATATATAAATAAATTAAAATATGAAGTAAAATGTAATTAATAAAAAATTAAATTAAATTTAAGGAAATTAGTTCAGGTTGTAAAATATCATGTGGTGTGACTCCCCCAAAATGTGATATTTATAAATTAATATTTTTCTTTCTTTCACTTTTTACTTGATGGCCACACATGACATTTTAAAATGTAAACTTTCTTTATAATTGTATAAAACCAAAAATTTCCAAAAATATGAAACCAACATGAATACAAAGAGTACATTTCTATGTGTTCTAAACTAGATTTTTCCTTTTCTTTATTGTGGACATTATTGATCGATATCAGATCCTAAGCTTTTCGTTTAGCATTTCATTTTTTTCATTCTTCTTTTGTTTTATCAATGTCACAAAAAGTAGGCTCAGAAATTTCCAGCCTTATCTCTTCCAGCGTCTTTCTCTCATGCATGCAGACACGCACACAAAGACACCTACACAAATCCAGCCCACACACTCCCAGCAAAAGAATGACTTCATCCCCCACCTCCTCCCTCCTCTCTGCACTCTGGAGCAGCTGGGCCGAGAGTGAGGTCACCTGAGACGGCAAGGTTCCGCCCCTTCTGACTCACTCCCACTAAGCTTTTTACTGTGATGGCACTTTGAACCCAATTACCAGCATCTGACAAGATTGCTACAGTGACATAAAAGGAAACCTAACTGGGACTTGATGAATGCCTTTGCAGTCTATTAATCCCTGACTACAATGGAAACTGTGGAAAGGAAGACCTTTGCTAAGTGTGCATGGTGCATTTGGGCATTTGGAGTTGCACCTCTCCAGGACTGAGGCGCTCACCCAGGAGTTGGGGTTTTTGAAGCCACCGGGATCGCAGACAGAGTGGGACGGCTGAACGGCAGGTGCCCCTGTTGCCGTCACACTTGTCTGCACTGCGGGGAACCCGTACGGGAGCTCTAACACCACCTTGCCAAAATTCCCCAACCCTTTGCTGATTATCACAAGGTCACGAACGCAATGACAGCATCGTTGCTAGGACAAGGTAGCAACTCGGAGATGGATCTCAGGCATTACCTCATCATTTTACTGGAATCTACAGTGCAGTTGAGCACATTTAGCACTTTGCATTTGATAAAGTGGGTGATCTCATCCTGAATATTGTAGCGCACGAGATGAGTCACAGGCACTCAAAATGTAGACTTGAGCTGTTGGCCTGTCTGAAGATCACTTGAGGGGGAAGGGTACCGTAAGAGCGAGATTGCCAGCATGATGCGTTCACGTGTGGGCAGATGCCAGCTAGTCTCTGCTGGGTTTGCCCTGGTGCAGTGGCCCATGCCTAAAAGCACACATATATGCTCCCTGCTCCACTGAATCTAAGAGGGTACAAGAGGTGCCCAGTAGGCTTCGCTCACACTAAAGCAAATCTTTAAACAACCTTTCTGATCTGCACGCTCTAACCTGCCATACATATGTGTACACATGCAAACTGGCACTTGCATACAGACAAGCCCCCATTCCAACAGAGCCAGGCTGTTCCCCCAGGTATTCCCGGCAACATTACAGATTAAAATAGCAGCCGACCCACATAGCTGTGCACTGGCTCAGCCTCCCCTTCGGAGAAGGCAGACTTTACGTTCTTGACTGCAAACACCTCACAATTGCTGTCATTTTTGCACTCCAATTTCACTGCGTTCGCACCAGATGGTGAGAGCGCTGTCATAGCATCCAGGTGCTTTGAGAAAACAGTGTTAAAAGAAATCGGTAACACCATCGAAAACACCAACATTTTTGTATAAATTATAATGAAATGATTAAGACTCTGGTGCAAATGGTGGAAAGTGGGTCTCTCTGTTTCTGCGCAAAACAAAGAAGGCTGAATGTCTCAATGAGCAGGACAAATGCTCCAAGGTCACTGGTCCTCAGCGCATGACCTATTTAACGGAGCCATAACAAACTGGAAGGACTAAGAACAGCAAGTTTGTTCTGTCTCCTTCCCAAAAGCACTCAGCAGCACTCGCATTGTACAACCTTCAGGACGAAAGTGCAGTTTAGTGTGGATGTGGTGGGGAGGTTATTGTGTTTGTAGGGCAGCTCCAAATTAAGAGATGCAAAGTTTCTGCTTCTTAAAAACATATCACACTTAGATGAGAAAGATTGAAATACAAGCGGAATTGTAAGAGCAGTTGTGCAGTTTTGTAATATTTATATTTATGTAATTTTTTTTTTTTAAGGCAAACATTTTATTTCAACATTTGACATTATTTGTATGTTTTGAGCTATTTTTGTAAGACATTGATATAGTTAATTTAAGTATTTAATGAATACATAATGACATGGATTATGTGGAAACCCATTTCTACCTGTACAAAAGGTATTTTTTTTTTTTTAGGTATTCATGCTCACCAAGGATGCATTTATTTGTTCAAAAAGTAAGTTTGCAGTAAAAAGTAATATTGTGAAATATTATTACATTTGAATAACTAATAATGAATTGTTCATGCTTGATCCTATTTTAAAATATATCAATTTAATTTCTGCGATGCCAAAGCTGAATTAGTGCAGTCTTTAATATTACATGATAATTCAGAAATCATTCTAATATGCTGATCTGGTGCTCAAGAAACATTTCTTATTATCAATGTTGAAACCATGCTGCTTAATATTTTTGTGGAAACTGTGATTTTGAGCATTTGTAATTGGTTTTAAATTTAATGCAACCTTGCTAAAGTAAAGCATTAATTTCTTTCAAAAAAAGGCTCACCCCAGAATTTTAAATGGTAGTGTATATTTCCTAATTGCAGCTCAGCAATCTCTGAAATCTTTATATGTTGCAATACTACTATTTCTCACAATGTGATTTTATCTCACATTTACAGCTTTATAATGTATCTCATAATTTGAATTTCTCTCTTATTAACTATATCTCACAACTTCCCATTTTAATTTTTACTCCGCTTCCAAATGATTCAGCTTCATCTAAATTTGAAAAGTGGAGCATGCCAGCAATACCGAACAGGTGGGTCTCACAGCAGAGCAGCTCAGAGCCACCTCAAGGAGAGACTGCAGTGCCTGTAGATCCTTAGCCAGAGCTATATCAGGTATACAGTATGGCACTTGGCACAATTTACAGAGGGTCTGGCCTGCCTTAAATAAAAGGCTTAAAATAAAGCTTACACAATATGGCTCTTGCACCAGCTTAGCAACCATCCCCAGGGGCTGTAACCAGCGTAACTGTAACAGTATGGCTGTTGGGTTGATAAATGGAGAGGATTTTGGCAGTTGTCCATGTGTAGGGAGTGACTTTTGGGGCAGGGGGAAGGAAAGGGGGGCCTGCGGGTCGGGGGGATAGTGGAGAATCCTGTCGGGTAAAAAAGGGCTTGGTTTCCTCCACTGAATTGGCAGTGGATGGGGAGGAAGTAGTAAAGTGCACTTAGAAACTCGCTTTCTAGGAGATGAACCGCAAACATTCTCTGTTTGTGCTTTATGGGGTGGTCATGCTTTCTGAACTGTGCTCAAAGTCAGCTCTCTAGTGTATTTGCGTCAAGCTTCTCTGCTCGCTGGAGCAAAGAGTCGGCCTTGTTTGCTCTTCCACATCGTCAGGTTGGACACACACCGGTCCTGTGCCCGGTGCCAGGGGGCATCTGCCCTTTTTATTTTCTCTCCATGTAATTATTGAGCAGAGCTGTTAGGTGGATGGCTCTGTGAGGGTGATGTGCGCCAACTCTGCCTACACACCTCTCAACATAAATGGCACACACCTGCTTTGACCTCTACATGAACAGATACAGTAGCATCACAGAGATGTGGTTTTACTGTTTTAATATTATTCATTATTTTGCATAAAACATCTCAAGTACATAATATGATGATTGTTCCATGATTGTAATGATATGCCTTCTATTTTGTGGCATACAATGTATCTAGATACGCGTAGGATCTTGTTTTGATTTTTGCATTGGAACAGCCCACATCATGCAAATTGTACACTAATCATTGGCTGTGCTTTAAAAGGTCAATGGCGAACAGGGTCAAACTGGGTGAGACAGCAAGAAAGAATGATCGAGAGGAGGAAGAGAATGAGCTACTGGAAATGAGCAAGTATAGTGAAACTGGACTGGCACAGCAGGAGGCTGGAGTGATGCCAGGTCATGTGGCCACCAGAGAGAGAGGATATGCAAATATGCACTTGCACACAGATGTTTGGTTTTCTATCATGGTGGGAACTTTCTACTATTGTTTTTATATTGTGCTAATGGCATTTTCTTTCCCATAACTTTACCCTCATAGCATCTTTTTGGATTTTCATTAAGACTTTATTTTTGGAAGGTTTTTTTTAAGCCATTGTCCTGACACACACACACACACACACACACACACACACAATACAGAAACAATATAGTTCAGTCCAAATTAAAAAGGCAAACTGTTTATGATAGGTTCTCAAACTGTAAAATATATTATTCAAATTTATATTTTCCATGTTCTAATTAAAATATCTGATTACAACTTAAATTTTTTTTTTCTTTTGCATCTAAGACTTCTGCATAGCTCACAGCAGCCATGCTGATATGTCTACCACAGGTTTATCTCTGTGCATAAAAGAAAGCAGACAAAACGGATTATTATTCTGTTTGCCCTAATAGTGAGCATGGGTTCCTTTTGAGTCAGAAAAACTGTATTTAGCCTAGTTTTGAGAATCATATCGATAATTAAACCTTCTACACAGATGAGACATGTTTTAGCATGGAGTACATTGTTCCATATTCATAATATTTTATTAATAGGTATCAGTATTACAAAATGGCTAAATGTTACTATTGTGTATGTGTTGTTTTAGATGCTGCTTCCACAGATCTGCAAAGGGCCAATCAAGTATGCTTCAGCTGGTAAGTATGCTTATTACTACAGGAATATTGATATTAATCAAAATATTATATTCATAAAAAACAATTTTGTCCCTTTGCACTTTAGTATATTCAAATAACTAATTTTCAACAAGCCCAGCCAATGTGCATTAATTCACTTATTTTTACTTGAAGTAGTTTCAAGGTCACAAAAGGCATTTAATACCTGCTGGAAAAGTACCTGTTGTTGGTCTTTGTGTTTGAATGGTCCATGCGACCTGTCCTTATTCATTGTATGTCACCAACACCAAAAACAAACAATGAGCTCACTACTCTTGTTTGGCAGCTTGACAGCAGGTGTTGGGTGATTCAGACCTGAGCTTCCTGCCACTCTGAAACCCATTCTGAAATCACCATCTCCACTAGACAAAAGACTCCAAATTCCTCCAGAGGAAATGCATCGAATCAGATTTGCCAGTAGTGTCGCTACAAAATCTGCATGCAAAACATGACAATTTGCTACTGATGGAAAGATATCTGGATACAAAGAACTGTGATGTGTACATGTGAGAGTATACTGTGTATGTTTTAGGTCTGTGATGTCAAACATGGTGACGTGGCTTGAATTTGGCTAGCTGCAAAATATAAACATTAGATAGACTAACAGCAGTCTTGGATTTGCCTTATGCACATTCCCATCTGGACAGTGTCAGTTCAGGGAATTTCCAGAAGGTCAAAATAGAATACAAATAGTGCAGGACCATCAGTACCGCATCTCACGTCAAGAACACTTGAATAAACATGAGACATCCTTCACTTCCCTCCTCAGCCTTCGTCTCCGGCTCTTTCCTCTCTCTCCATTTCTTTATTTTTACCTTGACGTTCTGCAGGGCTACTTATAGCTGGTTAGGAATACACAAAATACCATATTTATTATTCATATAAAATGCCCTCCTGGTTTATGTAACTCTCACATTTGCAGAATACGGAGTGCTGCAGTCTCAAATAGCATTGATGTACCATTTGCAATGAGGAAGTATTGATTTCCAATCTGCCGTGTTTTTTTCAGGGTGGTGTGAGAGATATCATCAGGCTGTTAGTCGGAGTTTGTATGCGTGTGTGTGCACTTGCGCTTAGAGAAAAATGGCTGGTTCCTCTCAGCCTGTTAATCAAATCCTTGAGTGGCTAAACTGCCTCTCAATCGAGACCACAGGCCTCATGCATAAAGATGCATTCCAAACACTCATCTTTCTCTGTCTTTTTCTCTCTCTGTCCATCCTAGCCTTGCTTTTCATCTCCATGGGCTGATGGGCTCTCGAGAAGACAGCAGACAAATGACCCTCACCAGCCTTACCATCCAAAAGCTCGTCAATCATTGCCCCTGAAAAGCTCTTGATCCCTACATAAAAAGACCACTTCCATCAGCAATCACTCACAGGCGTGGGGATAATTAGCATGTTGGCCCGTCTGCAAACTGAATGTGTGGATGAGGGTAGGTGTATTCAGTTTAGCATGTACTACCATTGGGTCAAATAATCATAACCTTTTACCCCAGAAAGAATTGGTTTTATGCATGTGTTTCCTGTAGAAATACCTAGAATGCATCTGTAGAATTCTGTGAATCAACTGCATGCTGTGAATCTTCTGCAGTTCCTTAGGCAGCATATGCAACCACACATGTTATTGTGGCCACAGCTATGTATTGCAGGTGAGGTGACACACTGTTAGACAAACAATAGACACCCTCAGTGAAGATAAGCAAGGCCTATTAGTGCCTCAAAGCTTGCGTGGCCAGATCAAGACTGAGATCACTTCCAGTGCTTACTGGAAATGGATAGGCTTTAACATAATCAGTATATTGCTCAGCAAATCAGTGTTTCTCATAACTGAACTACAGTGCTTCCTTGAAATTTTGTCACAAGCTTAATATTCAACTCGCATAGCTTACAATAGTGGTCTATTTCCTTATTATCACCTTTTAACCCTTGTTTTCATACTTATTTCCTTACCAGTTTAATGTTCCTGACTGCATTTACATGCAACACGTCTTCTATACACTTCTATTTTATACCAAGGGGTGTCTGCAAAGAACACCGCAGTTTCTTCTCTTGTGACATTTTAAAGACATTGTAATGGAAAATCATTCCAGAATATCATTATATATATATATATATATATTTATTTATTTATTTATTTATTTTATTTATTTATTTTTTACAAAAAAATTTAAATTACTAAAGTAGTCAAACCTGTTCATTAGAGGGGGGTGTCCCAATACTTTTGGCAATATAGTGTACAAGCCAGCCTAGCTATTCAAAATCTTTGTCTGCAATTTAATAATCTTGACCTATTACTTTTGCTATTGCTTTTGACCATTAGGTATTAACATATGACATTATTATATATTTTTATATTTTTTCCAGCCCTTGACTTTGTTGTAGGTTGTGTTCTCTGGAGATGCCAATTATCCCCCAGTTTTTCATTTCACCAAACCTATGTTTGACCATTCAAAAACCTACCAACTGCCAGGTTGATGCCGTCTTTGATCTACCTCTAGCGCTGAGAATAAATTATAGAGCAATTGCCAAATTTCATGGTGTGTGATATTTGGTAAACAGCACATGTTGTATGTGCGGGTGAGCTAATACTGTGCTTCAAATGCTAATGATCTTGTAAAGGCGTTTCACTTTAATGTAGTAACTCGAAATCACAGAATAATAGTTAAGTCAGATGCTTTTTTCCCCTGTGTAATTTCCACAGCTAGTTGTTTATTAGGTTGCCCAAACCTGTCATGCAAGCTTGTGGTTACAGCTTTATTTTAAAAAAGAGATGGAATTCAACATGAAATTGATGTGTTGCTTCAGAAACAGCCTGTGTTAATGTCATAGTATGAACTTTGCTCAAACGTAACAGGAGAATGTGACTGTAAGGTCCCTGTATCAAAGTGAGACCTGGTTCAGCCCTACACATGAAAGACCCTGCTGCACCCTCACTACTACCTAATTACTGTCAGCTGTCTGGGGGCTGAGTGATCTGCTGTGTCTGGGGCTCCGGTTTTGCTGTAGTCACCAAGAATATTTATATGCGCAATTTTATTTGAGCTACAGTTTTTTTTTTTTTGTATTTAAGTAGTAGTCGTGTATCTGTCTTTATCCGTCTGTCTAAGTATACATGACACAAAGTGTAACCAAATATTTAAAGGATTATAAACACATTGCACCTTTGGAGCAAGTGCACGAAGGCAGATTGTAGTCAAATGACTGTGTATACATGCTGGAATGAAGCTGAGCTACAATCGCATAAACCAGGTCTGTTAGTCCAACTTTTCAAAAATCTAATGTGCTAATATGATTTAAATCTAGCTTTAGTGACTAAACATTGACATAACATTTTTAAAAAGACAAATTATTGCAAAGTGCATGTAAACACACTTACTCCCAATGACTGCACACCACAAAATCTGAATCACAAGAGAGATATAGGTAGGCGGGGAAGAAAAACAGACAGCTCTTTTGTAATCTCAGACGATGACTTGACAGTGATTCAAAGTGTATACTAAACCCAGACAGCACTTGATTTTGACCTGTCTAGTCACTGGCAGGGGCAGCATACAGGAAATGCCCAGAACAATGTGTTGGTTTATGATGTCACACTGATACCAACACAGTGGTGACTTATGAGTGCTGCCTTCTCGCTGATCCCTGCCATTAAATGGGACCGTCGATAATCCAGTGGAAACCAAACAGCTGACAATATCAATTAAGTTATAAAAAGTTCAAATCGGTAATAGGATCATAAAGAGTGACAAGTACTTTCCATTGTGGGTCAAAAGTATGTACTGCCAACCTATGGCGCTTTTCCACTGCGTGGTACACTCGGCTCGGCACGGTTTGTGTTTCCTCTGCAGTTTAGTACCGCTTTAGAGTGGGCGGGATTATTCACATGTCGTTATAGTTGCGCCGCCTCTACTGCCGCGACTCCTGAAAAACTTTTTCATTCCATGTCGCCTCATCAACCTGGATCCGCTCCTCTGCTATCAACGAGAGGAACGTCTGTACTTCCTTAACAGACCACGAAACAGCCATTTTTTGGTTGTGAAAAAAAGGTGCACTCATTCAAAACAGTTGTGTTCGATCCTTCGCTGGCTGCGCTGATTTAAATCTAGCGGTTCTTATGTGTTTGTGTCGCAAGTTCATTGACGCAGGTACCGACGATTCTCTCCGGCCAATCAGTGATCAGCAGAGTTTACACGTCACGTTTTGGTAACGGTACGGTTCGCTTGGAACCTCAACCAAGGTGGTACTAAAAAAAGTACCAGGTACTGTACCCAGTGGAAAACCCCCCTAAAATTGAACCGTACCGAGCCGTACCATGCAGTGGAAAAGCCCCTATAGTGACTAATAGAGCCTGTTGACTGGTTCAGCAGGGGCCACTGCAGTCAAAGCTGTAGGATGGGGAAGGGAGGTGTCAAAGTAGTCAAGCCTCCACAGATGCACTGCATATCTGCTTAACAAATGCCTGAGCATCAGCATGTACTGATAGACCTGTTAACACTTCAAAATGGGGCTGGTAAAACAGGTTTAAGATTGAATGCCAAGGTGGTTCCCTCAGAGTAAGGTCAACAAGTGAGGACATCGCCACTGACAAAATTCAGGTTGTTTCCGAAAGCACAAAGCTTTGAGGGAGTACAAGGAAACTACTTTGGCTGAACCTACGAGTCTCCCAGGAGATAAGGAGGAGCTAAGTGCAGCATCTTGGTTTCTGAAGACATCCCAATATTACCACTAGGTCCACAACTTCACGGGAGTTTTCTTTGGTGCCGTCAACAAGGTAATGTGTTTTTGCCCATTACTTTGGTGTCCTGGAGCTTTACCAGTTGCAGAAAGAGACCAGAAAAGGGGCTTGAAAATCCTCTGTGCTGTCAGAAAGTATACTGTGAGAAAGCAGCTGTGTTCCTCAGGGTATTACATAATGTACACTTCAGTGTTCACTGCCCAGAGAAAGTTTGAATGCCTTCAGCTGGAGTGAGCTCAATGTGGACAGCAAAGGAATGTGATAAAGGGATGGATGGCCAACTGCCTACACCATAGGCTGCAGGGGGAAATTAGCAAGAAAGCATAGGGGCAAGATAGTGAAGATGGTGGGCTCCTGCAGTCCCAGTGTGGAACCTCCACAGGAGCATTGATGTAGCCCAGCTCAATGATAATGCATTTTTAATGGTATTATGTAGATACACCACCTCTTTCCCAGCCCCCATCCACTGACCCAACTATCCAGCCCTTTGTTTCAAAAAGTTACTGGGCTGTGAAATCCAAAAACTCACAGCACAGAATATGCAAGCAGTGTGATTCATTATCTTGTCAAACTGGGGTTCTCTGGGACAGACCGAGCTCAACGTTTGCACCACCTTCGCCTCAGATAGCTGTTGCCTTCAGCTAGTCTCTGGGGCTTACATGACCCTGCTCAGACGTGTTCCAGTTCTACTGACTGTGATGTGTTTCTGTGGGTTAGTCGTCTGCCCTCCAGCTACCAGTGAGCTTTGAGAAGTTCACCACATCTCAGATGCTATTTCTCAACCTTTTAGCATGAAAGCTATTGATAGAACATGGGGGGAAAAGAGTAGGTTTAGCCTAAAAGTTTTGCTGGGATTATCAGGACAACCAGGTCTTGTGGGTTCAGACTGCAACACTTACAGTAGTATTCATACAAAAGGTTTGAGATACGTGCAAAACAATCAAACCCTGCTTCTGAAATTAGAACAAAGTCATTTGGAATTACTGCAAGGCTCTACAGTGCGTCTCGCATTTGCGACTGAAAACTACTGCGTGCGACTATGAAACATTTTTTCGGAGCACCAGTGCTACTGACCCGATCATCATTTTTGTGATTGCGCTCAGGGGAGCTTCAAAGGTTTCTACGTGTTTTTGCAGCGTCGAGTAATGTATCACAGACATATCTCATGAATCCTTTCATAAGCAAAGTGTAGACAGGGTGTAAATAAGAGATGCATTGCGCAGTGTAGAGATTATATTGTTGATTATATACTGTTGATTATAAATGTGAGCTCGCGATAAACTAAGATGAGTGACCGCTTTTAATGATTTTTAAGGGAGTTTGTAAATGTGATACTGATTTAATACAACAGTTCAATTAACAAGAAGTTAATATTAAGTGACTTACATTGTCTGACTATAACACTATTGTCTGATTTTGCTCTATTTCGTCGTCGAAAATAGTTAACAAAGACACAAAGACACAAAAAATAAACAAAGACACAGCAAGGCAGCTGCGCATCTCCATTCAAACACAGCGGTGTTTCGTTTATGAATGAACAGGTGTTTTTAAACGAATCTAGTGAGTCAGTGATTCATGATTACCCATCCATAAAGACAGTCACTTGCTTCATTCCTGAATGAATCAGCCGTTCGAATGAATCAATTGAATGAATGATTCAGTGATAAAATCAGTGACTTGCCGCCACCTGCTGGCAGTTTTAGTTTAATTTTTAAAGTATCTTTTCAGTTATTTAAATCATTTAATATTTCTATATTCAAAATTTTGTATTTAAAACATTGATCTCATCATGAATTTATGGATTTAATTGCACTCATGCCACCTCTGAGCCTCATTAAATGTCTGAAAGAACACCAAGTCACTTTTGTGTTCTCCTGTGCCACCTCTACAAATTAATTTTGTTAATACTGATTTCATTTGATTTTTAACTTATGTTTCTTATTCTACTTGTTCTTATTCTGTCGTTTTATTAATTACAATTTTTAAAAAGCTTATAAAATATAATTTTTAAAGAATTTGACATACTTTTAATAAAGTAAAAAAAAATGCCATTACAAAGGTAAAAACTAAATTCCACTGTAAATCACTTTAAGGAGTCAAATATCGCCTCGTAATGGGAAGGCAAATTTTTGATAACATTTTGCATTATTGATTAGAAGGTGCTCCTAAAATTTTGAACGTGCTCCTAAATGTTTTAAGTTAAAAGAAAAGTAAGCGTAGAGTCCTGTACTGATGCTGATAAAAAAAACTTTCCAAACAAACCACTTGATGAAGAGGAGAAGAGTTCTGTAAGGACAGGTCTGCCAGACTTTGTAGATAAAGAGACAGAGAGTGACCCATTTTCGCTGTGACCCACAAAAAGGTCTGCTTGTCAGAGGACAACACACCAACAAAGGCCCACGTGGTGCACTAGCTGATGGAGGACAGATGGATGGATGCAGACAAACAGACTCAGCCCTCCAACACGTCTTTTAGGTGATCCTTACTAATTGGGCAGGCTGCCTTGACTGCCTCTAATGGTGTTGTTTACTGCCTCTGCCTCATTCCCCAGGCCACTCCACCTGCTCTTCCAGCCTCAAGTGAGGTGCTCTGAGAGTCGTACTGGGTGGCACTGCTTTGCGAGGGGGGTGAGAGCCAATAGGGGCTCTCTTGTTGCACAAACAGCCGCTCTTTGAATTAACCTCACTTTCGGGTCACCGCTGAAATAATCCCTCCCTTCTCTACCCCAAGAAAGGTTGGCGAGTTGTGATTACAGTGAGCCGCCTGCTCTGTCTTTTCCCTCTGTGGTTTTTTCTCTCTTTTCTGGGTCTCTTCTTGACAGTGAGAGATAGTGTCTTTGTTCAAGTTCGGGGAGACGGTGCCAGCAGTCGGCGTCCCTCGTGGGGAATGGATGCAGTGCATGTCAGGCCCCGGGAGGACTTCATCACGTTCGATGGACAACCTCTCGTCATCCCTGAGCACATCACCTCCATCACCCTCCCCTCCATGGCCCCTGCGCCCCATCCCTGGTCTCAGCCTGAGCTCTGAAACTCAATTCACCCATATCGCATCTATTAAGGTCTGATTCATGCTCCACTCGCAAGGGGCCGAGCACAGCTATCCATCTTGTCTCGTGCTCAAAATGTGCTGTTTACCTTGCACTGGCAGATCTAGGGCTACACTTTAAAACTATCCCAACCTGTAAAAGCATCAAACTTTAACTGTGATGTCACTCAAAGAAAAAGCCTTTAGATTTACCTGTCTACAGAGAGGCCTTTTTTTCTTTCATGCTCACTTTGTTGTCATCAAATTCAGCTTTTATTTTTTCCATTTCCATGTGGCTGTTCCCCTACTCTTCTAATGCAAGCTGATACTCTCTCTGCTGTCTCTAAACTGTCTTTGCCAGTGACATATGAGCACATCTGCAGGTTGTACAAGCTCACGACAGCTTGTTTTCTTTCGAGTCATCATTAGGCTGGTAAGCTAGCCTTAATTCTGTCTCTCTTTGTTTCACTTCATAGAGCAGTAGGAGTAAAATAATTATATATATATATATATATATACTAGGCTTGCTGTGATAGACGGTGTTGACAGTGATACCGGTTACGACACTTGCCCACCACGGCACCGACCCCCACCGTCGTTTTGATTTTTTGTAGTAATAAAAATCATTTAGTTCTGTAAAAGAACAGACACTACAATTAAAAACTGAACGCGGCTGCTCAATGCAGCGTGCCGAACGACATTTGCATCACAGATCAGATTTCATTTCTCCAGTGAGGAGAGTGAGTCGAGCTGACTGACAAGAAGAGTGAGGTGAG
>NW_015505425.1:38892-45020 GCF_001515645.1 Sinocyclocheilus grahami | reverse complement strand
TATATATATATATATATATATATATATATATATATATATATATTACTGCTACACATCTTTCTCTGGTTCTCTTGCGCTTTCTCTCACGCACATGGCCAAAGAAGCGTAAAACTGTAGTGTAAAAATTGTGATCCATGTCTGCTTGGACAGCCAGTTCACGACACCACAGGGAATTAATGCCCCATGTACACACAGGAGCCATTGTTTGATATGACCCTGATGCAAGTTAATTAATGTCAGAATTAGCAGATGAATCAGACCTGTCTGTCTTCCTGCATGACATATTACTGATCTAATCATTAAGATGAGATTGCCAGACCTGCATTTTCCTTCTATACTCATGCCAATGTGTCTGTATTTGCATCTGCTACCAGATAATATTTGTGTTGGTGTAAGTGCCAGTTGAATTGCCAGTAGGGGCAGATCTGTTTCAAGTTCACACACCAGTGATAAATAACCACTCGCTGCATTTCCCTGCAGTTGAGCACATGGAATTGCAATGAGCTGAAGACAGCCGGTGCATGCGTGAAGAGGCGTCCGCCGTCACATCGATTACCAGACGTCCAGACCTCAAATCATAAATCTTGCCATTAAATTGCTGCCGTTTAATTTACGGTACTTCCAAATCCTGTTGCTGTTATTGTTGTACTAGACTACTAAAACAATTATTGTCCAAGAACACAAAGCAATTTATTTGCATTGATCATATAAAGACCACATCACTTAAAAACATGACCCTGACAGATATTTCCCAATTTGCACAGGTGCATCACTTCCAAATCGTCCAGAAGGCTTAATAAGCGGGAAACGTCAAACGCTACTTTTATCATTGATTATCTCTACCCCTAAAAGAGTCAGCAAATTGTCATACATATGCACACCAGCTCTCAGAGGCAGAGGGATGCATTCTCCTCACATCCACTCACGCGCGCACCCTCGCGGCGGAGGTAATACATAATACATGACGATCGGGAAATGCTCTTGATTTCGTTGAGCAGAAAAACACGAAGTAATCTGACAGATGCGAATGCATTATTTAATAAGTCGCTTATTGTTAGCCAACCCCTTATTTTCTCTCGCCTTAACAAAACTCCATTTAGTCAGTTCCAGTCAGAAGTAGCCTATAGTGCACATGAATCCGCTCGCGTCTGATTCTGTCACTGACAGCTCTTTTGCCTTGACTGTACAGCAGAGAAGTGTACTAAATATGCATTTCATTCCTTAAATCATGTTATAGATTATTCTTCGAACTAATAACCACTTTCGCCTTCGTGAAAGAAGCAAAACAACACTTGCACCACTACGCGGAATAATTTGGACAAGGTGTTTGGGCATAAGCGCGCACTGTGAGTTGTGAATGTTTCCATTAGTTAAATGGGAGCATATACGCACGGCTTATTTATGCGAACAGTCTAAGTAGTTACGCGCAAGCTCTCTCACCTGCTGCCAGTTCTCCTCCAGCGACGGCATCGCCGAGAAGTAGCCCGTGTCGTGCACCAGCTGAAGTTCCTGAAAAATACTGTAATTCGCCAACACGTCCATGTTGATGCTCACAAGAAAAAAAGTGTTGCTTTGATCCTCAGGTATAATCTGTTTTCTTCTCAGCCCAATGTCAAATGCAAAAGAATGCTTCAAATCCCCCGTGAAGTGTAGTTTAAAGCTGGTAATTTCAAGCGCTGAGGAAAAGAAAGGAAAATAAAAATAATTCTTGTCACTTAATTGCAACCCCCGCAAACTCTCAGATCCTCAGCCTGGGAGTGGGATGCAAACTCGGTGACATGAACTGTCCATCTATTTCCGCATTGCCTCCGTCTCTTTTGCGCTATAAATTCCAGGTAGCCTTTCTCGTGAACGCCGTGGATCACCAAGGCAAGTTGCTGGGCTCGCTGTCTAGCGAGCGAGAGGAAGCCAAGGGAACTGAGGGGGCGTGGTTTGTTGTCAATCAATTCCGTGCGTGACCATATACGGTAAATCGGGTTGATGATCTCACTGGCGCCCAGTAAGGCGGTGCTTAAATGGCCAAAGAGGAGGAGTATAATTTGAATATTCTAGCGCGATTGGCTCGTGACACTTGTCAATCGGGCCGCAGAAGGAAGTAAAAGGTGAGCTATTTTTAGAGAGCTATATAGCAGCGGCTGCGCGCTGGCGTCGCTCACACGGCCAGAGAGGACGCAACAAACAGAAGTAGAAGTTGCAGTTTGGAACGTGAAGCAATTCTACGCCTTTATGAAGTCATAAATAGTTGGAAATGATACATTACGGGTAACTGACACCACGGTGCTACCGATAAAGTTGGAAACAGTAGTTCAGAATATTAGAATGACCTTGTGATGTAATAGTTTGGCACAGGCGAATACCGAAAAAAAGTGTGGCGATCCTCTCGGATATTCCACAATCACTAGGATTAGGTGGTTCACAGACAAGATCAGGGCTACTTTAAATATTTCCATTCTGAAATAAGAGGCTTAGCACATAGAAATGAGAGTTTTAGCTCCTCCGATGGCGCAAATGACCTCAAAGAACATCTGTAATTGCACCTATTTCTGCAATTGATGGCATTGATTTGCAGTACTGATCTGGTTATTGTGTAAAGGGTAATTGACTCATCAGGATGTTTTTCATCCCTGTGGGCAAGTCAGAAACACTTCTAAAAGCAGTTAATTCCCGGAATCCATATAACTGAAACCTAAAAATAGGTAATACAATAGCGTAATATTTCAGAATAATGACTTTTGCCCATGGCAATGCTGTATAACTGACATTCATAGCTGTGCTTATATTCTGTCTACGTGGGCTCTACAAGTAAGCTAATAACAAAATGCAGTGTATGACAGTGCTTGATAATCATATTAAATTATTTGATAAGTAGCCATGTAATGACTGGGATAATGTCCAAGGCAAGCAATCTTTATCTTAAAACAATGAATGTACATTATACTTTATTTAATGTGAAATACGGATAGACTTATGTCCATCTTCAATTGACAGCATGGGGATTATTTGTACGTTTTTGTTTTGTAAAACATATTTTCCCCCCAATGAAGCCTCATTTACACCTTTGTTGTTAACAGACAAATCCTTCAGTAGTCATCAATAAACCAGATATTTTCTGGTATTTTTGGTGTGTTTTGAATTCAACTGACCTTGCTCTGTTTTACTAGAAGCTGCCATCATTACTTTGGAAATCGAACAGTTTCCATTAAAATTCATTAGTGACATATGGCAATTAAATTACTATAATCTGTGGACTGAGTGAGAGAAAATGGCATGATACAGAATCATTTAATTACATGTTTGATGATCAAAGCTAATGCTACATTCAATAATTTAAATTCTGATAGCGCAACAGTAGCCAACGCAGGTTTACTGTTCACTCTTAAAATCAGTATATAAGCTTAATCTGCTCTAGTTCGCTATAGTTCATAAGAAAGGTTGCTGGATATTTAAAACGGCAAATACACCCCCTGACCTTGTTGTCTCACATAACCCAATAAAATGTTTATATAAATGTAAGCACTACTTCAGTTAAAATTACTGACAGGCAGTTGAAAAGTGTAAGCCTGACTTTGCAATGTGAAAGAGTGTTTTAGTTGTAGTGAGTAATTGAGTTTGTATGTGCGTTGTGCTGTCTGTCTCTTCCGTCACTTTCCCAGAGGACATTGGTCTTTGTCTCAGTGGAGTACCAGGGCAGATGGTTGCTAGATTGACTGTTTCAGGACATTTTCTCTATTGATTTTTACAGGTCTTCCAGCCAGAGAGAATTAGCCGGAGTGGGGGTTGGATGGAGGGGTGGAGGCTGCTTTGCAAGACACACTAGCCTGTCTGTATCCAAAATATATACTGAAAGATTTGCAGCTGAATGTCGGAAGTGCATGTGATTTCCTCCGCTACAGACCCATGCAGCAGGTCAGATGCCGGGGGACAAGACAGGGTCTTGCCTCTTCCTCATTGGCCAGAGAGCTCTACCGAGGGACAGAGGATGCTGGAAAGAAGAAGCAGGTGTGTGCTTTGGTGTTATTGCGCAGCGGGCTGAGGGCAGGTGTGAGTCTGTCAGGCTCGGTGGCACAGCTGGGCAGTGTGAGCCCTGATGACTGGCTCGTCACTCCCTCCCATGGCTAACCCTCTGTCTCACCAAGTCTGAAACAGCTGGTTCCCACTGAGCCTAGCCCTGACCGGGGCAAAACCGGCACCTTCCAAACTGGGCCATGGACATGGAATAAAACACACTCAGGGTGCCCCGCAGTTCCTGCCTCACACATTTACCTTGGAGACCGAAGCATTACATTTTAAAGGCTGTATGACGTCAACAGGGAAATTATTTGTTATGCTTAGACACAACTACATGTAAGATGCATGATATTACATGCAGTAGTGTCTAAGCATAAGAAATTATTCTTTTTGACTTCATACACCGATATTAAAAGGGATCTTTTTTTTATCTTATATTCTTTTTTAAATTCTCATATTGTTCTGCACTTGTATGATTTTCTTTATTATGTGGAACACAAATGAAGAAAGTTCACGCTGCTTTTTAACCACTGAAAATACGTTCTTGCATGAGGCTATTTTTTTTTTTCCAATTTTGACTTGCCGTGCCAACATTTTCACTGGCCCTATTATAACCTAAGAATAATGAGTGAATTAATAAATAATAATAGAAATAATTACTAAATTAATTTTCGTTCTAGCAATGCATTGATATTTGCTGTATTGGATTTTTTTCTTCACAAATATTTTCTTTGCAAAAAGAAAATTGGCAACAAGCTGAAATTATATAGTATAATTAGCTTAACTGCATCATTTCACAAACACTGTTGCTGGAAAATGTCATACGATGGAAAGCATCATGGATTGGTTTCTGTTTTTCATCACATTTGTACTGATGCTTTCAAGGATATTTCAAGTAATTTTTGCAATTATGACAAAACCTCATTTATGTTGGCCAGCTAGATTACTTTATCTTTGCAACAAATTGACAGAATCTGCAACAACAATGTACAAAACTTTACAGAAAACCAAATGTTTAAGGTTGCAAGACATAAAAATGGATGTACAAGATCAATAAACAATGTTATTGCTGAGCCTTAAATAATTTAAGAGCTATCTTATATCTTTAGAAGACTTGGAATGTAACCCACTACTCATATGGATTACTTTTATGGTGCTTTTTTAGTAGCTAGACAGCCTCTTATCACTGTATGCTTTTGTTGTATGGAAAAGAGCAGCATGAACTTTTTTAGAACACAAATGGAAATAATGCTAGAATTATATTTTTAAGGTGAACTGCTCTTTTAAACAGTGCATTTAATCAAGACATCACCAGCGTCTGATTTGTGGGTGTTATGTTGATAATCCTGCTTTGCATGGTCCTAAATTAGTTGTGTTTCACTGTTATTGTTTTTCCCTCGCCGCCAAGGTGACATCATGTGAAGCTGCCGCTGCTTGGATAGTCATGGCAACTCATCTGTTTGTATAAACACATGGGGCTGACTCTCCTCCCCTGCGGTCTCTCGTGTCACTGGGATTCTCACAGATCCTAGCAGCTACAGGGTTGTACCATTGCTGCACCATGCTGCTTCACACACTCACAGGGGAGAGCCTGGCGCCACTCCTGCTTGTACAGCCGCTCTAACTCCCAGAGCGACCCCTACCAGCCGACCCGGGGGCGCTCTTCACCCAACACCCCTCATCGACGACATCCCCCCCAGCCTCCAGCACTTACATCACAGCCCTCCACCCTCTCATCTGTGACCTGTGATCACACTCGACTTTCTGACATCCTTTTAAGTGTTCTTGCACAGCGGGTGCTTACGGTTGCAAGCTCACAATGCAGTAGAGTCGCTCGCAGCATAACATAAATGTTAGTGAGATGAAACAGGAAGGCAAACACAGACTCATTTTTAGTTATGATGAATCCTGCTTGCTCAGTTGTGACAACACAAGCTTACCATGATAATAGCGTACCATGCACCGCACAGTGTTTTACGAGCGTATTAATTTGTCATCACCGATTTCAGACGCCGGACTTTCTTTTGGTTATGGATCAAACCCCAGTCGGCAATGCAGCGGTTGCCGACGTGGCAGGGAATCAGAGGAGAAGTAAGAGGTTGCAGCATGAGATCATAGGA
>NW_015505425.1:24098-37721 GCF_001515645.1 Sinocyclocheilus grahami | reverse complement strand
CTGTGTCTTATCTCTGCTCTGACATGTGTAAATATTTAAAGAAGGCTCCAGGAGTAGCGCTGGTAGTATCTCTGCAGACCGCACTTCCCAACTGCCCACACTATCCATAGGCGATATGACGGAGAGCCCAGTGTGCAAATTATAGAATCACTTTGAGGACGGTCTACTTTTTAAAGGAAATTTTATATGATAGTTTCCGTTTAGGTTTGCTTAAATTGATCCCATCGACTTTCACTGTATAGACAAAAAACACGGAGACATTCTTCAAAATTTCTTCTTTTAGGTTCTTTAGAATAAAGAAAGTCATACAGGTTTGGAACGTCATGAGGGTGAGAACATGACACAATTTTCATTTCTGGGTGAAATATCTATTTAAAGGTGTTTCCCCCCCCCCTCTAATGACAGTATTTATGGTTTTTATCACAGTTTAGTCTGATAATAATCCTAACTAGAAGGTGCTCAAGCAGCCTGCTGTTGCTATGGTTACCTCAGGCGAACACGAAATCTTCAACTTTTGTGTTTGTTGAAAAGTTAGAAAACTATGTTTAAGCATGTGTTTATATAAGACCCTCCTCCCACCTTTTTGTTTTTACTGTCTTTGGTCCATGCTTTAATTAGCAGGGTCAGACCCCATAACTTGCACCCTTTGGCAAACCAGTCTTGTCATCATCATCATGTGTTATGGGCAGGGCAAATGAGGTGGGATTTAGGGTGTTCATAGCGGTCATAACCTGCATGTCCCCCTTCAATTCTGTGCTGTTACTGATGAGGACTGCGCTGAGCCTCAAGATATGAGACCTGACACTTGCCTCAAATACACACATAAACATTCTTTAAAGCAATATAGTGCTCATCCAGCCTACAGCCACTGATATTACATGCCAGCCCCCCTGTGCTTGTGATTTTATTAATAATAGAGAAGCGGCAATATATCCTTCTGCTGTGGAAGGTATATGAGGTTAAGCATATTCTCTTGCTAATTCCACATTGAGATTTTAATAAAGAAAAGATGCATAATCCAGTGTCGTAGAGGCACTGCAGTGCAAATAGCACACAGGGAGGCACGTTTGGCTGTATAGTGATAATAATGGTGGCTGTTACAACTGGTATTTACATAGAATTAAAATGAATGGCTAATGTCCTGGGAATGTGCAAGCATTAAATGTATGCTCACCACATTGTGTTAGTGAACCTCTTAAAATGCTCCTCAGAGATGCATTTGTGCTTGAATATTTCCAATTTTCTTATGTAAGGTGTCGATATGGAAGGTTGATATACAGTATGTGGTGACCATTGCTCAAAAGAGCTTGTTAATGGAGCAGCTACGCTATTTTTTGTTGTCAATTATTGTTGTAGTAAAAACTAAATGATACTGTTTATGTGACATTATATTGCACACGTGCAAAAACATGCACTTTCCTAAAAAGTCCTTCCATTTAAAAAAATATATATATATTTAAGTAGATTCTACTGTTTATCACTTTATAAATTGAGCTTACTATCTAAAGGCATTTTAGGACCTAACTTCACTTTTATTAGTTTTGTTACTGTATATACGTCTCGTCTTAATTGTTTTTTGATCCAGATAAATAATTAAATGGGTATTATCTGATATTTTATCATTAAAGATATTTTCCTTATAATGAGAAAATTCACCCCAAAATTTCTGTCAAAATTAAAATATTATTATTTTTTAAGGTTTTATTTCTTTTTTTTGTCCATACAGTGAAAGTTAACAGGGTCCAAACAACATTGGACACAACTGACTTTAATAATATGGACAAAAGCATTAAAAAAGGTACAAAATATCTTATTTTGTGTTCTGCAGTAGAAGAAAGTCATATAGATAATAACAGAATTTTCATTTTCGGTTGAACTATCACTTTAAATAGCTTCCATGTAGCTCCTTTTTCAGTAACATTTAATTAACTGCTTTTTCAAAAGAATAGCTTGACTGTAGTTAACTACTTTGTATCTTGCCTAGCTACAAGCAACTTCTTGTTTAGTTTATAAGTAGTCACTTAGACACTGGTGAATGCAGAAATATTGAATGATCATATTTGTATGCATAGATTTTTCAGTCTGTTTCTGTTTGCTTTGACAGTTTGCCTGTGTATGTGTTTGTGCTTGTTTACCAACAGATGTTTGTGTGTGTGTGTGTCAGTGTGTCAGTGTTTGGATGTGGGAGCATGTCATCTGGGTACACTGATACACAGACACACGCACACACATGCCCTGCGTTGGCGCCCTGTGCTTGCAGTCGGATGGCGTTTGAGCTGGGGCCAGGACAAAGCTGTGCACTGGTGGACTGTCACTCCAGCTTAAATCTGCTCCCTGATCAAAGCCCTCCCCCCTCAGAGATGGTCAGTGCCCTCCTCGCCTCTCTCCTCTCCCCAACCTTGACTCTTGACCCCAAGCCAGACGCCGCGCCACCACGGACACGGACCTGGCACTTCGGAGAAAGAGGGCGAAAGATCATACTGCGAGATAGACAGGATGCTGATGGTCCCGTTGAGACGCGTTCTTTATGAAGTCATAAAAACGAAAGCTACGGGTAGACTGTTCATCTATTAGAATGACCTTCCTTTTGATGATCGGACCTTGTCAGCAGTGATTTGTACTGCCCAGGTAATGGCTGTTTATACATACACGGTGTATATGGTCAATATAACCATGTAATTCCACATAACCATATAATTAGAATTATGCTGCCATGTAGCATAATCCCTCTGGTGGGGTGGGTTTTACAGCATGATTGACATTTGAAAATAAATCTTGTTGGGTGTACTCACAGGAATTAATTACGTGCCAATTGTGTCTAACGTATTAATTTGGTGAGATTATACAAAGCATTAACCAGGCCCTTATTAGTCATGGTTATTCAGTCTATTTTCAGCCTTGAAATCTCATTGCAGTAAAGCCATTTTTGTTTCTTTTCACTTTTTAGCTATTTTTTTCCAGGATTAGCCCGCAGCATTAACTCACCCAGCATCCCCAAACTCCCATTAGAGGTTGGAACAATCCCATCACGCTTTGCTTCTTTTCAGTCACTCAGCAAGGCGTTCGCCACACGACAGACTCGTGCACCATTACATTCGGAGCACTGTGCGTGTTTGTCATAAAATAAATCGCAAATAAATGAATTCATAATTGGACGCTGGGCTCACACTGGGAAACGAGCACTGTGCTGATGATTAAATTTAGTTTTGTGGGTTTGTCGCTTAGTGGTGGCGATGCTTTACTGTGCTTGCGTTTTTATTTTTTTTGATGGTGGGGGGGATGTTGAAGTGTTGCAGTAGGAAGTCCCAATTGCATTGAGAAAACTTAGCATGTAGCTCTAGCACACTTGTCTCTCATTAGCAACTGAGCATGTGTGGTTTTCTCAAGCTGCTAGGCTATATACTTGGCTCTAGCATTTTTTTCCCTGTATTTTTGGTCTAAAACAGCAGGGGTGATGTCTGGTATGTCCGGGGCTGCGGGAGGGCTTCCTCACAGGGTTTCTGAAATGATCATGGATTTTTTAAAGCTTCACTGCTAGAGAAGAGGATACAGTGATGTGCTCAACCCCTAAATACCGATTACTGATGTCCAGTGAAACCATCAACATGTCAACATGTTGTAACTTCACTTTTGTCCATTGGAGAAAGGTTCATATTGCCTTTAAAGTTGACAAACCCCTAAACCTAAATTATCATACCCTTATTTCATTTCTCCAGTCTACTCTGTTGACAGTTGTACAGCTGCAAAACAAATGACTGCATTGTCATTTTTTTATTTCATGTGTCATTTTACAAGCATTGGACAACAAAACATGGTACGGTGGGAAGCCAGATGTGAAGTAGGAATATCCTAAATCTATCTTGGAATGGAATTCAGTACATTCAATGCATTTAACTTAAGGCATGTCAGGCTATATGCAGGATACCTTCTTCAATGTGCCATTACATTTTAGCATGTGTTTATATTAATTATTCATGTGTGTGTGTGTGTGTGTGTGAGAGAGAAGCAAATGAGTTGTAAACAAATCATATATATTTGTACATATGGTTCTACACACCTACGTCATCAACTTACTGACAACATCTATAACGTAAGCATCTTATGAACAACTTTATAAGGACAGAGACATGCTTAAGAATCCTTGTAGGTTCATAGAATATTCAGTTAATGGAATTAATAGATTCATTTTATTATATTATGTTTCATTACTTTAACTCTAATCTTTAAAATGTAAGAAAGTTATTTTATCATTTAATCGTTATCAGTTTTCTTAAGATGTGCTTACTTACATTTACAATTTAGATGCTGTCAGTGTCTCTAGATTGTACATTTCAGCGTATATCTAAATGCACAAAAATGCAAGATTATACATTACCCATGAATACTAATCAGGCTGCGTGGGAGTGGCTAGTCTGATAACTCTTGTTCTTCATCGGAAACCTGAAAATCAAATGTATTTCTAATGTGAGTGGTGCGGGGGGAGTCTTTGAGCAAATAGCACTGCAGATGGGGTGTGTGTGGGTCGATAAGACCTATATTTACTGATGGAGAGAGGGCTACAAATCATTCATAGGAGGAGTTCATCAGAGCATTATAGATACACTCACTGATTCTCAGCTGGAGGGATTTGGGGGCCAGTCATTTTCACTGCTCCCCTGGGGTGAGAGCGAAGGTCACAGGCTTCAGCCTAGACGAGATCGCAAAACGCTGCTCGTTTTAGGGTAAAGTTGAGAGAAGAAGAGTGAAATGGATTGAGAAAGAAGGGGGGGGGAGAGAAAGTGTGAGAGAGAGAGACAGTCAGAAAGTGCATTCTCAGCGTGGGTCAGTATTAGTGCTGTGTTGGTGCTTCTTGTGCCAAGAAAAAGAATAAACAGCAGAAAAAGAGAGGAAAGAAAGTGGGGGTGAAAATGGCAATAGAGTACACACAGGGGGCCAAGAAGGGCACACATTTACAGTGCATTAAACAGAAGTGGAGGGAAGGGAAGGACAGATAGAGAAAGACAAGAGTTTGACCATCTATCCTCTAACTTCAGCTTGTCATTGGAATTTTAATTTGATGCTAATGTGACCTGTCTTGTAAGAATGATCGTGAAGAAAGAAAACAAACACCTGTGCAATCATGAGTGAGGTAAGACATGGAAGATAGGCTCCAATTTTGTCAATTGCATGACCAAGCCAATTTGACTTTAAAGGGGTCATATGATGCGATTTCAAGTTTTCCTTTCTCTTTGGAGTGTTACAAGCTGATTGTGCATAGATAAGATCCCTGAAGTTGCAAAGACTAAAGTCTCAAATTCAAAGAGATATTCTTTATAAAATTTAAGAGTCAACCACGCCCTCCTAAAACGTCTCGTTCTAACACACCCCCACATGTCTACGTCATGATGTGGGAAGAGTTGCATAACGCCGTCCAAATGTTCACGCAAAGAAAGAAGGGGTAACTTTTATTCTCGCTGTAGTATTGTTGTTGCCGCCACTGCCATGTCATGGAGACGCTGTCTGTTTTGTTGTGAAAGCGAATATTCAGATGTGTGCAGCGCATTTTGCAGAGGATGAGGACTGTTTCCTGTGAGAGTAGCCTACAATCGTTGTGAAAGCGAATATTCAGATGTGTGCAGCGCATTTTGCAGAGGATTAGGACTGTTTCCTGTGAGAGTAGCCTACAATGCCGGTGTCTGTTTCTATAAAGTGGGGCAGTTCCAACTTTGCAAGGACAGTCTGGCGCTTCTGACTCACAGCCTGTAAGTACAATTTTTTGCCCAAAAGAATTTGCCACTGATGATTCAAACGCGAGTTTAGAGCAGTGTAGAGTAGCACTTGTTGTTTGTCATTTCTCCAGACATGGTTTTATGTTTACGCAGTGCGATATGCAACGCGTAAAAAGACAGTATAAGTCATTATAATCAGTAATTATGTCCCCACTGGATACAACAAATGCCTCGTTTGTAATGGGTTTTATTGTTTTTGTCTCGTCGCTCCGGGACACAGGGCATCACAGTATGGTAAGGGGCGTAACATTTCCATCACATGCTTGAAGTATTCAGCTAATCACAACGCACTGGATAGCTGGCCAATCAGAGCACACCTCGCTTTTCAGACCGATGAGCTTTGTAGAAATCAACGTGTTTCAGAAAGGTGGGGCATAGAGGAGAAACAATGTACATTATGTGAAAAATAATGTGTTTTTTTAACCTTAAACCGCATAAACACATTGCATTACACCAAATACACAACATAATGTTCTTTTTAGCAACATCATATGACCCCTTTAAAGAATGAATCTCGCATGAATCTAATTTGTACATATGCTGACATAATTATCCAGAGGAATATTTTATTACCCGGTAGTTGCTCTTTGTTAACCGAGTGCTCAGTTATGTTTATTTTAAGTTTCAACACTGTCTCAGATGTTTCTTCCAAAATTGCTTAATATTGTAGGCAGAATATATTAAATCCGGATTGTTTCCCTCCAAAATGTGAATCTAGAAAGATTCAAAGGCAGCAAATGCACATACAGTGACACATAAACTTGCATTTATATGTTTTTTGTTTAGTTTTTTTTTTTATTTAAAGAAATAAAGCACAAACTTTAAAAAAAAAAGATTATTGGGTTTTAAATGATAACATGTAATTGAAATTAATTGTTTCATTTTTTGTTGCATTTTTTACTTGTTGAACACTAATGGAACATGTTCATAGTGGTTATTCTGCTAGGACACCTGTGTAAATTGAGAAGAACGGATTGTCATTTCAAAATTGGCTCAGAAAAATGTAGTCAGTGTCGAAATACTTTCTGGGGTCACTTTGTGCAAAATTAACAAGCAAGAGAAAATGATCTATCAAGGTCAAAGAAAACAAAAAGAGTGATGATTGTCATGACAACGGCAAACATTAAGGTTTGATGCAGCATTTCATTTAAATTACATGCAATATCTGTGTCCTGCTCATAGTAACACATAGACATTAGTAGCAGTCTAGAATAATATTTTTGACTATTTAAGATCTGTATTTTGGCTGGCAACCTGAAAAATAGCTGTGAACTCCCCACTTACAACAAATCTCCTTAAAAAAAACAACAACAAAACAATGCCCTGTAATCACTTATGCAATTAACTTTTCCTTGATTGCATTTTTCTTCTTTAATATTGGCTCATGATTATGATTGTTTGAACCTTTGTTGTGAAGCCAATTTAGATACTATTGGAATATTGATTGAATACTGCTTGTACAGAACTATAAAATGAACGTGGATGGCTCAGATAATTTGTTCTTGAAAGAACTGATAAGTGTTTGAGGTAATGGTGAAGTCTGACTTTTGCTTACAGATTTCGGTGTCATTGCAAATCTGACCACAATGTGCAAAATTGTTGAGATTTTCTGTAAAATTCTAATGGAGGCATATGAGATTGCTGTGGTCTTTTTCTTGATATAAGTCTTATTTGCTGTCCTCATTATTTCTTATTTGAAGAAACAATTAAGATATTTAAAAGATCTCGTTTGTGATTTTTCTTTCCGGTTATTCAAAACAGGAGATAGCATTTTCCCATTCTAATTTGGGCAACTTTGGAACTGTACTGAGGTTACTGGGGTCAATAGCGTAGGGATTGGTCTTTCAACAAGGGAGCCATGGCAACAACACACAGCATGTTAGCTGCCAGGTATCGACCTCAATAACTGGTGGTGCACCTTTAAAAGCTGCTGGAGCCCAGGCCCAGGAGTGGCCTAGATCAAAGAAGCAGTCCATCAATATCATCTTGACTGTCAGCCCACAGGTAACTCTTCACCTTCACACTCAATCTCACCCACTGATCAGAGACAAAACCACTGTCAGTTTGGATTTGATTCAACTTTAATTTGTCATTGCACCCTTGGTTTTTTTTTAACCCTAGAGCACTGAGATACTCAGGTGGACCAAAGAAATGGAGAAAGAATAAGTGAAGATCTGTGAAAAACAGTTCAAAGAATGATGTCTCCACATAATGGTTAAGAATTTAGACTTTGAATTTGACATGTCTCAATCCTTTTAAGTTCAAGTTAAATTTGGTTAAATCATAAAGGTCAGTTCAAACAAAACAGTCAAGACTGGATTTAAAGCTTTTGTTGTTTAATCACTACCATGACCTGCAACCCACCCAGAACACAGGTGTTACACGAGTCGGTAGAGATCTCAGCCGGAGCACTGCTTCAGGTATCGAATAAATACTGCTGCCCACATCGATAACGACTGCAGTCCAGCCGAGTGTCTCTGGTGCTGCACAAACGAGGCAGATAAAGGGTTGCTTTTGCTCATCCGAGCTCATCAGAGCTTGTTTCCTTCCACGGTCAACAGTTCTCGTGCATCACTGTTGTTTCTCAGGAACAAAGCTCTTGCATTATGGTTTAAGATGGCAAATATTTCTAAGGTGTCATTTACAATGTTGATCTGTTTTTCTCAAACAAGATTAAGTAAGGTGACTCATTGCATTGCTGCAAGACAAGCTGATGCAAACCATCCAAATGAACACTTCAGCACACCTTGATTTTGCAGAGCAAGGCATGTTCTAAGGTCAACATGTTTTGTTGGTCCTGGAATAAATTCATGTAAAAAAATTCTGATTCCGATCCTTTTACCCATAACCCAAACCCTAACATAACCCTTAAGGCAGGGGTGTCCAATCCTACTCCTGGTGGGTAATCTTCCTGAGAAGTTTAGCTCTAACCCCAAATAAAACACCTGAACAGCTAATCAAGGTTTTTAAGATTACTATAAATTTCTAGGCTTTTGTAGCTTGGAGCTAAATTCTGTAGGACACTGGCCCTCCAGGCACAGGGAAATGATAGACTGGTGTATAGTGTGACCATAAAATCTAATTAGTTGTCAGGAATGTTGTTCAATCAACATCAGTACCTAAATAAGCCATTATGCATGTATGGCCGTGAATTGCAATAAATCTTTTATTTTACATTCAACACATTTAATGTTTAGTATATACAGTGGGGCAAAAAAGTATTTAGTCAGCCACCAAAACTGCTTGAATTGGTGTACTTTAAAATTTAAGTTCTCAATTTCAGATAATTTATAATAGACCACATATATAAATAAGTAGTGGTTTATTTCAGCCTCACAGACTGAATTTTGGTAAGTGAGACTTAGATTAGATTATTTATTGATGGATGTATACATTAACATAATGATTATGGACGGTTAAATGCTTTATCCACAGACAGGCGACTGAATGAAGTATACACATTTCAGAAAGTAAATTGTGTTTTAAACGTTCATGATGTGAGCTTTAGCAGTTTTAGAACCTCTCCTACTGGTACGTTGGGAATGATGTTACTGCTGAGTGCATAGTGACCAGCATTCCAAAATTTTTTTTTTTTAATATCTATAATAAGAACCTTTGAGATCTTTTACATTTTGGAGATTCTGGACCTCCCTTACCATCACAAGAAACCATCTGAGGTCTAATGATCTGCAGCCATGTTCACAGTTTATCTTCAGTCCAGCAGTGTAATGAGTGGGAAGAGCTCCACTGAGTGGGCCCGCTGGGCCAAGGGATTCCATTAGTACGAAAATGATGTGGCCATTTCAACAACTTTGTTCACAGCTCAGCAAACAGATGTATTCTTGTGTATTCATCAAGTCCAGGCGCATGAAGCGGATGATGCTTCTGGATATGAGTTAATGCAGAAATACATGCCTATGGGAAGTGGATTGAGTCGTCATTAGCGAGAATAGCTTTCAAAACCAAGAACCATGCAGATCATGAGTCTACATATTGGATTTGCGGTACCCGGTAATTGTGTATATTTTACTGAATAAAAGAATCTGTTGCTGATGAAGAGCAAACAGTAGGCATTGATTTAAACTGGAAATTTGTATTTGAAACTATTCATTAATAGCACAGGTTTGTAAGAGTATTTTATTTGTGAATCAGATTGCTTTGATCACATAGCATGTTTTGTTTTTGCTTGCAGTCCTTGACCTCTTAGATGAAGCCAATATTCCTTTATTTATATAAGGTTACATGTTGTTTTTCCCTCTGGAACTTAAAACAGGGAGGAAAATGAGCTGGTGGAATAGATATGGTGAGATTGCAATATGGAAAAAGCTGTTAGCAAATTAGCAAGTGAATCTAACTAAGTCATAATGTGTTTTCCCCTGTTTAATGTCCATGAGGGTCCCACCATGTGCATATATTGATGAGCTCAAATGCAATCTGATGCTGCCTGTGCTGTCAACACTCGTCGTTGAGGTTTGGTGGAACTTCCCCTAGTGTAGTGCTAATGGAGGATGCTAAAATGAGATAATTAGGGAACCAAATAATGCTGCACTTAGACAACCACTGGGGGTACAAAGGAAGGCTGTGTGTGTGTGTGTGTTGGTGCAGAAGCAGTGGGTAGGAGAGTGAAAGAGGGATTAACAGAACTGATTTAAAGGGATTAGCAAATCCCACCGAATCCAAGGAGCCGCGAGAGCCCCCTACCACACGCTCCTCAACCCGTAATCCTTTTCAAGTGTGCCACAGAATTGGTGTTCCCTGTAATCTGGCCGATTCATATGATGAAACCCAATACACTTGACATCCTCTGTGAATGGGGGCAGACGGAAAACAATGACTGTAAAATGCCGTTCAGCCAAAGCTGGATTAGTACAGATGCAAGTGTTCCACTGGAGCTCCTTTCAGAGATGGACTTCATGGAGGTACTTGCTTCAAGAGACTCTGTATGACACCACTGTCTTTGTCCTAGATCTGTGATATGTGTCTCTGATTGCCTCGTGCTCATGTTAAAAGGGAGGGTGTGGATCTATGCTAATGTTCCCCATCCATCATGTGGATATTAAATGGCAATCACTGCTGATAAGAGGGACCTGAATGTGCCTACAGCCACTTAGAAACAAAAGGAATGTGTGTCCATCAACAATAATGGGCTGGGGATGTATATTCAGTATAAAACATACATTAGTGCCTCAAATGGAGCTGGGAGGAGGCTGTCCTTGCTATTTGAACAAAATGGGAAATTTAATTACACGACCATTTGGCACAAGCAATGGTAACATCACTTGAGGCACTGCCAAGTCCCATTCCCCTTCCCCTATCCAAAGGGAAGGTTTTGAAGAGGAGTGATTGGATGGCTTGAAGACCAATGGAGTCTCAGATATCGCTTTAATGCGATGGACTGGATGACTTGTGGTGCCTGTGGTAATTATTTTGCTGCTGTTCTGTTGGGAGTTGGGTGGCGGGGCAGCTGTAATTAACGCTGGGCTGATGGATCCAGTGACTTCCTGCTCTAGGCGTACTTCAGGGATGGCATGAGAATAAGAATAAGCATCATCTCCAGAGGGCAAAACCTCCATACATTGGACCTTTAAGTTATTACAGAGATGAGTGATAGCCCATATCCAGATACGACGTGAATGCAAACTCAAATGGCCACCATGGCTCCATTTTTATTGCAATGGTGTCATCTGCCTTCTGAGATCACATGATTGGAATATGCAGGTCTATCATGCAGGAGTCTCTTGTATATGTACTGATCTCAAAAGCTCATGTTGTACTTTTAGGCCCTGTTTCATATAAGGTCTGACAAGTTATTTTTGACAGAAGATGGGAGGGAGAACAATCGTTTACCATAGATGTGCTTTGTTGGTGAGTGTTACTTTTAAAAACATGTTGCATTATTGAGTTACTCATAAAACTATGTTTTTTTTTATCATTATACTTTTATTTCTCTGCTGTTAAGCAGTGCAAATAGCTTTGATTATAATGGGAGTTTTGCAGTATTTATCAAGGATTTATTTGAAACAGCATAATATGGAGTAAATTTAAAAAGTAACAAAATAGCAATTCCAAATAGCAATAAGGTACTGCTATTGATCGATTACATATTCTAATCAAATCAATTACATTTGATAAGATTATATTTGCCAAAAACCCTTTGTATGAAGATACTGTCACGAATCCGGTCCATGAACTTCCAATTTCATTGACTCTCGCACTACACACTGTTGCACATCTCTCCGGACTACATATCCCATCATTCATTGCACTGATTGCACTCAGCACGGATTGCACACAGCTGTTTACACTGATTGCACCCAGCTGTTTCATATCACTCCCTCACTATTTAACACTCACTCTGTTTCCTTCCCTCTGCCGAGTATTGTGTAACGGGGCTGACGAGCCGTGCAATCAGTGCAATGAATGATGGGATATGTAGTCTGGAGAGCTGTGCAACAGTGTGTAGTGCGAGAGTCAATTAAATTGGAAGTTCATGGACCGGATTCGTGACAGAAATTGGAAATTCATGGACCGGATTCGTGACAGATACATTATTTTATTTACATTTTTTATTTTTTTAGGAATAATTGGGAATATAATTGTGTCAGATCACTAAGTTTTAACGGTGGTAGTTGCCCAAAAACCCAAATAAACTCTTTCAAAAAAATTTTTGGGCGCCAGACAATTTTGAAAAAAAAACTGTCAAAAATCAAACAACCCAAGATAACAATGAAAGGGAAAAGAAACACCCCCTGTTACAAAATATTAACAAAAAAAAAACAAAACAATCTATGACAATAACAATTTATTATCTATAAAGACCATAACCCCTCAAGTCAAAACATTATTCTTGTTTTTTAGACAAGATAAAGGAAAGGGAAAAAGAAAAGAAAGAAAAAAAAAGATCACAATAAATTTAATTCTTTCAGAACAGGGGTTTTCAAACATCCAAAAAAACAAATCCCTGCCGACACTGGTTACGCTCTGGAAACTGGGTTTCCGCTCTGGCAGATTCATCCACCGATCTCAGCAATTGTTTTCATAATAAAAAAGAAAAGAAAGAAAATTAAATCAATCACGTTAAATAACGATACAGGGATTAAACAAAACAAGAGAGCCCAAAGTATTCAATATGTTAACATACCTTGAATATGCGAAGGTGAATGATATGAAGGCATGTGTGTATGTGTGGAATAGCGTGTGTGAATGGGGCTTTGGAGCGGAGAGTGTGGCGTTGAGCTCACCGTTCAGTGAGTTGTCGTCTGGAAGCACTGGTGATTAAAGCGGGTTCGCGTTAGGTTCCAAGAGGGAAATCTAACAGGCCTTAATCTCGACTTTGGAACGGTCTACCTCAATCAGCCAGTCTGAAAAGTGCTACGCTCTAATTACTGATTTCCACGCTGTACCAGACTGCGGCTGCATCCGAAAACTTAGGCAGCTAACTTGCTGCCTCGCTGCCATGAGGCAATGACTTTGTAGGCAGCGTTTTTGCACGAAGACACCTCATGAAACTGATTTCGGACAGGCTTCTGAGGCAGCGTAACGGTTTAATGATCTACAAAAAATTGTTAGCGAATCAGCTCAAAGGGGAAATATGAATAATTAATCATAACTAGTTATAATTAATTATAAATATTTAGATCCGCTGTAAGTATTTACTTGACCTCTCAGGGTCAACTGTCTGTCAATTCTAAGAACGTTAATTTCCTGGTTAATGGAAATAACTTTCTTACTGTACAATCCTACACAGAGCCTGTAGCATAAATTTGCATGATTAAGGGACTCCAGTTATGAGCAAACAATGAACAACGTCAAGTGTGATACAAGTAAGACTTTATTAACTACATAAACACTTAAA
>NW_015505425.1:20024-20895 GCF_001515645.1 Sinocyclocheilus grahami | reverse complement strand
ATTTTAGCGAATCAGCTCAAAGGGGAAATATGAATAATTAATCATAACTAGTTATAATTAATTATAAATATTTAGATCCACTGTAAGTATTTACTTGACCTCTCAGGGTCAACTGTCTGTCAATTCTAAGAACGTTAATTTCCTGGTTAAGGGAAATAACTTTCTTACTGTACAATTCTACACAGAGCCTGTAGCATAAATTTGCATGATTAAGGGACTCCAGTTATGAGCAAACAATGAACAACGTCAAGTGTGATACAAGTAAGACTTTATTAACTACATAAACACTTAAACTAGTCTAACATACACATACACACGCACACACACACACACACGCATACAGTTGGTATAGGAAAAGGAGTTAAAGTTTAGGCAGTAAAAAGAAGAGAAATAAAAATATGAAGCTGTGGTACCATTTGATATTCAGCAGATCTCCAGCCTGAAGGGGACATCAGTTTCTTAGTTCAAACACACCTTTGTAAAAAGGCGCAAATGATACCTAATGTATCAAGTAATAAGACTAAGTTTGATACTTGCACGTCTTGTCTGTCTGAAAGAGAGGCTTGATGCCATCTGAAGGCTCAAGTTGATCTTTGCTGAGGTTGGTTGATGAAAAAGAACCTGTTTGAGTCAGAGAATCCCGGTGAATGGAAAGTCAAGGCCGAAGCCTGGCACAAACTTAGGGTGTCCTTATGAGTGTTGTAGCGCACATCTTCTCAGAATCTAACCAAACCGCAGACTGGAGGTGGGTCACTGATGTGAGGCCTTTAAGGTCTGAGAAGATTCACGCCTCTCAAGATGGGCTTGTCCAATGAGAAAGGCTGAAATCCCAAGCGGGAGTTTGGAAATACTGGGGAGTTTTATGACCCTT
>NW_015505425.1:16802-19863 GCF_001515645.1 Sinocyclocheilus grahami | reverse complement strand
GGACAGTAACCAATGACCTGAAGGATATGTGTGTTCATTCAAAGAAAGGTTTTCCTATGAATTAATTAGAGAAGAGTCCAAGAGTCCATTGCATTGTGTCTCTTCCTATGGAAAAATCACCGACAATTAAAACTTTATCTGCAGCCAGCACTAACTCAGATATAAAATCAGCAAATTCTTTAATAAAGTCTGTATGGTGCCCTGGTGGCCTGTATACAGTAGCGAGAACAAACATCACCGGGGATTTATCATTAACACTTGTTTCTCTGGATAATGTTATATGAAGCACCATTACTTCAAACGAGTTATACTTGAAGCCTGCCCTCTGAAAAATACTGAAAATATTGTTATAATTTGTAGCAACACCTCCCCCTTTAGCTTTTGGATGTGGCTCATTTTTATAACAGTAATCTTGGGGGGTAGACTCGAGTAGCAAATCAGCTCAAAGGGGAAATATGAATAATTAATCATAACTAGCTATAATTAATTATAAATATTTAGATCCACTGTAAGTATTTACTTGACCTCTCAGGGTCAACTGTCTGTCAATTCTAAGAACGTTAATTTCCTGGTTAAGGGAAATAACTTTCTTACTGTACAATTCTACACAGAGCCTGTAGCATAAATTTGCATGATTAAGGGACTCCAGTTATGAGCAAACAATGAACAACGTCAAGTGTGATACAAGTAAGACTTTATTAACTACATAAACACTTAAACTAGTCTAACATACACATACACACGCACACACACACACACACGCATACAGTTGGTATAGGAAAAGGAGTTAAAGTTTAGGCAGTAAAAAGAAGAGAAATAAAAATATGAAGCTGTGGTACCATTTGATATTCAGCAGATCTACAGCCTGAAGGAAACATCAGTTTCTTAGTTCAAACACACCTTTGTAAAAAGGTGCAAATGATACTTAATGTATCCTTTGTAAAAAGGCGCAAATGATACCTAATGTATCAAGTAATAAGACTAAGTTTGATACTTGCACGTCTTGTCTGTCTGAAAGAGAGGCTTGATGCCATCTGAAGGCTCAAGTTGATCTTTGCTGAGGTTGGTTGATGAAAAAGAACCTGTTTGAGTCAGAGAATCCCGGTGAATGGAAAGTCAAGGCCGAAGCAATGAAAAATGGTGTGTCTGATTGGTCCAGACTCTACAAAATAGAACAAGTTTTTGTGATAACTAAATGAATACTTAATTACTATAATATTGATTTCTCGCTAGAAATAACATGAAACGTGCAAAAAGTTAGTCAGAACATTTACACACAAACTGACCACCAAACGCAACTTTCAGACAGCATCTTTATTTTTTTAGCTCAACCGTCACGGAGTGGAACGCACAGGATTGTGGGATATCAAAGGCAGCGAAGGATACATCTATGCTGCCTTCAAAATTTGATCAGAAGAAGGTGCCTCCGGAGACTGGAAGTAAAGCAGAATTTGGGTTCGGACGTGCCTTGATTCCTTCCTGCCTTGGAATGCTGCCTCCGAAGGTAGCATTATAGAGTTTTCGGATGCAGCATGTGTGTACAGAAAGTGCCAACAAGCGGCCGTCTTTTCCCCTCTATTCGGAAAACCTCTTTCCTTCTGCTCTCACCGTCTGCACTCACGATCACCACCTTCTGTCATGACGTCTCTTCCTCTCATCTCCCCACATACAGTGGAGGAAAAAAGTATTTAGTCAGCCACCAATTGTGCAAGTTCTCCCACTTAAAAAGATGAGAGAGGCCTGCAATTTTCATCATAGGTATACCTCAACTATGAGAGACAAAATTAGAAAAAAAAAATCCAGAAAATCACATTGTAGGATTTTTAAAGAATTTATTTGCAAATTATGGTGGAAAATAAGTATTTGGTCAATAACAACATTTCATCTCAATACTTTGTTATATACCCTTTGTTGGCAATGACAGAGGTCAAACTTTTCTGTAAGTCTTCACAAGGTTTTCACACACTGTTGCTGGTATTTTGGCCCATTCCTCCATGCAGATCTCCTCTAGAGCAGTAATGTTTTGGGGCTGTCGCTGGGCAACACGGATTTTCAACTCCCTCCAAAGATTTTTTATGGGGTTGAGATCTGGAGACTGGCTAGGCCACTCCAGGACCTTGAAATGCTTCTTACGAAGCCACTCCTTCGTTGCCCGGGCGGTGTGTTTGGGATCATTTTCATGCTGAAAGACCCAGCCACGTTTCATCTTCAATGCCCTTGCTGATGGAAGGAGGTTTTCACTCAAAACCTCACGATACATGGCCCCATTCATTCTTTCATTTACACGGATCAGTCGTCCTGGTCCCTTTGCAGAAAAACAGCCCCAAAGCATGATATTTCCACCCCCATGCTTCACAGTAGGTATGGTGTTCTTTGGATGCAACTCAGCATTCTTTCTCCTCCAAACACGACAAGTTGAGTTTTTACCAAAAAGTTCTATTTTGGTTTCATCTGACCATATGACATTCTCCCAATCCTCTTCTGGATCATCCAAATGCTCTCTAGCAAACTTCAGACAGGCCTGGACATGTACTGGCTTAAGCAGGGGGACACATCTGGCACTGCAGGATTTGAGTCCCTGGCAGCGCAGTGTGTTACTGATGGTAGCCTTTGTTACTTTGGTCCCAGCTCTCTGCAGGTCATTCACTAGGTCCCCCCGTGTGGTTCTGGGATTTTAGCTCACAGTTCTTGTGATCATTTTGACCCCACAGGGTGAGATCTTGCGTGGAGCCCCAGATCGAGGGAGATTATCAGTGGTCTTGTATGTCTTCCATTTTCTAATAAGTGCTCCCACAGTTGATTTCTTCACACCAAGCTGCTAACCTATTGCAGATTCAGTCTTCCCAGCCTGATGCAGCTCTTTGGTCTTGGCCATGGTGAAGTTTGGAGTGTGACTGTTTGAGGTTGTGGACAGATGTCTTTTATACTGATAACGAGTTCAAACAGATGCCATTAATACAGGTAACCAGTGGAGGACAGAGGAGCCTCTTAAAGAAGAAGTTACAGGTCTGTGAGAGCCAGAAAGCTTGCTTGTTTGGAGGTGACCAAATACTTATTTTAC
>NW_015505425.1:9962-14318 GCF_001515645.1 Sinocyclocheilus grahami | reverse complement strand
AAAAAAAATCAGAAAATCACATTGTAGGATTTTTTAAGAATTTATTTGCAAATTATGGTGGAAAATAAGTATTTGGTCAATAACAATTTCATCTCAATACTTTGTTATATACGCTTTGTTGGCAATGACAGAGGTCAAATGTTTTCTGTAAGTCTTCACAAGGTTTTCACACACTGTTGCTGTTATTTTGGCCCATTCCTCCATGCAGATCTCCTCTAGAGCAGTAATGTTTTGGGGCTGTCGCTGGGCAACATGGATTTTCAACTCCCTCCAAAGATTTTCTATGGGGTTGAGATCTGGAGACTGGCTAGGCCACTCCAGGACCTTGAAATGCTTCTTACGAAGCCACTCCTTCGTTGCCCGGGTGGTGTGTTTGGGATCATTGTCATGCTGAAAGACCCAGCCACGTTTCATCTTCAGTGCCCTTGCTGATGGAAGGAGGTTTTCACTCAAAATCTCATGATACATGGCCCCATTCATTCTTTCGTTTACATGGATCAGTCGTCCTGGTCCCTTTGCAGAAAAACAGCCCCAAAGCATGATGTTTCCACCCCCATGCTTCACAGTAGGTATGGTGTTCTTTGGATGCAACTCAGCATTCTTTCTCCTCCAAACACGACAAGTTGAGTTTTTACCAAAAAGTTCTATTTTGGTTTCATCTGACCATATGACATTCTCCCAATCCTCTTCTGGATCATCCAAATGCTCTCTAGCAAACTTCAGATGGGCCTGGACATGTACTGGCTTAAGCAGGGGGACACGTCTGTCACTGCAGGATTTGAGTCCCTGGCGGCGCAGTGTGTTACTGATGGTAGCCTTTGTTACTTTGGTCCCAGCTCTCTGCAGGTCATTCACTAGGTCCCCCCGTGTGGTTCTGGGATTTTTGCTCACAGTTCTTGTGATCATTTTGACCCCACGGGGTGAGATCTTGTGTGGAGCCCCAGATCGAGGGAGATTATCAGTGGGTTTGTATGTCTTCCATTTTCTAATAATTGCTCCCACAGTTGATTTTTTCACACCAAGCTGCTTACCTATTGTAGATTCAGTCTTCCCAGCCTGGTGCGGGTCTACAATTTTGTTTCTGGTGTCTTTTGACAGCTCTTTGGTCTTGGCCATGGTGGAGTTTGGAGTGTGACTGTTTGAGGTTGTGGACAGGTGTCTTTTATACTGATAACAAGTTCAAACAGATGCCATTAATACAGGTAACGAGTGGAGGACAGAGGAGCCTCTTAAAGAAGAAGTTACAGGTCTGTGAGAGACAGAAATCTTGCTTGTTTGTAGGTGTCCAAATACTTATTTTACCGAGGAATTTACCAATTAATTCTTTAAAAATCCTACAATGTGATTTTCTAGATTTTTTTTTTCTAATTTTGTCTCTCATAGTTGAGGTATACCTATGATGAAAATTACAGGCCTCTCTCATCTTTTTAAGTGGGAGAACTTGCACAATTGGTGGCTGACTAAATACTTTTTTGCCCCACTGTATGTTAGAACTCGCCTCCATTTTTTTTTCTTTCATTAGGTGATTCACCCCGCCCATAATGCAAAAGTGAAAATAAACTGTGGCACGCTTTTGCTGCATTGCCACAATGTCATTAAATAAACATTATGCAACATAGCTGTAAAAGCCAGTCTATTCTTTTTTTATTCCTATATTGTGTTTTGACATGACTTGTCAAAGCCGTCTGAGACAGCAGCTTTTCATAGAAGTTCTAGTTCTTGCATAACATTGCTTTCAATGCTAGTCTATGTACGCATTCAGATTGACGCCTTTGGCTGTTGTGTAGCATCTTGCAACATGAGTACCACATTTTTATGGCTCCGTCAAGTGATATATTTTTCTAAAACGGGTCTCAGGACCTCTGTGTGTCGATCTGCTGCATATCATCTAGCTGTCTTTGAACACGAGAACATATTGAGCATGATTAATTGCATAATTTTTTTTTTAATCATGTTTTTTTTTAAATTAGCTAATTTAATTGACAGCTCTACTTGTAATGCTGTACCCCAACACTGATGATGTGTCAGATAGATTCAAGAAATTATTCCTGATGTAGTTTGGTTAGTTAACATAGCTGAGAGCTGCATGCATGCAACATGGGTATTTATAACCCTTATAGCAGAATGTTAGACATCGATGGATCATCCTCTGCACAGAAAGCGAATGAGGTAGGGCAAATTAATTGAGACAGCGAGAGATCGGCACAGTTGCTCAGCCTCAAGGGCGAGTGGCCAAATTTAAGTCCGATTATATTGAAGATGCCGTGTAGCCTAATTATTCTGGGCTTCACATCTGCTTGTGTGTCTCAGTTGCTTCTTCTGTCTTTTCGGTTTAGTGAACCCTGGAGGCCCCTGCCTGTTCTGAAGAATCCACCCACACACACACACACACACACACACACACACTCGCAGACAGTAATAAGAGGCAATCCGTGAGAAAAAAAAAAAAACTCGGCAAACTACCCACAGCCACTGGAACTTTCCTTATTGTTCATCGGCAGAACGTTTCCAAACTGCATTCCGCCTCCACACCTCATGTCTCTTTGCGCTGCCTGTCTTCCCATGATCCCTCACTCCTCCCCAACCCTCTGCCGCCTCCCCTCTCCCATCCTCCTCTGCGCAGCGCTGATGTTTCCAGCATGGCTTCTGGGAGATGGAAGTTGTGAAAACCTCCCGATTGGCCTTGCAGAAGGAAGAGACAAACAAAAGGGGAGCTGAGAGTTGTTTGAAGCCTGTTGAGAGGAAAGAGAGAGAACGAAAGAGATGGCAGAGATTGAGGAAGCTGTGGAGCAGGGGCTCAGCTGCTCCCTGGAGGGCTGGCAGAAGGTTTTCGGGCAAGGGAGGAGAGATCTGGGTTGTGAGGAGCGAGCTGAGAGAAGAAAAGAGAGGAAGAGAAGCATAGCTTTGCCCTCGGTGACTGGCAGCGCAAATTGACAGAACTCTGTCGTTGCCACGTTCTCCAGCCAAGGCTGAGATGAATTTGTGTCGTCCCCTCTCACGCTCTTGTTAGTCTGCCTCCAGAGGGAATGGCCCCGCCACGCGCCAAGAAAAGAGAGCTCAAACTATGACTAAAATCGTGTCTGAGCTAAGCAGGAGAATGCTGATTTCTCTCTGCAAGCTGTTTGAAGCGAATAGTACTAGCTGGAGCATTTCTTACACTTATAGATTGGGCTTCGGGTTAAGCCTTGACCGTACAGTTTCTTATTTTCTTGAGAAAAAGAGCCCCGGGTCTGTGCTGCTACTGCAAACTCATTGTTTCTCAGTGTATTACACAGCCCTTTTAGCCTCTGCTTCCCCTGGGCTGTGTCACCTTGTCCGTTTCTGTGCCCTTAACTCATGCTGAGGCCAAGGTTGACTGCTGTGAGCAGCTTATCTATCGATCCCGCCGGAAATCCAGCCACGTTCAAGAAAATATGTTACAAATTGCATTATGATAATGAACATTTTCCTCTGTAATGCTAATGCTATTATGTAGACAGCTCCATCAAATTCAATCAGCAAATGTGTGAGTCTAGAGCAGCACTGCGTTTGAAACAGAAATTTTGGCAAGTGGATTCAGTAATTTTGTGTGTTCTAAGGATCCACAATAAATTAATAATGAGGTATCTTTAAGATCACTGCTGTCATTTACAGTGAGGATGTTCACATCACGTTTTGCCATAGGCAATTTTCCTTGATTTTATGAATGTAAGTATTGTACAAGTTGGGGATTTTGTATGAATTTGTACTATGCTAGCTGTACTAAAACTTCAAAGTTTTTGAAAACAGCACAATTCTCCACCCCTAAATCTAACTGTCAGTGAGGTGGAAGCAGATTGTACGAATTAGATCATATGAATGCATATTAATTAGTCACCAATTCACCAAAACTTGCTGTGAGATTGTTGTTTTGTCCCCACAGCTTTAGGATATAGCTAGTGAATGTATCTAATACAGAATAAGCATTTGAAATGGTAATGAGCTTTCATTTTGCACTTGTGTGTTATAATAAGTGCTGTTAGATGCTTGAATTAGTTTGTCAATGTCATGTAGTTTTGACTTGGCAAATACTCTATTACAGACTACTACTTTGTGCATTCATACTATAGATAATCTGGTTTGAGTGCTGTGTATTTGTGAATGCTTTGTAACAGTGGAATTGATTCACTGTAGAATCCAAACACTCACAAATTCTCACAAAATATTCCTATCCTTTATTTCACCCTCAAACCTCTGTTCGCATCCACCAAGACGGTCTTCTTTCTGACAAATTCCCCACATTTAGTTGAGTCTCTACATCTTCCTCACTCTCCTGGATTTTCTCTTATCTCCTCTGCGTGATATACATCCAGGCAGGAAGCTGCAGCCTCTCAGATT
>NW_015505425.1:6958-7186 GCF_001515645.1 Sinocyclocheilus grahami | reverse complement strand
AAAAAAAAATGCTTTGTTTTCAACATAATTACAAATCAGTCTGTGCAGAAGGGAGCCTCTGTTTTATTTATACTCATCCAGTTGTTGTTGTTGTTTTTTCCCCACCATGCTGAACAGTGCTGCTACCAGTCATGTTATTGTCAGCTTGTGTCTTATGGATGTCTCTATTGATCTGAGATGTGTTGTTACTGGAATCCTGTTGTGGCCCCAAGCAGATACATGCTGAAT
>NW_015505425.1:6042-6603 GCF_001515645.1 Sinocyclocheilus grahami | reverse complement strand
TTTTCTAGTGACAGAGGCCCCACTGGGGACACTAGAGTTAAGAATGAGGGGGTGAGAGAGGGATGAGGAAAGAAAGAGATTGTCCTATACTGACATGCATGTACAGATATATGTTAAAACAGTCTTGTATTATAATGAGCGCCAGTGAAAGAGAGGACGCAACATGACCAAAACACTGTGATGCAATGACTTTACTCCACTGATGTCTGGACTGGTCTCTCGCTGAGCTGTGGGTTCTGGGACTGGTGTATATATGGAGAGAAAAAAATATATATATACAGTATATGCAAAATATGTGTTGTAAACTGTAAAAGTAAACTGTAAGGAAATTAACTGTTGTAAATGAACTTCAAGAGACAAAGAAAAAGAAACACTGAAAGAAGAAAAATACACTGAACAAAATTGGTTTAGAAACAATTTTCACTTAGGATTGCTATTACATTTCACAAATAATTTTAAAGAATTGCAAGTAACACATTCAATTAAACACAGTATATTTTTAAAGTAAAAAACTTAATCATAGTTCAATAATCTTTGCATATTTGTGTGTGTGTATGTGTG
>NW_015505425.1:3935-4849 GCF_001515645.1 Sinocyclocheilus grahami | reverse complement strand
AGACTTGTTTACTGTCTCCTCTGTGAGACATTTTTGTGGTGTGATAAATCAGAGTGAATAGTCATTATTGCCCTTCAGAAGATTGCACGGAAAGACAAAGGTGGTCATGGGTGGTTCTAGAATGAGTGAATATTTGTGAAAATATGAAGTTGTTATCTTACGGAGCCATTTCTACATATTTCTAACCTAAAAATGCATTTTTTGGTATAACCCCAAGTTTCCCAAATGGGGGTTTGTGAGGAGAATGCAATGTGCACTTGGTTTACAGCAGTTCACCAATATCCCTCCAAAATAGAATTGATATTCCATTTATCTATCCATCTATTTTCCAACTTGAGCCATAGACATGGAAAGACCCTGGATGGATGGCCAGTCACAGATTCATATTCATTATTCATAATTAATATTTCTGACATTGTGTGGCTGTGTATGGGGCCATTTTGATTAATTATTTGAATGTATTTTATGGGAAATGCTGCAAAAAACATTTTAAAATGTTACATCAGCTAGTAGTCATTTTTTTAATCAACAACTCTTTCGGTATTTCTTGTGCTAAAATTAAGGCAATTAAGGGTCTGGACATGAAAGCAACAGTTCTGTCTAATTATGATTTTAGTCAAATATATTATATTATAAAATTACTTATTTTGATGTTTGACCAATAGCTGGCTCAGTCACTACATTTATGTTTTTTCATTGCATGTTACAATGACAATGTTACACAGAAGTGGTGTCAAGATACACCCTTAGCTTTTGTTTGACATCAACTTTCTTAATGTGTTAAAACGAGAATGGTTTAAAACTTACTAACTTTTGTCAGTGTGGTCTGAAGATGACCTGAGCTAAATTGAAAGAATATTCCATAAAGAAAAAAAAAATCCTTAGTAAATGTTATAACTAGTAGGTGGTGCTGT
>NW_015505425.1:0-3517 GCF_001515645.1 Sinocyclocheilus grahami | reverse complement strand
TTTTTTTTTTGCTAGTTTGAGTGTCAGACACCAAACTTGAGCTAAGCACCTTTCAGGCTACTGTTTTTAGGTTTGTTAGCATGAGCTCTAAAGTACATGGTTCATGTCTTTAAATAAGAGTTTTGTAAGAACCACAAATGGCCAGTTTTTTTTCATATGGTTTGTCTACGGTGTTATTGAGCTGTTAAATACCTGAGAGCATTTTGGCTACCTATTTCCACATGTAGATAAATGACAAATTGGAACCATAAATCACTAGCATAACAAAACTGTACAGTAACTTAATAAATGTCTGGCTTTCAGGGGAGAGATGGATCTCAAGGGTTTATAGAGCTCCAGCCTTAATGTGTCAAGGAGCCGTGTCAGTGCTTGAGAAAATATACATGCCATTCTATATCACTTACCCTGCTGTCATGTGAGGGATTGCCTGTCTCCAAAGGCACTATGCTATCAAAGTCACCCGTCCCTCAGAGAGGGACGTATGCTCAGTGCCACGGAATTTTGCTCTCTCTGCTCATCTTCGCAGTGGGCAGTGTAAGCAGATTGCATTACCAAAGCACTCATTGAGGAGAAAGCTCTCCATATAATCCAATTGCTGGCAGAGTGTGGTGGCCATTCATCTGCACAGGGTTGAGGGTGAGGAGGGTGTATCATGCGACTGTCCCGCCGGAGTCCACTACTCATCCTGTTTAGCTGATTACTTCTGTAGAGACAATGCACACACATTCAACCTCTCTTTCTTCTGTCTGATTCATACTGATAGCGCTGGGTATCGGGTACTAAACCCTGTCAGAAAAAAATGTGGAACATCTGTCACTTAGGCAGAACCCTGAAAAGTATAAATTTGTGCCTTATCCACACCTAAAGGGTGCATGTCTGTCTCTTAACATGCTAATATGATGATAGATAAGGTAGAAAAGACATTTGATGATAGATAAGGTAGAAAAGTATACCTTTGATCAGTGGTTCTCAAACTTTTTTGGTGGTGGGCCACTTAAGCAGTAAAGCAAAATGAAAATAATTTTAAACATTTTAAAATGTAGAGTATAAATCTTTCCTATCTTGCTATTTGAGACTATTTTATTATTTTATGCTATTTACACTTGTCAAATAGCATGTTTGTTATTCACATGTTCACTCATGAGTTTCTGTGTTTGTTCCATGTCCTGGAGGCAAATCGCTTTACTTTCCATCTGTTGCACCTTGTGTGTATTTCCAAGGGAGTGTCCTTTATCAATCCTGTCTTGAGTTACCAATTCATAATTTTTCCAGACTTTTTTAAATGATTATTTCTTTGAAATTAACTAGACTTGAATGAACCTAAGTGATCCTGCTGTTTGGTAGCAACAGAAAACACTATTAGTCAATAAAATTCATTAAATGACTGGAATTGATTTTTAGATAATTAACTGAATGTTGCTATTTTTAATTAATTAATTTAATCGGGGAAAATACATTTTAATATTATGTAGAATCAGAGTAAAATGTGCCAGATTTAGCCAAAATATCTAGTTTTCATCTGTAGTCCAAGGGCAGGTTGATGGAAAAAAATGAAAACGAAACAAAATCAATATATAATTACAAAATTATTAAACCAGGATCCCTATAAACGTTTATTTTTTTTGACAACAACCACATTTTTAATTTTCTAGAGAAATAACCATGGCTTATTAGATCTGTTGGAAGTCTTTTCCATTCATGGGCTCCTCTAAAAGCAAATGATAATTGAATAAACATATTTCTTCTCAATTGTATATTACAAATAATCAACTCATAACTCAAACATAACTATAATTTTAACAACTAATAACTGATTACTACTAAAATTTCTTAATTATAACTAAAATATATTACTTAATTATAACCAAAATGTTATTTTATTTTATTTTTCAACAGATCAGCTTGTGGACAACTTATAATTCTTCACGGACAACTGCCTTTGAGAGTACTGCCACTGACAAAATAAAGATACAATTTGTGCAAATTTTTTCTATCTGTGACAGGACATTGTTTCTCCAGAACCTTTAAACTGAGCATGATTAGGGTTAGAGGTTTGGACGTAGGAGGTTGGTGTGGCTTAGGTGGACGTAATCAGGCGCTGATGGTAGAAGCATCGGGACGCAGTGGCATTCTGCTCCAATGGTTTTCATATTCCTATATTTCAGGTCACGAGGTGGAACAGTTGAGAGCATCAGGATATGAAGACGATTCCGTACCTTCCGTTAGTGTAGTCTAACAGAGCTCCATTACTGGAGCCTTTTCGCCTGGCAACAGCTGTGAGGCTGGGCCGCTTGCCATCCTCATATTGATCATGCTTGCACCCGCCTCCATTAGTGCCCCTGCCTGCCCCCTGAAGGAGGCAGACTGTCTGTGGGGAGCTATCACTGCCAATAAATTACCATACAGGAACAGTGATCCAGAGCACATACTGAACAACATTACCTGCAGCGTTTTCATCTCAAAATGCTGTTCATGTTCGCACTGTGTGAAATACTTAAGAAATGAATGAGAATGAGTTTTTTAGTTTTCGTTTGGTGTGACGTGCATGGCTGGCTCCATTTGCACTGACCCGGATGCTACATACATACAGAGACGCACATGCTCAGAGAGAGCCGGAGTTGAAGTCTCATTAACATTTTATAACCTTCCTCCCTCTGAAGTTCTTTTTTTTTAATGGGGCCTAATTACTACATGCATATTGATTCAACCCTTCCCCTGCACTTCCTGGGTGTAGTATCATCTCCCCAAATCAAATCATCGCAATGGCCTAGTCGCTCGCCCTTTTGAAGGCTGCGACGGCGTGAAATGCAGCTTAAAAGCTCTCAGATAGTCTATATGCGTGTAAAGCAATGTGGGGAAGTTTAAATGGGGTAAATTTAATGCCTTTGTTGTAAAAAACTAAGAATTGTGGAGGCAGCTGAAGTGAATCAGGATTAGGGCTGAGGAGATAAACCTCTTTCTGGCCGTAATAAGGCCTGATTACCTCTGATGACTGTGCTGTAAATTAATGCCAGAAATGCATAAAAATTGACAGTTAAACAGGAGCTGAGCTCATGAACCCAGCGGCCTTGAAATCCCTGATAAGCACAGCTGTATGTTTAATTTGTTGGTGTCTGTGCATGTTTAAAAAGCTCTCCGACAGAAATTGATCGGTGCTGTTGGTGCACACACAAGCAAATACACACAAGCTGACACACATTCATGCAGCAATTGGCTAATGTATTTTTTTGTAACAATTCCTCTATATAAAACAGTGACACAAAAAAGAGCACACAGTCAAGAGTGCAAAAGAACTGAACCCCATACAAGTAACAAGTTTAGGTTAAAATTTGTGTATATTTATAAAGCAATGAATTTTGAGTACAAAAGTACACATGATTCCTGGAGTCTCTCAATTAATAGAAGGCAGTAAAACTGAATGTATAATAATATTCTGTGGAGAAATGCTTTATATATATATACACACACACACACAGGTGCATCTCAATAAATTGGAATGTCGTGGAAAAGTTCATTT
>NW_015505424.1:1582565-1584538 GCF_001515645.1 Sinocyclocheilus grahami | reverse complement strand
ATTAACTTGACGAAGCTCAAACTCAAAACACACGGCAGCAACAAAAAAAACCCATAAACAAAACACCTCTCAGTGGGGGTCAGAAAAATCAGCTTCATTCAAAGGGAAAACAAGATTATTTTTATGTCCACATTGACAGATATTGCTCTTGTTTTAAGCAAAAATTTTTTTTTTTTTTTCATGAAACACAACTTAGTATCTTTGCATCTCTAGTAAATGTATCTCGATTTAAGAATCTTAAGACATTTGCACTGAAAAACAAGACTTTAAGAATAAGTAAGAATAGCACTTGTTGCTGTGAATGTTACTGGACGAGTGTTTGTCCATCTGTGACCCTGCAGCACAAAAGCAGTCATAAGCAGCACAGGTATTTTGTAAATGTCCTACCGTAAATATATGAAAACGTAATATTTGATTAGTAATATGCATTGCTAAGAACTTCATTTGGACAAATTTAAAGGAGATTTTCTCAATATTTTTATTTTTTTCGCACCCTCAGATTTCAGATTTTCAAATATTGTCCTATCCTAACAAACCATAAATCAATGGAAAGTTGATTTATTCAGATTTCAGATGATGTGTAAATCTCAATTTCACAAAATTGACCCTTATGACTGGCTTTGCCATTCAGGGTCACATATAGCTTGTTCATAACTCTCCCTGTGATCTGGATTCATGTTTTGCTGTTCTGCAGAGACTGTGATGTGTTTACCAGGCTCCATATTTCATCTGTCATCAGCACGCGTTACATACGCTTTTCACATCAGCTCAAGCCTGTATGTTGGACCGCAGGCCTCCGCTCTATAGGCTAGAGGATTCCAGTGGCATCGTGTGTGTGAGTGTGTGTGTGTGTGTGTGTGTGTCGCGGCCCCCTGCGCTGTATAATCACTCCTGCATGTGTTCATTCCTCATTCCTCAGAGCGAGGCCATTATGCAGCTTCCTTCTGCTTGATCACTTACTGATGGTGCGTTTGGACGGATCTGATCCTCTCTGACTGCATCACAATCAAACACGGTTGCTATCGTCTCGGCCAAATTAATCACTGGGATCTGTTTGAAGTGGGAATCTGTCAGTGCTTGAGCAATATGAAAATCAAAGCCAATCCTGAGCTCCTCTCATGTGAAACCAGCGTTTGTTGTTTTTATATCTGAATGGAGTCGAGTGATATGGTACATCTGGGGAAACAGTTCCAGTTCCAGTAGATAGTTAAAGCTGATTAATAATGAAAACAAATTTGACTTATGTGCAAAATGCATCCGTAAACAGATTTTGTTCGTTTGTACATTCATTTGGTAGCGAAGTACAAGCATGATTCCAGCAGATCTGGAGGCGGATCAGTGCAAAAAATGCTGTTCTTCCTCAATATTTTTGTCTTGTTCCCTTTCAGTCAGTCACTCTCAACGTCACGTCGGATGACCGACGAAATTGGGATCTCGCTTAGAGACACCAATCTACTTTGAGTGTAAACTAAACGAGCCAATGCACATTGGGATGCGATTATTGCTTTCAACTGCCGCTGATTACAGCGTGAGTATAAGTAGGCAGCAGATGCAGCGCATATTCAGCTTTTCACTTCGGAGCTGAGCGATCACATCGTTCTGCTCCTGACTACTCTACTGAGAGAAGAAGACTGAACGAGTTCAGCACGCTCTTGGAGAGCTCTTCGTGTTGGCGGTGCGGCGCTTCAGCGGTGGTGGTTTCCCGTGTCGAGTGGGTAGCACACATCAGGCTGCACTACCCCCTGTTTGTGTTGCAGATGATTATCTCCCCTGTGCACCTCAGCATGATAAAAGAGCTTTTTCCCCTAAAAGAGCGATTTCGGGTGTGTCTTTCTAAAGACGACGTTGCGTGGCAAACTTGACGTTACGTCTTTGTAAAGACGATGTGGGTCTTGCTATAGACAACGTATCACCCGGGCGTTTCTGGATGCGGTCGTTACCTGGCGCTGGGTGATGGTCACGATCGCTGCCTC
>NW_015505424.1:1581371-1581655 GCF_001515645.1 Sinocyclocheilus grahami | reverse complement strand
GCACGCTCTTGGAGAGCTCTTCGTGTTGGCGGTGCGGCGCTTCAGCGGTGGTGGTTTCCCGTGTCGAGTGGGTAGCACACATCAGGCTGCACTACCCCCTGTTTGTGTTGCAGATGATTATCTCCCCTGTGCACCTCAGCATGATAAAAGAGCTTTTTCCCCTAAAAGAGCGATTTCGGGTGTGTCTTTCTAAAGACGACGTTGCGTGGCAAACTTGACGTTACGTCTTTGTAAAGACGATGTGGGTCTTGCTATAGACAACGTATCACCCGGGCGTTTCTGGA
>NW_015505424.1:1580078-1581004 GCF_001515645.1 Sinocyclocheilus grahami | reverse complement strand
CCAATGGAACGTGCTGGGCCCTCTACAAGGAGCGTACCAGCCGTATCCTTTGCCGCTCCTCCCAACTACTAGATGTTGATTGCTGCATCAGAGGGTGAGCCAGAGCTTTCTGGAGAGGAAGATTCGGCTGCGCTGCTCTCCTCCGGGACTGTAGCAATGCCAGAAATAATGGCTATGCTTTCCCAGGCCGCCGTAGGGGTAGGGCCTTTTTGGCGACACCGTGGAGAACTTGCCCAGCAGTTCTCCGCTGACCAAAGCAGACTGAGGCCATCAGGTACATCCTGCCCCGACGTGCAGCTGCTGCCATCGCCGAGGGCGGCCCCCTGCCACCGCCCCGCTCCTGCGGCCTCCAGCAAAGCTGCACCGTGGAGCTGGTCGCAGGGCAGCCGCCCCACCCGTCCAAGCCCCCGCCAAACCTGGTGGCAAGCGAAAGAGCAAGAGGCCCTGAGACAGGCAACTCAGAGGTGGAGGGACCTGCTCTTCAGGAGATGGTAGGCACACCACTTCCTCCCCCGGAGGAGGGCCGGGCGGAGAATCTTTTCATCTTTTTCCGCCACTGACCTCTCGGTCGGTGGTACCCAAATACTCGACAAAGAGCAATTCCTCTATTTCTGGGTCCCCAGAGGGGACGGGGGGTTGCGGAAGATCCAGTGCGTATCACACTCACCCTCCTCTCTCGCCAGTGAGCAGCAGTGGGCGGATCGGGAGGTCTAACCAACGGACTACCCACGCACCCTTTGCTCGAACGCAGGTCAGTGTTGCACACACCCAGACCCCGCCTCGGACCGGCTACAAGACACCCAGGCTGGGTCCCTGCGTTCTTCCGCGTTGCCCCACTGCGGGTACGCCTGTAGTTCCATTAATGCCACTTGCGCGGTGTCTGGGAGCCTGGCTTGAGCTACCCAGCCCGTCTCGATGGCTCCTTC
>NW_015505424.1:1570324-1578317 GCF_001515645.1 Sinocyclocheilus grahami | reverse complement strand
GCAGCAGTAGCTGGTCCTCTTGTGAAGAAGCCCTGGCCTATGCCAAAAAATAGGGGCGCAGGTGTCTTCCACAGGACACTGGAAGGGGCAGTAGCTGTGGCCCTTTGGTAGGATCCCTGAAAGGGAAAGTCTCGGTTACGTATGTAACCCTCGTTCCCTGAAGGAAGGAACGGAGACGTCACGTCCCGTCGCCACAGCTCCTGTACCACCGCTGAGCGGCCGGGTCACCGGCTCGGCTCCTCAGCGAAAACCTGAATATGCGCTGCACCTGGTGCCTACTTATACTCACGCTGTGATCAGCAGCAGCTGGATGCAATAATCGCATGCCAATTTGCATTGGCTCGTTTAGTTTACACTCGAAGTAGATTGGTCCCTCTAAGCGAGATCCCAATTTCGTCGGTCCTCCGACGTGACGTCTCCGTTCCCTCCTTCAGGGAACGAGGGTTACATACGTAACCGAGACGTTACCATACGTAACCGAGACGTTACCAAACGTCTCGGTTACCATACGTAACCGAGACGTTTTCAGTACAGATATCTAAACACTCTTAAATCAAGATGCATTTTCTGCAGATGCAAAATAACAAGATAAGAACAGAAATTGATCAAATATAAATGGGTTTCTGCTTAAAACAAGATCAAATATCTGCCACTGGGCTCAGAAACATACACTTGTTTTTCCTATGAATTAAGTAGATTTTTATGAGCCCAAACTTACATGCATTTGATACATTATTCAGAAAGGAATCATGCATGCATATACATGCACGATGCATTATTCAGAAAACAAACCTTCTTATCTTCTGTCATTTTGCGTGAGTCTTGATTTAAGATATTTGTTTTGGAAAACAAGACAGAAATACTAACAGGAGAATGATTTTTCGCAGTGCTGCTCGTCTACGTCAGGTTTGGAAGACAGTTTCATTATTTAACGGCTGGTTTTGTCTCCGTTTTGGCTCTCTGCTCACGTTTTCCAATCAAACTTCATGGCTTCATTGCATTTGGGTTTGTTCGCTGTTGAGCTGCACAGTTCATCAGGCTTTCACGAAGGCTTTCTAATGGAAACGCTGAGAGTGAAAGCAATAATTCACATGTGAGATATCTAAGGTAAAGCGAGTGGAGATGAACCGAACTGACCTTCACTGGATCCTGATCTGCAGCTGATCGGACTGATGTTCTCCAGCATCACCGGGAATATAAATCACTGCGGGGTACGAGTTTGAAGCACAAACGTGATATTTCACTGTAACTGGAGTGAAATAAACTCTTTGTCAGGCAGGGGAGGTGAATGGGGTTAACCGGGGTAAATGCTCATTTCTAGAAAAGACCTCAGAAATCTATTATCATAACTGTTTACAGAATCAATAAAAGTGCACAGATTGGAAGTAAAGAGTGATCGAGCAAATGCATCAAACTGGATGAATGTTTAGAGAGACACAAACCAACAAACACCACAAAACATCCCAGAATTCATCAGATCCACGATGTGGATTTCCCTCCAAAATTATGTCACTTCCTGCAGGATGATGGATGATGTCATTAAGGAACATGTGTCACTTGACCTATTTTGATTAAAGAACAAAACATCATGAAGGAACATCTGGAAGCAATAAAACGATTTAAACTTCACTTCTAGATTTAAAAACTCCGATTTATATATATATATATATACACTACCAGTCAAAAGTTTGGGATCAGTAAGACTTGTAATGTTTTTAAAGAAGTGTCTTCTGCTCGTCAAGGCTGCGTTTATTTGATCAAAAATACAGAAAAAAACTGTAATCTTGCAAAATGTTATTACAATATAAAATAATGGTTTCTATTTTAATATACATTAAAATATAATTTATTTCTGTGATCAAAGCTGAATTTCCATCATCATTACTCCAGAATAAAGTGTCACATGATCTTCAGAAATCATTCTAATATGCTGATTTATTATTAGAATTATCAACAGTTGTGCTGCACAATATTTTTTTGGAAACTGCGATACTTTTTTCAGGATTCTTTGATGAATAAAAAGTTAAAAAGAACAGCATTTATTCAAAATATAAATCTTTTCTAACAATATAAATCTTTGCTCTCACTTCTTAACAATTCTAACACTTCTAATTTAATGCATCCTTGCTGAATAAAAGTTTTAATTTCTTTCAAAAAAATAAAGAATAAAAATGTACTGACCCCAAACTTTTGACCGGTAGTGTATATTGTTAGAAAAGTTCTTCTTTTTAACTTATTATTAATCAAAGAATCCTGGAAAAAGTATCACAGGTTTAGAAAAACATTATTTTAAATCATAATAATATTTCACAATATTAAATTGTTTCCTGTATTTTTGATCAAATCAATGTAGCCTTGATGAGCAGAAGAACCTCATGTAAAAACATTAAAAATCATTCTGATCCCAAACTTTTGACCTGTAGTGTATATTAGAAAAAAAAGAAAATAATAAACTTTAAAAAAAATAGAAATGTTGCCTGGGCAACTAACTGAAATAAATAATTTCAGGTTGAAGTACTAAAATGACTACACTTAAAACATAAAATACATAAATAAATAAACTTTTAATAAAATTTTAATTTAATGTAATACATTAAAGAGTTAAATAGAACATATTAATTTTAAAATATGAAGTTTTAAATACATATTGCGATAAAATAAATAAATATGATTTAATCTTTAAAACTTGAGTTCACACTCACACACACACACTCTCTCTCTCTCTCTCTCTCTCTCTCTCACACACACAGTCTGGTCAGCTATTCTCTCACACACACACACACACACACACACACACACACACACACACACACACACACACACACACACACACTCTCTCTCTCTCTCTCTCTCTCTCTCTCACACACACACACACACATATATATGAATTACAAAAATTATTTTGGTCTATTATATGATATGATGGGGGCATGACCCACTGCAGACAAAACATTTATTATGTCCTGAGCTCAACTCATTAGCACAATAACTCTGAGTTTTATGGTCTGCTGATGAGTGCAGAGGTTTATTGTTGGTCATTGTGAGTGATTAGTGTTTGTTTGTTGAGTAACGTTTACCAGGGTAAATCCAGTCATAGTTTCCAGCACTCTGATTATTAATAGCGCCATGATTTAACGTTAACGAGCAACGCTCTGATTACTGGTAGGAATATTTTACGTTCAGCCTCAGCAAACACTGGCGAGCGATCAACTGATACGGCTGGTTTTATCATAAGACTGAACACTGAGGCTCATGTCAGGAGGACCTGATGGAAAACAGATGTTTTCTGCTCACTTGTTTTCAGTTCGTTCTCTCGGAAAAATCGTCTGAAGCGTTTCGATATGACCAGCGGAGAATGTGGGATGTGGAAATCTGCCCTTGCATTTGTTGATTGAACGTAAACAGATTTCTGTGGCTCAGAATCACAGTTCATGAGTTTCCAAACACTTTCCCAGATTAAGAGAGTGTGTGAAGTGATTGAATCTTTGTTATTGTTGGGTCCGAATGGAGCTCGTGTAACACTTTTCATCTCAGAAAGTGTTTGTTTAATTTTCATAATGTTTCAGACTACATCACTGCAGTTATCTTCATAAAAGAGTAAAAGTCTGTCATGTAAAACACAGATCTCCCGTCATCACCAGCTGTGATTGTTCGTCAGATTCAAGCGAAGTCACATGAGTGAGAGATTGATGCATTAAAGGAGACACATTATGCCCCTTTTTACAATATATAATATAAGTCTCAGGTGTCCCCAGAATGTGTCTGTGAAGTTTCAGCTCAAAATACTCCACAGATCATTTATTATATAATTTTGAAAATGCCTATTTTGAGTGGAAGCAGAAACACAGTGTTTTTCGGGCCTGTCTCTTTAAATGCAAATGAGTTGCTGCTCCCCGCCCCCTTTTCCAGAATAGAGCTGCGGCATTACAGCTCGCACCTGCTAAAAACATCTGTTTTGGTTCTGATTATCATGTTTATCGTGCTGAAATCATGCGTTTTAAACCATATGAGTTTAAACTTCTGATATAGGGTTTTCTGAGCGCACACATCTGAAGCACACGCACAGAAAGCGGCTGTCACAGCATGCGAGCACTAAACTAAGCTCTCATTCACACACAAGTTTATGTTAAATGAGATGTTGATGCCATGAAATTTCAAATCAACTTATTTTTCCCTTAAAATGATAGATTTTCTCAGTTTAAACATTTGATATGTCATCTATGTTGTATTATGAATAAAATATTGAAATTTGAAACTTCCACATCATTGCATTCTGTATTTATTCACAATTTGTACAGTGTCCCAACTTCTTTGGAATCGGGTTTGTAAACACCTGGGAAATAAATCAAATGTTTATTTTAGATCTGTGTGGCAGCAGCAATATACAGTAAATAAATCAATAAATGCACTGCTCTGTCGTCTCCTCTGAGGCTGAGACTCTAAACAGTGTTCTGTGCTCGTCTGTGCAGACAAACACAGAACCGTTAGCATGCTTCGCTCAAACTTTCTCCATGGCATTAGAAGTAATACACCACTGTCGCTTGTGAAAACACAATAACGGAGCCGTGGGTGTACACTTACAGATTAAGGGGCGGTGATATTATAATGAGATCCCTTTGCCTCGTCACCAAGGGCTCAGACGCTTGCAGAAAAAAGCTTCCCAAAACTAAGTTACTGGGTTCATCTTTTTCACGTTTCCTTGGTTGGTAGATGCACCGGGGACCTGATTATAGCACTTAACACCTGGAAAAGACCGATTTTCATGATATGTCACCTTTAATGAATATCAGAACAGAATGAACGGTTGTAGCTATAAACTGAAATAAAATGCATGCATGCATTTGGGAGATTTTCATTTGTGCATTTTATCGGTTCGTGCATTAGCGAGCATCACAATCTACTAAATACACGTGGCGTGATTCATCTGATGCACAATAACTAAACATCTAGAGGGAATTCTGGCTATTTTTGGCTGCATGGGCTGAATGTTGTGTTTCTGACAGCAGCGGTGTTGTAAATTCTGAATAAAGCTGCAAACGCTTATAAATTCTGCTGATGTTCAGGTTACAACTTTTATTTGACCGTATAAATGGAATAATGTCCCTTTTCCAGCTGAACTCAAAGCCCAAGCAGATGGAGAAAGACAGAAACGGGTTTAAAGTGAATGATTTTGGTTCATCCCAGTCCAGTGTTGATATTAATTGAATCATTACAGCTATTAAAATAGCTTTTGGTCATTCAAATAAAGCTAAAACAATATATAAATAATAGATACAAATAGCAAACAAAAAAATATATAGAAATTTTGTCTTGAAATAAGTTTAAGCATTAAAATATCTAAAACTGAAATACAAATAAACAGTTAATATATTACAGTTTTTCTGAATTGCTAAAACGTAAGCCCAATCTCTGAACCAAATTCTCACTAGCTTAAACCAATCTGTCGAATGAAGCACTATTTCTGCTAAACCTTAAACACGTTCAGGCAGTTAGGCTCTATTTGCAAATCTCTAAACACATTCTCATTCACTCAAACACTTCTCACACTGTGATGCATTTGTGCTGCAAAATGCTAAACACAAGCGGCAAAAGTTAAACACAACTAAAGCACAGTTCTGTCATCGTTTACACACAACGGTTCAAACTTGTTCACACTTGTTTCTAATGATGTGATCAAACCAACTGTACAAAATATGAGTCGGTTTAGAGTGCACAAGTGGCACAGGAGACTGAATGATGATACGAACAATAGATGGACACAATCTGAGAAGGAGAGGAGGAAGAGTACATGTAAGAAGTGGAGGATGAGGAGAGAAAGAGGAAGGTTTAGAGAGTGTTATCAAGGCTGGATGGGTTTTTTCTCTCTGTCTAGCAAAAAAGATAGCTTTACTTGTGATGTGAAGTCCTCAGGCCGGACTCAAGCACAAAGACAAGATGCAGAGACAGAATTAATCTCTCATTGACCCTGATTTTACAGTATTTGAGTGTACTGTAACATGCTATTCATTTAGAGTTTTATTTGACCTTTTTGGCCTTTGCAGTATTTTTGCAGTATCCAAGTGCTGAATATATGCAAACATTCAGTGCTATTCAATATTCAGCACAATACTATTCTTGCAGTACATACAGTAGGCCTATACAATATATTCAGCTTACTCAGTTGCAATTGCTATACTTTTTTACAGAATTGCAAAATTGTTTACTCAATACAATATACTTTTTTCTGTAATGTTCTGGATGCTGTGTTCTCCATTTCTCTCTGTAGTGAATCTCTGTAGATCTCTAATGAATGCTCTGTAGTGTTTATTTTATTGACTCGTGTGTGTGTTTGTGTGTGTGTGTGTGTGTGTTTGTGTGTGCGTGTGTGTGCGTGTGTGTGTGTGTGTGCGTGCGTGTGTGTGATCTGAGAGCACCGGTTGATTTTTGAGTGCAAGTGAAATGGTTTTGCAGTGATTGGTTGATTTTGATGAAGAGTCAGAGGTTTCGTGAATTTAGTTTGAGTATTTGGATTTGTGTTTAAGGTTTTGAGAAAATTAGAAAATGAGTGATGGTTTCAAGAAATGTGTTTTAGCAATTCAGAAAAACTGTAAATATAATTTATTAAAGCTATATAAAAACAAATATTTGCTGAATTATATAGCTATTAAATATTTGCTGAATACTTTTGTAGAAACCATGATACACTACCATTAAAATGTTTGTAGTAAGATTAAAAAATAAATCATACTTTTGTTCATCGAGGATGCACTAAATTGATGAAACATGACAGTAAAAACATTTATAATGTCACAGTAGTCAAATAAATGCTGCTCTTTTGAACTTTCTGTTCATCTGTGAATCCTGAAAAATAAAATGCATCACGGTTTCCACAGAAATATTAATGTTTTCAACATTGATAATAATCAGAAATGTTTCTGGAGCAGCAGATCAGCATATTATACTGATTTCTGAAGATCATGAGACACTGAAGACTGGAGTAATGATGCTGAAAATACAGCTGCACATCACAGAAATATATTACAGATATTCACATAGAAAACAGCTGTTTTACATTGTAATAATATTTCACTTTTTTACTGTATATTTGATCAAATAAATGCAGCTTTGCAACATTGCAACATTAAACAAATCTCACTTATTGCAGATGTTTGATCAGTATCTGCACACGAGTGAACGCTCCTGCACTTCAATCATTTTTCAAGAGTGGCTTCACCTTTCAAGCACATAACTATCATGTCTAATTACACAGAGTTCATCCGTCTGGTCGGACTACAAGGACTCTTTTAGTTAATGACTGTAATAGAGGGTCTTTTCGTTTGTGGGTCTATTTTTCCTGATATTGTCATGGTGTTTATCGTCTGTAATATGAGGCTGCTACTGCTTCAAACACAAACACTCGTTCTGCTCTGATGTCGAAATCGTTCATTCAGCAAACTTCACTCCAGAATCCATTTCCAGAGAAAACTCCACATAAATGACCCATATAACACTGGTGTCTCAAAGCTGTCAAAACAGCAGCCTAAGACAATATTGTTCGCTCTGTTCTGGTCAATAGCGGTGTCGAGTTTCAGGCGTAAACCGTCTTAATGCATTTCTGGGGAAAATGTCACTTGATACACCTGGAGAAATATTTCTGCCCACCGAGCGTCACTGCATTATTGCAGAACTCCTATCTGTGCTTCTGCTTCTGATTTTCTTCATCTCACACCACACTCAAAACCAGAGCATGAAGATTTCCTAGACAGCAGGGAGATGAAATGGAGAAGAACTGAAGGCTCCAGCTTCTCAGATATTTCTCCTGAGAAAAAACTAACAAACAACAACAACAAAAACCCCAGCAATCTCATTTGCTTCACATCTTGAGATCTGCAATCATAAGCTTTCTCATGAATGTCCAATGATGAGTCAATTCATTTGAACTGATTCACATTCATTTTATCACTCTAAACTTTCACTTCTGACTTTATATCTCACAATTCTGAGTTTAAATTTC
>NW_015505424.1:1568986-1569996 GCF_001515645.1 Sinocyclocheilus grahami | reverse complement strand
TCTGACTTTATATCTCACAATTCTGACTTTCTCGTAATTCTAAGTTTAAATGTCTTAATTCTGACTTAATATCTCACAATTCTGACTTTTTTCACAATTCTGACAATATCTCGTAATACTGACTTGATATCTCACAATTCTGACTTTCTTACTATTCTTACTTGATTTCTCATAATAATGACTTTATATCTTGCCATTCTGACTTCTTTCTTACAATTCTGATTTTATATTTAATAATTCTGACTATATCTCACAATTCTGAGTTTATATCTTACAATTCTGAATTGTGAAGATATTTGTGAAATTTTAAAAACCCTTTTTTATTTTTTAAATCCTGTGGCTTGCATACACAAGTAACTCATTTGAGTGTATTTTTATTTCTTTAAGGAATCTGAGGATCGATGTGTATATACCCATCCATACGTACAGCAGCAGAGACAGAGGTCAGAATCCACTCACATTCATCCGTTCTGGAGTTCAGTCTGGTCTCCTGCGGTCAGAGAGAACAGAATGTAAACAGAGTAAATTCACTGACCACAGACACAGACTTACTGCTCGTTTGACTAAACACACGATGACACGTCACCCTCACTAGACCTCTAGAGTCTCACTGACCGCAAAAACACTCAAACACATCGTGACACAGCCGCTTTCACTAACACTCTCATGCAGGACGATAAGAGACGAGCACAGATGAACACCACACACTCCAAATCATCTGATAAACACCTCGATTAATGCAGATAATCATGGGAGAAAAGACTTCAGGTCACTACTTCAGAATCATCAAGCAGAAAGAAAGAAAGAAAGCTGCTTCAAAATCATCAAGATTGACAGATAAATAAATAAAAAATGAATAAATGAATGAATGAAATATTTAAAATCATCAGGATAAATAAATAACTAAATCTGCAGTTTCCTTTCCACTGAAACAGTATAACTTTATTGTAGTTCAGTCTGTGAGAGAGGTAAAGTAATTAGTGTTGTAAATAAATACCACACACACACAC
>NW_015505424.1:1566851-1567859 GCF_001515645.1 Sinocyclocheilus grahami | reverse complement strand
TAACCAGACAGTGGACTAAAACTAAAGCTAAAGCAATACAAATAACATTTCTAAGTTGTAATTTCTCATTTTCATTTAGTTTAAATTGTACTGTACAAAAAAAAAGAGCCAAAAACACATTAACTGAATTACTAAAACTTTAACTAAAATGAAACTGGAATATATATATATATATATATAAGTATCTGAATGGCAGTAAAATAACGCTGCTGTAATCAATTGTGAGCGTCTCATTCTGCAGAATCATTAACACATGCTTCACATTTAGACGCTACTATACTGGGAAAGAATTTCTAATTACGTAACTTACAAGAGTCCGAATGAAATATATTAATGTTTTTACTGCATTTTTAACAGAATTAATTGTACAAAATGGATCCTTAAATTGACAATTATATATAAACACTGGAAAGTCGCAGCGTTTCCGAACATGATTCATTACTTTTCAGCGGGTTTCTGTCACCGTGCATCAATTCTGCAGTAAAATCAACATCATGATGAACACAGATCCATTAGTTCAAACTGAATACACATATTCCACCAAAAGCTACTGGGTTAATTAGACACATTTATTAGCAAGGGGTTAATAAATCAGCCAATTCCATAATGTCGTTCCGGAACAGCTTTAACTCGGCTAAGAGAATTCCTGGCATTCCCAGTTGCAGACAAATCCGAGTTCAAGGTTCAGATTTTCCTGCTTATGCAACGGATTGTTTTTCCCTGGATTCTCTTCATCATCTGCGGATGTTCCTGTCCATATAAGGAGCTCAGATCCATCAGAAAACACTTCTGCTGTAAGTAACTCCCAGATAATTCAGGACGGAAACACACCTACACAGAATCACTGTGCTTATGTGACTAAATCATCTGTGCTCGACTCTTAATAGAGACCCTGAAGCAGTGAAAACTGACCATCATCTGTGACCCTGGAGCACAAAACCAGTCATAAAGGACAATTTTTTCGAAATTGAGATTTATGCATCATCTGAAGCTGAATAAATAATCTTT
>NW_015505424.1:1548718-1562614 GCF_001515645.1 Sinocyclocheilus grahami | reverse complement strand
ATGGATTTGTGTTTACTGTTTTGAGAATATGAGGCATAGTTTCAATGTGTTTAAGCAATCGAGAAAAACTGTAATGTCTTCTGCAGCGTGATGCATTACAGTTCATCTGCAGTGATTTTAAACCACTTTATGATTGTTTTTTGTTGGTTTTCTTGTGAGATGATTCATTCAGAGAGACATCTGGAGAACTGAAGTAATCACATTCACTGCTGATGCTTCAGCGAAGGCCACACAAGCGGTCAGTCTGATAAGCCCACACATCTGTCACCATGGAAACCGCACAACAACACACACTCGGCTCAAGACGTCTGGAGACACAAACACGGCTGCGTCTCATTTCGCTTCCGGCGCTTCCTCTCATGGGCAGCTCAGCGAGCGTCTGCTGTCTGACTCACATTCACACACATCTGATATGATGCAAACATACACAAACATCTCACACGTTCATGCACTAATAAATCAGCACAGAAACCTTCATCTTTTTCTGGTATGCTAGTCTATTATATGAACTAATTCAGCTGCTTAATGCAGGGCTAATGTCAGTCTTGCTATTTATGATTTGATACAATTCATACTTTCAGTTAAGAAATTGCAATAATAACCAGTCCAATCACTATCTGTCCAATCACAAATAGAGGACAGAATGTCAAAATGTAGAAAGACAAAACACGTTTTTTTAATATTTTTTATTACTTTTATTTATAAAATAAAATAAAGGGCAGAAAATAATGAAATATAATCAAATAAACAAAATATAAGGGAAAAAATGGGAAAATATTAAAATATAATCAAATATAAAAATATAAGTGAAACAATTAGGGATGCACTGAAATGAAAATTCTTGACCAAAGCCGAAACTGAACAAAATGAAACTCTAAATATTTGTATTTTTCTCTTGTGCTGAATGAGAAGCGTTCACATTAGCGGTAAAAGGAACAAATTTAGGTTACAGAAACGTTACGCGAATGTTTTCTAAAATGTTGAAATCTCCAGTTTTCTTGTTGTGATTATAATGTTACGTAAAGGTTACAAAAATGTTTCTTACAGTGTTCCGCAAACTTTTAATTCCACCCAAATTAAAACATTAGTTGAATGTTTATTTGTAATATTCTAACAGGTTAAAAACGTTTCTTAGAATGTTCGGTTACACTTTATTTTAAGGTGTCCTTGTTACAGTGTAATTATACATTTAAGTACGGAGTAATATTCATTAACTCTATGTATTTACTATATGGTTAGGATTGGGATTAGGGTTACTTGCATGTAATTATGCATAATTAATTATTATAATAGTAAGTACATGTAACATGTGTAACAAGGACACCTTAAAATAAATTGTTACCGAATGTTCATCAAGTGCAAATAGCATCATGATGTCGTTCTATGAATGTGAGAATGTTCCTGTTAGCTGGGACCCAAAAATGAAATAAAATGCATATCGTGTACATAATATCTCAGTTGAGTTCTTCAGCGGCGGAGAAGCAAAGCGGCGCTCAACAGAAAACACATGCTCAGATTACCGTATAAACTGAGAAAAGAAGCGTCTGAATGGAAGCAGATGCAGTTACATAACAGCTGGACTGCGGTTTGCTTTCAGAGCTCGTCAGAATGACAGAGAAGTGCTGGACTGAGCTCTGATGGACCAAACACGTGTGGCATTTCTCTCATAGCTCATTTCTGGAGAGACTCAGAGCTGCGTCATGAAGAGATGCTTTGTGCCGTGAATGTTGGGAAGAGACGAGAGCTGCATTCACTACATTCATCTGCTTATTAGTTTACTAGAGTAAGAATCACTAGAACCTTCTGTGAGTGTTAAAGCTGATTCCTCAGATCATGTGCACTGTTTGTAGACGGTGTACACATGTAAACACCTGAAGAAACTCTACAGACGCACACTGAAGGACCCCGATCACATCTTCAGACCACAAGATCTCACCTAGCAACCAGTGAACACCATAGCAACTGCTCAGCAACTGTTAAGATGAAACAAAGTGTCAGCCTTGGGTAAATGGCAAATGTGACTTTATATCTGCACAATTCTAAGAAAAAAGTCAGAATTGCGAGAAAAAAGTCAGAATTGCGAGAGAAAAGTCAGAACTGTGAGATATAAAGTCAGAATTGCAAATTATAAAGTCAGTATTCACAGAAAGAAGTCATAATTGTGAGATATAATGTCGGAATAGAAAAAGTATTGTCAGAATTGCGAGAGAAAAGTAAGAATTGCGAGTTATAAAGTCAGAATTGTGAGAAAAAAGTTAATTGCAAGGAAGAAGTAGAATTGCGAGATATAAAATCATAATTGCAAATTATAAACTCAGAATTGTGAGAAAAAAGTTAGAAAAGCATGGCTGCATGGACAGAGTTTTGCCCAGAACAGAACCATACTGTCAACACTAACAGTATGCAATATAATTGTAATAAATATACTTTGATCAGTGGTCCTGACTAAAAAAGTCAATAGTGAGACAAAAGCAGGAATTGTAAGATTAAAAAGTATCAAGTACCTTTTTTTATTTCATGGTGGAAACAGGCTTCCATAGCTCTCTGTTAATTTTATAACTGCATTCAAGCAATTATAATATTATCTCACTGCTAAAATAACAGTGGTTTGAAGCACAAGTGAATCTGATGAAAGGAGCTGAAGCAGCGCTGCAGTGACTCTACTGAGACAGAAGATGAAGATCTTGAAGGATTCATCCGTGTGTTCTTTGTAAGATCTCAGAGAACTTGATCAGCTGGTGAGTTTGATGGGTTCAGCTCTGATATCTGATCACAGCGTCTCTGGATCTCTGAGCTCCTGTGAAGAGCCATCAGATCACAGATGAACTTCTAGACACATAGAGTTTCACACCTGATCAGCGAGCAGACGCTCGTCTCCAGAGGAAGCCTGTTATCTCACCGCGGCGAGCAGCGTGGTGTTTTTGGCTGGTGAACATCAGATCTTCAGTTCTGGAGACATTTGATCCAAAGCCTTGAGTGAATCCCTGCATGACTCACAGGAAACCAGGTCAGATAAACCTCAGACTTCCTGTGATGGAAAGAGCTTCTGCGGATGCGCCACCACTCCAGACGGGGTTATTATCGCTTACATACAATTAAACCTGCTCAAAATGACTTGCTTGGGGAAAAAACTAAAACAGGAACTGAAATAAAATATTGAAAAACAAGACAACATTTCTCATTTTAATTTTGGTTTAACTTGATGTACTAAAATAAATATAAAACTGAAATTAAAATTAATAAAACACTATATTAAACTTTAATTAAAAACATAAAAAAGTTGTTACATATATATATATATATATACATATTAGTGCTCAGCAACGATTAATCGCATCCTAAATGAAAGTTTTTGTTAATATATGTATGTGTACTATGTGTATATTTATTATGTATATATAAAGACACACACATACAGTATATATTTTGAAAATATTTACATTTACATGGATATATTTATATTCATATAATTTATATTATATATAAATATATTGAATATATAAACATAACATATTTTTCTTAAATATATACATGCATGTCTGTGTATTTATATATACATAATAAATATACACAGTACACACACATACTGTATATCAAAACTTTCAAACAAAAACTTTTATTTTGGATCACAGCAAATATATATATTTGAGATTTTTTATATTTTATTTCAAGTGACAATTTTTCATTTTAATGTAGTTTTTTTGTGATGTAGTCAGGTCCATATATATTTGGACACAGGCACAATTTGTATTATTTTAGCTGTTGACCAAAACATATTCAAGTTACAGTTATAAAATGAATGTGGGCTTAAAGTGCACACTCTGAGCTTTAATTTGAGTATAATTTAATTTGAGGGTATTCACATCACAACTGGAGGAAAAGTTAAGGAATTACAGCTCTTTAATATGTACCTCCCCACTTTTTCAAGGGATCATAAGTAATTGGACGATTGACTCAAAAGCTGTTTCATGGACAGGCGTGGGTTAGTGCTTTGTTATTTCCACATCAGTAAAGCAGGTAAAAGGTCTGGAGCTGATTCTAAGTGTGTCATCTGCATTTGGAAGCTGTTGCTGTGAACCACATCATGCGGTCAAAGGAGCTCTGCATACTAGTTAAACAGACGATTGTTTGGCTTCAAAATCTAAACAAATCCATCAGAGAGATAGCAGGAACATTAGGAGTGGCCAAATCAACGGTTTGGTACATTCTGAGAAAAATAGAACACACTGTTGAGCTCAGATACATAAAAAGACCTGGACGTGTCCACGGAGGACAACAGTGCTGGATGATCGGAGAATCCTCTCCATGGTAAAGAAAAACCCTTTCACAACATCCAGCCAAAAGAAGAACTCTCTCCAGGAGGCAGACGGGTCTACAATCAAGAGAAGACTTCACCAGAGCAAATACAGAGGCTTCACCACAAGCTGCAAACAAGGCCAGATTAGACTTTGCCAAAAAACATCTAAAAAAGCCAGACCACTTCTGTAAAAGCATTCTTTGGACGGCTGAAATTAAGATCAACCTGTACCAGAACGATGGGAAGAAAGAAGTCTGGAGAAGGCTTGGAACAGCTCATGATCAAAGCATACAGCATCATCTGTGAAACATGGAGCAGTGTGATGCATGAGCTGCATGGCTTCATCAGTGGCACTGGGTTACTGGTGTTTAGTGATGATGAGACAGAGGACAGAAGCAGCCGGATGAACTCTGAAGTGTATAGAGATATACTCTCTGCCCAGATTCAGTCAAACGCAGCAAAGCTGATTGAGAGGCACTTCATAGAACAAATGAACCATGACCCAAAACATCCAGCAAAAGCAACCCAGGAGTTTTTGAAGGTTAAAAAGTGGAATATTCTGCAATGACCGAGTCAACATTCAGCAGCATTTCACTGGCTGAAGACAAAACTAAAGGCAGAAAGAGCCACAAGCAAACAACAACTGAAGTCAGCTGCAGTAAAGACCTGGCAAAGCATGACAAAGAAGAAACCCAGTCTCTGCTGATGTCCATGAGCTCCAGACTTATGGCAGTTATCGCTTGCAAAGGATTCTCACGAAAATATCAAAAATGAACAATTTATTTATGATTATATTTATTTGTCCAATTACATTTGAGCCCCTGAAAAAGATTTTAAAAAATTATATTTTTGTTAAACCCCTCAAATTAAAGCTTAAAATCAATTTCATCTTGATTGTTTCATTTTAATTCTATTCTGGTGGCATACAGAGCCGAAACTATATATACTATAAAAATATATATATAAGAAAACTACATTTACATTTATTCATTTAGCAGATGCTTTTATACAAAGCAACTTACAATTGGGGTTATTAAATTAAATTGAAAAAATATCACTTGACATAATATATGAAAAATCTCAAACTTGTATCAATCAATCAGTCAGTCAGTCAGTCAGTCAGTCAGTCAGTCAGTTGATGCTCTCTAGTCTCATATTGTTCTAAGCACTGAGTTCTTTCTTTTTAAAGGCCATTTTTGTTCCTCTGTTCATCTCTAGCATCACTGATATGCCACATACAGTGGGGCAAAAAAGTATTTAGTCAGCCACCAATTGTGCAAGTTCTGTTTTGATAAAAATTCATGTGAGAGAGTTTTTCCAGGCAGTGAGCTGTAAACACATGAGAGAGGCAGCACATTCTGCGGTCTGATTCACGTTTACTGCAGAAGTTTATCTTTCCCAGCAGAACGTCTCCGACCCATCACAAACACAGCAGAACCTCCGACACACAATCCAAAGAAGAAGCTGCTGCTGTGGAGAAAACAAGAGCTAAAACATCTGTTTCTGCGTATAAGAAGTGGATGATTTTCGCAGCATTCCCTCAAAATCTGAAGTGCAGAAGTTCAGATCATTGAAGCCCTCGATCAATCAGCTCCAGAAACAAACACAAACCTTTGCTCATCGAAAGAAAACCGGTTTAGTCCAATGCCAGAACATTAACCAGCATTTTCAGGAGAAAGAAAATCCTCTCCCCGCCAAAATACCCCGAACACAACATGAGGGTTAAAGTCAGCATGAAACTAACATTCTATAAAGAAAATAATATTTATGTTATATAACCTTTTTCTTAAGTGTCAAAATTCCAGCGGAATGACAGAGTTCTCCAATCACTGAGTGAGTTTAAACCCCGCCCCTTCTTACAATCCACTACAATCTCTCATTCTGATCCGCCTCCACTTTTGAGAGCCACACCCACATCTTAACATCCAATCAGCAGCCGACGGATAGAACCAAGCCCCGCCCTACATTTATTCTTTTGTGATAATCCGTTTCACACTGATGTATGTCACAATACAGAAGAGAAGATCTGATGCTACTTCAATTCAATTCAAGTTTATTCGTATAGTGCTTTTCATGATACAAATCATTGCAAAGCAACTTTACAGCAAACTAAGTTTCTACAATATTTAGTGGTAGCTTATCAGTGTTGACTCAGTTAATGTAAAAATCAATTAAAGACGTAATAAAACAGACGATGAACACTATTAACAGCAATTATTATATGATGCAATCAAACTTATAGCAAAATGTGGTAGTTCTGTATGTTGTTTCAGGGTTGGCATCATCTGAGGTCCTCTTTAAAACTTGTGTGTGAATGAGAGCTTAGTTTAGTGCTCGCATGCTGTGACAGCCGCTTTCTGTGCGTGTGCATCGGATGTGTGCGCTCAGAAAACCTTATATCAGAAGTTTAAACTCATATGGTTTAAAACGCATGGTTTCAGCACGATACACATGATAATCAGAACCAAAACAGATGTTTTTAGCAGGTCTGAGCTGTAATGAGCTGCAGCTCATTTGCATTTAAAGAGACAGGCACGAAAAACAGCGTGTTTCTGCTTCCACTCAAAATAGGCATTTTCAAAATAATATAATAAAGGATCTGTGGTGTATTTTGAGCTGAAACTTCACACACACATTCTAGAGACACCAGAGACTTATATTACATATTGTAAAAAGGGGCATAATATGTCGCCTTTAAGACTTTCTGCTCTGTTTTTTTTGTTTTGTTTGTGCTTTAACTTGTAGAAGGATGAATGAAGACCTTTTAAGGCCTTTTTCAAATAAGCCCTTGAAGAATGAGATTTACTGATTTCAAACAGATTTTACAATAGACTTTTATACTGCATCCGCAGCAGCTCCAGTCGTTCTCCAGACGACTCTCTTCCATGTGAAACACAGTTTTATGTAATGAATTCTATAATGTGAATCAGTCCTCTTCTGTGAAGTGTTTTCTCCTGCTGATATGCCTTAACCACAGTTATGGTCGTGTTGTGTAACACACGTAGAGTTAATGTGCAGCAGAAAACACACGCCGCTCACGCATCAGCCCAACCAGATCCCTCATCCTGAAGAACCGAAACTAGAGTTTACCCTGGTAAAACACCGCGTTTCTCAAACAGACACCAGTTACTGTGACAGAATTAATTTATTAAAGCTCACTGTGAAGTTCAAAGCAGCAGCATGTGTTCATATTCACTCTGTTCCAAACCCTAGTGCACTACATAGACAGCACACTTCTGAGACAACTCAAATCAGTCGTGCTTTTTTAAATGTTCCTAAGATAACACAAATAATAGCAGCTGTATACAAAAACAAACTCCACAAATATTAGGAAAACTAGTTTGTTTAGAATTAGATAGGACTCTTTTTGTCTATATTTTTACATACCAAAAAAAAAAAAAGTGTTTCTCTTTCTTGATTGATGAATGATCTTTGTTGCAATGCATTTCGTTATAATGAAGATTATTTAGGGGCCATTCACACAGAATGCATTTCCTACCGTGAATATATCCAAACTTAATGTTTGATTAGTAATATGCATTGCTAAGAACTTCATTTGAACAACTTTAAAGATGATTTTCTCAATATTTAGATTTTTTTGCACCCTCAGATTCTAGATTTTCAAATATTGTCCGATCCTAACAAACCATACATCAATGTAAAGATTATTTATTCAGCTTCAGATGATGTATAAATCTCAATTTCACAAAATTGACCCTTATGACTGGTTTTGTGCTCCAGGGTCACAAATGATCCAGTAAATCTGTCTGGAAGAGGTCTGAAGAACTCTGATGCATGAGAGTGTCACGTTTGATCCTCGTTTGCTTGATTAAAAGTACGTCTCGATGTTGATTGTGTTTCTTGAGAGCGCCAGGCATCCGCTCCGTGCTTCTCCATCACCTGCAGCATCAGACAACAGCAGATGCACTTTTTCACTGGAGGAAGCGTTATGGTGGATTATGGACTCGTATTTTAGTTAAAAATCGTCTTAATGCTGGATTAGTTTCAGCTTTTGTCTTCTCCAGATGTTAGCTGATGGACTGGAGTGCTGTGGATTACTTGTGGATTATTGTGATGTTTTTATCAGCTATTTGGATTCTCATTCTGATGGCACCCATTCACTGCAGAGCACCCACTGATGAGACACTGATGTAGTGCTACAGTTCTCCAAACTTGATGAAGACACAAACTCATCTATACCTATCAACATGATTTTTTACAGAGTTCATCCACAGTAAAGTTGATTTCTGAGAGACCACAGCAGCATCTGTTCTGTATTTGTACCTGTAGATCGGCCTGTAGCCACTCATACTGTCTGAAGAGCAGATCCAGGCCGTATTCCAGATAGAAATAGACTTCCGTGGAAAAGGAGATGATATGAGCAGGTCCAATGTTCCAGCTACACACAGTTATAAACATGCTTCAGTGTTCAAAAACTGATTGTACAAACACTAAATGTTTCTTCAGACTGGGAAAAACAATCATATAGCAAAGCAGAGCTGGATTCTTCATCCTCTCGGTGTTTAAAGCAGAACCTCAGTAGTTTTTCCAGGTTTCTCCCATGAGCACAGATATATCGCTCGCTCAATTACGATGTTTCAGCTCAGAGATGATTCTGAGTTTTCCCAGAGAACCATAACAAACACACTTAACTGACTGTAATCTGCGCCTTATGACCTTTCTTAAATAGTTTATCCAGAGACGTTATAATTGAGCTCATGTGAAGAACTACAGAATAAAAGAGGAAGAATCTTTCTAGTTTTCTTTCATTATAAGTGGCGGTTTCTGAGAAAAAACTCACAGCCTTTAAAAATTTAAAATGCAATAAAATAAACATATTTTCTATCCACCAGTCTGAAAGATATGGAAGCTTGTATCTGCCACGGGATAAAGAAAAATAACAAGGTAACTGTGATTTTTTATCTCAAAATTAAGACTTTATCTCGCAATTCTGGAGAAAAAAGTCAGAATTGTATGTTATGAACTCTGCAAGATATAAAGTCAGAATTGTGAAAAAGTTAGAACTGTTAGATATAAACTCAGAATTGCTTTATATTTCACAATTCTGAGTTTTTATTTCACAATTCTGACGTTATATTTCACAATTTTTAAACTCAGAAAAGTGAAATAAAGTCAGAATTGTGAAATATAACGTCAGAATTGTGAGATATAATGCAATTCTGAGATTATATCTCGCAATTCTGTGTTTTTTTTCCTCAGAATTGTGGTAAAATAGCCAGAACTGAGATAATTACCTTTTTTTTTATCCTGTGGTGGAAACAAGCTTCCATAGAAAGAAAACAAAGCAAACCAGCTCAAGATCTCAGACGCTTGTCTTGAGTTTTAGTGCTCGTACCTGTACCACAGATTCTCCATGTGTCCCGGCATTCTGAAACGACTCCTGGAGTGGGAGAAGTTACTGGAAAAACAGACACAGACAGCAGCCATTAGTGAATTACACAGCGAACACATTCAGGCCTTCAAACGACGACTCCAGGGAGAAACAGAAAAGCACTAAACGCTCTCGTATTTCACAGATTCATTCGGCTCATAAACATGAGACACAGGCGTGGGGTCACTGTCAGTGACCTCAGAAGGTGGGGTCAAAGGTCAAGAGGACACGGGGGTCAGGATCATTCTTTTGAGTTTCCGTTGTGCTGCTATGGATGTGCTGAGATCTCACAGGGGTCATGAGGTCAAGGCTAGGAATACAACAGGCCAGACGTTTAAGCATAAAATACTTTAACACACCTCAAAAAACATCTCAATCCATAATCAATCATGTTTAACATAAATGTTTCGATCCAGAGGTTTGTGCTTCCCTCCAGTGGTCAGCACTCAAACTACTAACTAGTTCACTAAAAAACATGAAGACAATACAATGAGTTTACAGAGGTGAAAAAGCATCTGATCTTTTTGTCAAATTTTAAATTATGATCAAACAGAACGCCCAGATTTCTAGCGCACTGAGTTACATATAGCCACAGTCAACATCTAACACACAATTTTCCTTATGCCCAAACATAATTTTTATTTTCATTTAAATTTAGAAAATTACTTGAGAGCCAGAGCTTTAAGTTCTTTTAGAACAGACCAACAATGGTTGTAAGCCTTATTTTTTTTATTATGCTTTAAAGGAAAATAGATCGGAGTATCATCAGCATATAGATGGAAGGATACTTTATATTTGTTAAAAATGGAAGCCAGATGTAGCAAAACCGGGCCAAGGATTGATCCCTGTGGAACTCCGCAATTAAGAGGTATACTAGAGGAGGTCTGATGACCGATACAAACACTAAAACATCTGTTGGCTAAATAAGAACGAAACCACTGCAAGACTGTGCCACGGAGGCCCACAGATATCTCCAAACGTGTCAACAGCACCTCATGGTCAACCAAATCAAAGGCAGCACTCAGGCAGCTCATGGATTGTTGGAAGAATTTGCTCTTGCAGGACGTTTTGATACCGTTCTTTATTCATGGCACTGTTTTTGGGCAGAATTATGAGAGAGCCCACTCCCTCGGTTGAAAAGCAACCCCACACATGGATGGTCTCAGGATGCCTCACTGTTGGCACAACACAAGACTCATGGTAGCGTTCAGCTTTTCTTCTCCGAACAATCGATTCTCCAGATGTCCCAAACAGTCGGAAGGGAGCTTCATCAGAGAAAATAACTGTGCACCAGTCTTCTTCTGTCCAATCCTTGTACTTCCTGCAAAATTCCAGTCTGTCCTTGAGGTTTTTCTTGGAGAGAAGTGGCTTCTTTGCTGCCCTTCTTGACACCAGGCCGTTGTCCAAAAGTCTTGCCCTCACTGTGTGATGCTCTCACACCAGCCTTCTGCTATTCCTGAGCAAGCTCTGCACTGCTGGAGACACGATTCATCAGGAGGAGACGGTCCTGGCGCTCGCTGGACACTCTGGGACGTACTGAAAACTTCTTTACTGCAGTCGAACCTCTCTCCTTGAAGTTCTTGATGATCCGGTAAATGGTTCTTTCAGGTGCAATATTCTTTGTAGCAATTTCCTCGCATGTGAGGCCATTTTGATGCAAAGCAGATCAGTCTGCTCGTACAATCTAATTAGTATGATAGTGATTTCACCTGACTAGCTCTCATTCACACTTTCACATGTGCTGCTGATATGATTATTCAATTAATGTTAGCTGCTCATTTTTTGTCAGGATCAAAAAACAGTGAAATTAGCTTTTTTGGCCAATGAAGCTTTTAGCAATTATTTAAAATGCATCTGATCACTCTACACAATAATCTAGAAACAATGTGAATGAACACCACAACAGCTTAAGCAGCAAACTTTGCAAAACACAAAATTGATGTCACTGCCAAAACTTTTGGCCATGACTGTACGTTTTGTAAAATTATCTATGAAGTTATATTAGTGTAAAAAAACCTCTAATGTAATATAATATATTTCACCTTTTCTCCATGTATCACACACTTTTGGACTGAATTTTGTTGATGAGCATGAATATGTACGTCTATTGTTAAAGCACTGCAGCATGAAAAACTGATAATTTTTCTCATCTGAAAGTGAGAGCTTATGCAAGTAAAATGAATTAATTTTGTTTGAAAACTTTTCAGAGTAATATTTATGTTTTTTTATGTTGTTTTGTTAGAAGTAAATATGTAAGTTTCATGAATTTGAACTGTTTTTGCGCAATCATGAGTTATAAATGATTTAATAATTTAATTAAATTCCATTCATGCCATTGGGGTTAATACCGGTAATTCATAGATTATATGTTCTTATAAATTTCATACAATGATGTATTCAAATACAATTTCTCACCAATTAAAAAAAAAAAAAAAAAAACATTTTTTTTTTAAATTATATATATATATACAGTATATATTACATCTTAATTTTTTTTGGAGTAGTTCATATATACTTTGACATTTCAAAGAACTTATCCATTTTTTCATTAATAATGAGGTAAATGCAGTGAAAATATGGTAACATTCAAAAAAATGTTCACATTCACTTATTATCGAGATGTTGCTGATCAGATACAATATGGTTTCATTTGAAAAATAAGTTTTACGTCTTTTATAAAATAACAATTCTTCAAGTCCAAACAGAGCCGGAATGTGAAAACAGTCTAGAGATTCTGAATGCATTATAACGTTTAAACAACTGGTGGAAAGCACATGATACATAATAATGTCCCAAAGCAATCAAAATCCTTGTTTTGTCTATGCAAAATATAATAATTGCATTTTTCTTTTGGTTTTGGTGTAAATGTGATTCGTAAAGTGTCACCGAATGCCTCCGGCCCCTCTCTCCGTGTTCTTTGGCTCTGCTGATGTTGTTTAGATGTCGGCGGCTCTTGAGCTACTTTGATTAAAACTTAAATGCAAACAGAAAATAAAAATATTAAAAACTACAATAGCATCTAAATGCCACTAACATAACACTGGCATGTAAAACCCCCTCAGAATCAAGGCTGTGATTAAAAACATGCTCTGTGTTCAGAAGTTCAGCTCATGATCACATTATGATTTAATTTTTCAAACACACACTGTTTTAAAACTAAAACGTATACGACTTCAACAATACAAGTTACACATGAGACGAGTGTGACGAAATAGGCCTCATTATTGGTAATGAAATTATTCTTATGCTCGGTTAACAATTAAGAGGTGAACAGTGAAACCTGACAAAATGAACACTTCTTTAACTAATTTAACTATATAAGCTGCTTTGGATAAAAGCATCAGCAAATGAATGTAAAAGAAAGCAGCCCATCGTCAGAAACCTCAGACACGACAAACTCAAATCAGATCCGTCTATTTTCCAGACACCTACACAATCAAATCTGAACTCAAAACAGCGATTTGGGGAATATTGTGGTTGGTTGTTGGGTTGAGTTTTCAGATGCTCAGGTTTGACGGCTGTATTTGTGGTTTCTGGCTCTGATTATGTTATTATGGGCAACATTAGACAATCGGGTGAAAATGATGTGGATCATCTCACTTACATATTTGGATCATGACTTGAATTGACTGCTTTCTGTATTTTTGTGCTAAATATAGATGCCTTAAAGACACAGCAGCCAAAACTGTTCACTTGAAAATAATCATTCTATCATGTCGTTCAAATTAACATGAAAGCAGAAAAATGTGTGTTTCTTTCCCTCATGCATGTCATACGCAAAATCCCCTGTGAAAACAATCCCATGCTGTAAAGCACATTCACCACACGCACAAACACAAGCAAAACTAGAACTAAACCCTCCAAACTATCATCCCTGGGACGACAAACTAATCTGCTCTTACTCAGTCAAAGGAGCAGTTCACACAGAAATGAACATTAGCTGAAAATCTGCTCACTCTCAGCTCATCCGAGATCCATCTTGGCTTTATTTTTGTTAAATAAATAATGGCACGGTGTGATATGGCATGTGCTGTTGCTCATCAAATTGTAAGACCTGCCAAGGACCAGATCAATTTTTATTATGTCCTGATACAGAAAACCATGGAATTCAGTAGCGTGTCCTAACTGTTTTACATGACTGTATATATATATATATATATATATATATATATATATATATATGCTAAAAAACACAAAATATTTAATT
>NW_015505424.1:1540277-1548439 GCF_001515645.1 Sinocyclocheilus grahami | reverse complement strand
TATATATATATATATGCTAAAAAACTCAAAATATTTAATTATTAGATACGTTTATAGTTTTATTAATATTTTGAATACATTTTTATTTTAATATTTTGTTTTCTTTTTAATTTTAGTCAAAGTATACACGATTCTTATCGTTATAAGTTACATATAGAACGATATATACACTATGCATAACTCAGTTTGCGATTGAATAACTCTTTTTAGTTTTTTGCCACTCTGATCACAGTCTTTCCCTCCTCTCCTCTCTTCTACTTAAACTAGTTGAGGACTGAAGGCTCACGCACTCGATGACGTCACCACGCAGCGCCTGTCACGCTCCAGCGGGTTTGTTTGATCTCAGAGTGACAGCAGCTTCAGAGAACAGCTGCTTTTAGACGAACCCGACGGAGATGTGTCGCGTGCGTCGCGTGTGTGTCGCGGCGCTGCTGCTGCTTGCTGCCGCCGCGTCTTGCGCTCTAGACCTCAAACTACACGACGATGAAGAGGAGGATGAAGACGCGATGTTTCAGACGCCTGGCGGAGACGTGCGGGTTCGGGTGTCGGGCCGAGCGCTGGTTCCGGGCGTCAGGGCTCAGGACTGGGTCGCTTCTGCTCGGGTTCTGCTGGACGGAGACAAACACGTGGGCTTCCTCAGGTGCGCCTGCACGACAAACCAGTGAACATGCTAATGATTCCGTTCCATCCCAGCTAGTGCTTTATGGTTTCCAGAACGTTCTAAGGTACTGTTGGTTAGACAGGAACGTTTTCTTTATACAACATTCCGCTAACGTTCGCAGAATGTTCTTATTTGGTTGCTCAAAATAACCAAACGTTCTCAGTACATTCACAAAATGTTCTTATTTGGTTCCCAAAAAATAACCAAATGTTCTCAATACTTACCCAGAACGTTTTAATTTGGTTCCTAAAAAATAACCAAATGTTCTCAATACTTTCCCAGAACGTTCTTATATGGATCCCAAAATATAACCAAACGTTCTCAATACTTTCCCAGAACGTTCTTATATGGATCCCAAAATATAACCAAACGTTCTCAATACTTTCCCAGAACGTTCTTATATGGATCCCAAAATATAACCAAACGTTCTCAATACTTTCCCAGAACGTTCTTATATGGATCCCAAAATATAACCAAACGTTCTCAATACTTTCCCAGAACGTTCTTATATGGATCCCAAAATATAACCAAACGTTCTCAATACTTTCCCAGAACGTTCTTATATGGATCCCAAAATATAACCAAACGTTCTCAATACTTTCCCAGAACGTTCTTATATGGATCCCAAAATATAACCAAACGTTCTCAATACTTTCCCAGAACGTTCTTATATGGATCCCAAAATATAACCAAACGTTCTCAATACTTTCCCAGAACGTTCTTATATGGATCCCAAAATATAACCAAACGTTCTCAATACTTTCCCAGAACGTTCTTATATGGATCCCAAAATATAACCAAACGTTCTCAATACTTTCCCAGAACGTTCTTATATGGATCCCAAAATATAACCAAACGTTCTCAATACTTTCCCAGAACGTTCTTATATGGATCCCAAAATATAACCAAACGTTCTCAATACTTTCCCAGAACGTTCTTATATGGATCCCAAAATATAACCAAACGTTCTCAATACTTTCCCAGAACGTTCTTATATGGATCCCAAAATATAACCAAACGTTCTCAATACTTTCCCAGAACGTTCTTATATGGATCCCAAAATATAACCAAACGTTCTCAATACTTTCCCAGAACGTTCTTATATGGATCCCAAAATATAACCAAACGTTCTCAATACTTTCCCAGAACGTTCTTATATGGATCCCAAAATATAACCAAACGTTCTCAATACTTTCCCAGAACGTTCTTATATGGATCCCAAAATATAACCAAACGTTCTCAATACTTTCCCAGAACGTTCTTATATGGATCCCAAAATATAACCAAACGTTCTCAATACTTTCCCAGAACGTTCTTATATGGATCCCAAAATATAACCAAACGTTCTCAATACTTTCCCAGAACGTTCTTATATGGATCCCAAAATATAACCAAACGTTCTCAATACTTTCCCAGAACGTTCTTATATGGATCCCAAAATATAACCAAACGTTCTCAATACTTTCCCAGAACGTTCTTATATGGATCCCAAAATATAACCAAACGTTCTCAATACTTTCCCAGAACGTTCTTATATGGATCCCAAAATATAACCAAACGTTCTCAATACTTTCCCAGAACGTTCTTATATGGATCCCAAAATATAACCAAACGTTCTCAATACTTTCCCAGAACGTTCTTATATGGATCCCAAAATATAACCAAACGTTCTCAATACTTTCCCAGAACGTTCTTATATGGATCCCAAAATATAACCAAACGTTCTCAATACTTTCCCAGAACGTTCTTATATGGATCCCAAAATATAACCAAACGTTCTCAATACTTTCCCAGAACGTTCTTATATGGATCCCAAAATATAACCAAACGTTCTCAATACTTTCCCAGAACGTTCTTATATGGATCCCAAAATATAACCAAACGTTCTCAATACTTTCCCAGAACGTTCTTATATGGATCCCAAAATATAACCAAACGTTCTCAATACTTTCCCAGAACGTTCTTATATGGATCCCAAAATATAACCAAACGTTCTCAATACTTTCCCAGAACGTTCTTATATGGATCCCAAAATATAACCAAACGTTCTCAATACTTTCCCAGAACGTTCTTATATGGATCCCAAAATATAACCAAACGTTCTCAATACTTTCCCAGAACGTTCTTATATGGATCCCAAAATATAACCAAACGTTCTCAATACTTTCCCAGAACGTTCTTATATGGATCCCAAAATATAACCAAACGTTCTCAATACTTTCCCAGAACGTTCTTATATGGATCCCAAAATATAACCAAACGTTCTCAATACTTTCCCAGAACGTTCTTATATGGATCCCAAAATATAACCAAACGTTCTCAATACTTTCCCAGAACGTTCTTATATGGATCCCAAAATATAACCAAACGTTCTCAATACTTTCCCAGAACGTTCTTATATGGATCCCAAAATATAACCAAACGTTCTCAATACTTTCCCAGAACGTTCTTATATGGATCCCAAAATATAACCAAACGTTCTCAATACTTTCCCAGAACGTTCTTATATGGATCCCAAAATATAACCAAACGTTCTCAATACTTTCCCAGAACGTTCTTATATGGATCCCAAAATATAACCAAACGTTCTCAATACTTTCCCAGAACGTTCTTATATGGATCCCAAAATATAACCAAACGTTCTCAATACTTTCCCAGAACGTTCTTATATGGATCCCAAAATATAACCAAACGTTCTCAATACTTTCCCAGAACGTTCTTATATGGATCCCAAAATATAACCAAACGTTCTCAATACTTTCCCAGAACGTTCTTATATGGATCCCAAAATATAACCAAACGTTCTCAATACTTTCCCAGAACGTTCTTATATGGATCCCAAAATATAACCAAACGTTCTCAATACTTTCCCAGAACGTTCTTATATGGATCCCAAAATATAACCAAACGTTCTCAATACTTTCCCAGAACGTTCTTATATGGATCCCAAAATATAACCAAACGTTCTCAATACTTTCCCAGAACGTTCTTATATGGATCCCAAAATATAACCAAACGTTCTCAATACTTTCCCAGAACGTTCTTATATGGATCCCAAAATATAACCAAACGTTCTCAATACTTTCCCAGAACGTTCTTATATGGATCCCAAAATATAACCAAACGTTCTCAATACTTTCCCAGAACGTTCTTATATGGATCCCAAAATATAACCAAACGTTCTCAATACTTTCCCAGAACGTTCTTATATGGTTCCCAAAATATAACCAAATGTTCTCAATACTTTCCCAGAACGTTCTTATATGGTTCCCAAAATATAACCAAATGTTCTCAATACTTTCCCAGAATGTTTCAATTTGGTTCCCCCCAAAAAATAACCAAACATTCTCAATACTTTCCCAGAACGTTCTTATATGGATCCCAAAATATAACCAAACGTTCTCAATGCGTTCACAGAACGTTCTTATTTGGTTCCTTAAAAAAATTACCAAATGTTCTCAGTTTATTCCCAGAATGTTGTCATTTGGTTCCCCCCCCCAAAAAAATTATTCCCGGTATGTTCCCTTCTGATTTTGTTCCCAAAAAACAAAACAATTGGGAACCAAACAGCAGCGTCCTGTGTTTGCTGGGATGGCTCTATCATCTGACCCTATCCTGTACCGTGGTACCAGAGCAGTCCTGCTTCTTTCCGCAGAGATGATGGAAGCTTCACAGTCAGTGACGTTCCGTCCGGATCGTATGTTCTGGAAATCTCCTCTCCGACCTACAGATTCCAGCCTGTGCGGGTTGACATCACCACCACAGGGAAGATGAGGTGTGTGGATGCGAACTTTGATACAGTTACTGCTGTAAAACACACTTGCACCGGATGCTACACCAGTGTTTGTGTGAAACTAACCACTGAATCATACAGAGGAGCATTAGATCTGCCGTTTCATTGATTTTAATGTGCGTTGAGTCAGTGGTGACGGTTCTGTGCTCGTGCAGGGCTCGTGTGGTCAACTACATCAAGACCTCAGAGGTGATCCGACTGCCATACCCGCTTCAGATGCGGTGCATCGGTCTGCATTCATACTTCATCCCGCGGGAAACCTGGGGCTGGTCCGATTTCCTCATGAACCCGATGGTGCGTCGCTGTGATACAGGGTTGGGAATCGAAAATCAATTCCTGAATCGGATACTTAAGGTCAAGAATGGGATGCTTTAAATTAAATTAAAAATTAAATTAAATTAAAAATTTAATTTAAAAATTAATTTAAAATTTAAATTTAAAAATTAAATTAAATTAAATAAAAAATTAAATTAAATTAAATTAAAAATTAAATTTAAAATTTAAATTTAAAAATTAAATAAAAATTAAATTAAATTAAAAATGTAATTAAAAATGTAATTAAAAATTAAATTACATTAAAACTTTAAATTAAATAAAAAATTTAAAAAAAAATTAAATAAAAAATTAAATAAAAAATTAAATTAAAAATTAAATTAAAAATTAAATTAAAAATTAAATTAAAAATTAAATTAAAAATTAAATTAAAAATTAAATTAAAAATTAAATTAAAAATTAAATTAAAAATTAAATTAAAAATTAAATTAAAAATTAAATTAAAAATTAAATTAAATATGTTAAATTTAAATTAAATATTTTAAATTTAAATTAAATATTTTAAATTTAAATTAAATATTTTAAATTTAAATTAAATATTTTAAATTTAAATTAAATATTTTAAATTTAAATTAAATATTTTAAATTTAAATTAAATATTTTAAATTTAAATTAAATATTTTAAATTTAAATTAAATATTTTAAATTTAAATTAAATATTTTAAATTTAAATAAATTAAATTAAATTAAAAATTAAATAAAAAATTAAATTAAATTAAGATTTCGCCTAACAATTCCTGTGTGCACATCTTTTTTTTTTAGGTGGCGAAAAGGGGCTGTTAAAAATGTATTTGTCTTTGAATCATTCATTCAAGAGATTCATTCAAAAACACTGATTCATCCAGTAATGAAACAAGTGAATCTTGAGTGAGTCCATGAATCATTCATTCATAAATTCCTCGATACTTTGTTTAGTTGTCTGTTTTTTTCTTCAGAATTGTGAGAGAACCACAATCTCCGAATCGTGCCGCTCTATTTTGCACACAAACAGCTCTTAATCGAGTCCAGTTTTTATGTAGCCTGCTGATTTTTGTTCATTGTATTCAGCAGCAATTAAATGTTTTGGAAAAAGAGACAGAATAAATGTTTGATATCTAAATGTTTGACTTCATTTTGTTAAACCACATTGGAATCGAAACTGAGAATCGATAAGCAGAATTGGAATTGATCAAATTCAAACGATACCCAACCCTACTCTTGTCCTGTAACCGCAGCACCAGTCTCACGCTTTACTCCACTCTCTCAGGTTCTCATGATGGTTCTTCCTCTCCTCATAATCCTCCTTCTTCCTAAAGTCTTCAACCCCAGCGATCCCGAGATGAGACGGGTATGAACTCCTTCACAATGCTTGAACGCTCTGCTCTGATTGATCATGTGATCGATTAATTGATTGATTGATTGGCAGGAGATGGAGCAGTCCATGAACATGCTGAACTCCAATCAGGAGCTTCCAGACGTCTCGGAGCTCATGACCAAGTTCTTCTCATCACCTAAAAGTCACGCAAAGGCAGGAGGCGGAGCTAGAGGCCATAGGGGTGGAGCTCAAAGTGCAAGGGGCGGGGCTTCGAGGCGAAAAATTAAAGATTAATGTGTGAAATGCAGAATAAAACAGCTAAGAGCGTGAAAATGCTTTTAATACTCATTACGTACACACTCTATAGGTGTATGTGCTGTGTTTAGTAAAGCCTATGACTTCGGTCAGTAAACTATTTCATCTGTGTTTATATGTGAATGACACTTTACTGTCATTATACTGCTGCTGAATCTCGACCGGATCATTGATTATTCAAGCTGCTTCCGTTTCACAATATAACACCGTAACACTTTACAGTAAGGTTTCATTAGTTAATGTTAGTTCATGCACTAACCAACAAGCAATATATTTGTTACAGTGTTTATTAATCTTTGTGGACGTTCGTTAATAAAAAGAGGGAAAAAAAGAAAACACACCTGTTCATTGTTCAGGGTTTCTGCAGGTTTTAAAAAGTCTTCCACAGAATAAGGCCTTAAAAATGTCAAAAGTACAAAGTGAAAAAAACACAGAGGAAGAACTCCAGTTTTTGCATTGTGATAAGAAGGTACTGTAAAAGTTATTTAAAATGAATTTCAAAGAAATGGACATTTGTTCAAAGTTGTATTTTCAAACTTGCTAATTCGACTCCTTAAATTTTCTTTAAATGTTTTTGAAAAGGTCTTAAATTTATTTTATTAAACCTGCAGCAACCCTGTTGTTTGCTCATATCAGCTCAGGCCCAATATTAATACATTAATAATAAATGTTTTGAATGCTAAAATTCACATGAACTTAGGTTATGCCTCTGAATAAATTATTATTGTAAACTATTGATTGTAGTTAAGAAACACTTACTGTGTGTGTGTGTGTGTGTGTGTGTGTGTGTGTGTTTTTGTGACAAATGAGGACATAAATGTGTATAATGACAAAGGTATGACAGGTATTCAGGTATTAAGGTGACTTTTCAGGACATTACAAGGCTGAAATGAATCAGATAAAACAAATGAAACCACACTGATTATTAATTCATCCTCCTGTAATTGATTCATCAAATGTTCTACAGAAATAGGGTGACCATATTTTAGTTTTCAAAAAAGAGGACAGTGGGGGCAGGATGCACAGGCGCAATAACCATATCCCAAATATCAAAACTCAAAATATGTAATTTCCATACTCAAAATACATATTTTACAGTCACTGTTATGCAGATTGATCATAAACACAGCTAAAAAAAACTTCCTACCAGTGGCCGTCCTTCACAAAACGTAACATCTCATCTTCCAAAGTTTTATCATAGTGCAAAATGTTTCAATACAAGCATATTTCAGTCAAATTTAATTTATGCAATATTTAAAACCTTTACCCAGGGGAGAAAATCAACCTGCCGTAAAATTAGCCCAATTACATGCAAAAAATGCGGATTTGGCAACCCTGCATCCAAAGTGATTTAAATACTCCGCATATTGATAGCAGCTCCCTGATGCGCGAAAATTATAATCAATATTGGAATGTTTGTGTGAGGCGGCGGTAATGGTAAGAAAAATCAGCGGGAGCGGGATTAAGAAAACAGTTTTTTTACAATACAAAAGCGCACACAATGAATGGCAACTGTAGAAAGCAAAAGCCGAATCCCGGACATTTTGGGCGATTTGGTTGAGTTGAGTTGAGTTGAGTTGAGTTGAGTTGAGTTGAGTTGAGTTGAGTTGAGTTGAGTTGAGTTGAGTTGAGTTGAGTTGAGTTGAGTTGAGTTGAGTTGAGTTGAGTTGAGTTGAGTTGAGTTGAGTTGAGTTGAGTTGAGTTGAGTTGAGTTGAGTTGAGTTGAGTTGAGTTGAGTTGAGTTGAGTTGAGTTGAGTTGAGTTGA
>NW_015505424.1:1537623-1539717 GCF_001515645.1 Sinocyclocheilus grahami | reverse complement strand
TGCTGATTTGGCCACCCTGCATCCAAAGTGATTTAAATACTCCGCATATTGATAGCAGCTCCCTGATGCGCGAAAATTATAATCAATATTGGAATGTTTGTGTGAGGCGGCGGTAATGGTAAGAAAAATCAGCGGGAGCGGGATTAAGAAAACAGTTTTTTTACAATACAAAAGCGCACACAATGAATGGCAACTGTAGAAAGCAAAAGCCGAATCCCGGTTTATTTAATTGTAGTTTAGAAATTGTAGTACTTAAATTAGATAAATGTATAAAATTTATTTATTTCAGTTACAACATTTCTTCCTATTTTTCTTTTTTATATATTTCTATGTAGAGGCCAAGGCTGCTGCGGTGGCAGAGCTCAGGCGGTCAGGCGCGGGACGGCCTGTATCTGATCCGCCCCGGAGACTCGCCCATCGCCATCCGTGCAGGAGGAGTCAATTAACAGAATCATGAATCTGTAGAGTCAGTTAATAGAGTCGTGAATCAGTAGAGTCACTCAATAGAGTCGTGAATCAGTACAGTCAATCAATAGAGTCATGAATCAGTAGAGTCAGTTTCTCGGTTGTGATTCTGCCGTTGTTCTGTCTCAGAGTTTCCGCGGGACTGTTACAATCTGTGGCAGAGCTCCGGCGGTCAGGCGCGGGACGGCCTGTATCTGATCCGCCCCGGAGACTCGCCCATCGCCGTCTACTGCGCCGTGCAGGTGGGCGGCTAGACTGTGGTGCAGCACATCACGGTCAACCGCAGCGTGGACTTCGACCGCGGCTGGGACGAGTACAAGCATGGCTTTGGATCCCTAAGCGGGAACCACTGGCTGGGGAACGAACACTTGCACTGGCTGACCCGAGACCCGGCCCGGTACAAGCTCGGCATCAAGCTGGTGGACGAAGACGCCGTGACCAAGACAGGCGAGTACGAGCTGGCGCTGGTGGAGGACTAGGAGGCGCAGTGCCGTCTGCGTCTGGGTCTGTTCCAGGGCACTGTGGCGGATGCTCTGACGCTCGACACTGACAACTACCTGCACGACAACAAGCGCTTCACCACCAGAGACCTTGACAATGACAACTACTTCCAGAACTGTGCCCAGCTGCAGTTCCAGGGCGTGCTGGTGGTGCGACGCGTGCGCTGTCGCGAACCTGAACTGCAGGAACGACATCTACTGGCAGAAGGACTGCAACAAAGAGCACCTGAGCAAATACACCTGGATGATGGTGAAACCCTCAGAGCAGCTCAAAGTGATTAGCTCCGGAGAGTGTGCGAGAGATGAACTCTGATCCACTCCGAAAAAAAACTGTCCAGTTATCGTGAATTAACCCAAATCAGGAGATTTGTGTTTGAGGGAATAAAAGGAATAAAAGAATCAGAGTCAATTAATAGAGTATTGAATCACTGGACTCAATCAATAAAATCATGAATCAGTAGAGTCACTCAATAAAGTCATGAGTCAGTAAAAAAAGGGAAATTCTTTGAAAACGCACCAAAAAAAAAAAAAATTTGGATGCAAAATAAATATTTATCAATATTTATGAGAAATTTTATTTGAATGCATCATTGTATGAAATTTATAAGAACATATAATCTGTAAATTATCAGTATTAATGCCATTGGAATGAATGGAATTTAATTAAATTAATTTGAATTTATAACTTATGATTGCTCAAATTCTTGAAACTTACATATTTATTTCTAACAAAAGACCAAAACAACATCAATATTACTCTGAAAAGTTTTCAAATAAAATAAATTCATTTTACTTGCATGACAAAGTGATGAATTTGTCATGTTTCGACGTTTCATTAATAGACGTGCATATTCATGTTCATCAACAAAATTCAGTCCAAAAGTGCGTGAGATATTAGGAAAAGCCCAAATATATTTTAAATAAGTTTTAAATAAGTTTAAAACAATTTAACTTAGTTTTACAGAAAGTATTTTTGACACTAATGGTGCTCCATACATATTCAGATCAAAGTGACCCGGACATGAAACATTTTTTTTAAATGGTTGTATCCCTTAAAATGTAATAATACAAAATCTGGGGGGGGGGGGGGTTTTTGGGGGTCTTGGAAAATTTGCAAGTTTTTTTCCAT
>NW_015505424.1:1522735-1537609 GCF_001515645.1 Sinocyclocheilus grahami | reverse complement strand
GGGGGAGTATTTTGAGGGTCTTGGAACATTTGCAAGTTTTGTTCCATTATTAAAAACTATATATATTTTTTAGAATTTTTAATGCATCCCTTCTGGGTCAAAACAGAGCCAAATGCGTTATGAGGATTAAGAATAAACTCTTCATTTTGATACATTTTTCAGAAAACAAGCGTCACAAGTTAATATATGTTGCCGTAAGAATGTTTTGATGTTTGTACTTGAAAACAAAGCAGAAATATTGAGTATGAAAATTATTTTTTTTACAGTATAGTGATCAATTATTATTACGTATAAAACACATTAGAATCAATTATCTGGATCAAATATTTTATTTTATTCAATAAACAATTAATGACAGAATTATTTGTAGCGAAGAGTCCGAAGGGTCTCGTGAAACTGATATAAAGTCACACACGATCACGGCTTACAGGGAACGAAAGAGCAATAAAGCTGGCGAAATAGAAAGTTCTGGCATCTTTGATCACCTTGTTTACACCACATCGAAACAAATCTGAGCACCTATAGATAAAAACCACACATCATCATTAAAACTGTTTGTTTGACATCATCAGCACGTCGTTTCTGGGTTTCCTTCCATCAGTAAAGCTCCTCTCTGTTTTTATAATAGCACAATAAGGCATCTGAAGTGATACAATCGACATCAAGCCTTTGAAATACAACACTAGCCCTTTAACACGGACAAACATGAGTAAAATCATCTCTGATGGGTGTTTGTTCTGCACTCATGAAACATGTTCCTTCATCATATTCTTATGATATTGACATGTGGGTGTTTATTTCCATGAAGGACTGATGAAGTAAAAACATCACAGAATCCAATGATGAACTTACAGCGACTCAAACTAACATATTATTAGTTATGGCAGAGTTAAAGGAATAATTTACACCAAAAATACTTGTGAAAATATTAGAGGAATATTAGAGCTGTCAAATAATCCGACAAATGACAAAATGACTCGTTCTGCATCATCTGACAGACTTTTGATGACTAATAAACGGGTGATCTGGCATACATTGTTGTAATAATACAAAGCTGGTTGAAAATAAGCAAATTCATCCGTTAACTGAATTATTCCCTCCTCAAATATAGCAAAGATTTGATTTTTAAAGGAGCCATTTTCATGGTACTTTTGAGACATGTTTACGGAGCTCTTTGTCATTTTTGGACAGTTTTCATTGTTGGAGTAATTAAGATTTTTAATGTTTCTGAAAGAAGTCTCTTCTGCTCACCAAGGCTGCATTTATTTGATCAAAATTCTGTATAAATGTGAAATATTATTACAGCAGTTTTCTATGTGAATCTCTGTTAAGCTGTAATGTATTTCTGTGATGCGCAGCTGTATTTTCAGCATCATTCCTCCAGTCTTCAGTGTCACATGATCTTCAGAAATCAGTATAATATGCTGATCTGCTGCTCGAGACACATTTCTGATTATTATCAATGTTGAACACATTAATATTTTTGTGGCAACTGTGATGCATTTTATTTTTCAGGATTCACAGATGAACAGAAAGCTCAAAAGAACAGCATTTATTTGAAACAGAAATCTTTTCTAACTTTTCTAAAAGTGTCTTTACTGTCACTTTTAATCAGTTTAATGCGTCCTTGATGAATAAAAGTATTAATTAATTAATTTGAATGGTAATGCATGACAGTTTCCACAAAAATATTGTGCAGCACAACATTGATAATAATCAGAATGTTTCTCAGCATATTATACTGATTTCTGAAGATCATGTGACACTGAAGACTGGAGGAATGATGCTGAAAATACAGCGCTGCATCACAGAAATACATTACAGTTTAACACATATTCACACAGAAAACAGCTGTTTTAAATTCTAATTATATTTCACAATTTTTCCAGATTTTTGATCAAATAAATGGAGCCTCGGTGAGCAGAAGAGACTTCTTTCAGTAACAGTAAAAGCTGAATGCTAGTGCATCCCTTCGAGGAAGTGTCTCTGTTCAGTGAATCAGAGTCTCAGGAGAGTCTGTTTCCGGCCGCAGGCTTCGGTCCGCACCAGAACAGCTTCTCCTCGTAACAGTAAAAGCTGAATGCTAGTGCATCCCTTCGAGGAAGTGTCTCTGTTCAGTGAAGCAGAGTCTCAGGAGAGTCTGTTTCCGGCCGCAGGCTTCGGTCCGCACCAGAACAGCTTCTCCTCGGGCCTCTTCTTCCTCCAGCGGCACAGCAGCAGCATGCGGAAGGTCTTCTGGAAGGTCTTGTTGCAGAGGGCGTAGCACATGGGGTTGACGGTGCTGTTGACGTAACACAGCCAGTATCCCAGATGCCAGAGCGACAGTGGGACGCAGTCGGAGCAGAAGGTGGAGACCAGCACCATGATGTTGTACGGCGTCCAGGTGAGGATGAAGGCCAGCAGGATGGCGCTGAGAGTCTGCGCCGCCTTCTTCTCCTTGATCAGAACCATCCTCTTCCTCTTAGTGATCTGGCTCTTCAGCGTGCCGTCGACGGGTTTGGAGGAAGAGGGTACGTTCACAGACTCGGCCGACGAGAACGAAGAGGGCTTTTCCTCTCCATTAGCGCTCTTCGTAGAACGAACATCTTTGAATTTATAAGAAATGCACTTTTTGTTTCTCGTCTCTTTGAAGACACAGGGAGAAGCCGAGCGCTCTTCATCTTCGGATGAAGCATAGCTAAAGTTGGTCAGCTGCTCGTCTTTTGAAGTGAAACACGAACCAGTCTTTTGATTTGGTGCGTCTGAATCGTTCAAAGAGTTGCCTCCTTGAAGCTCGGCCAGATCTTTGGTGCGTCGCTCGGTTTCTTTATAGATCCGACAGTAGAGGATGGTCATGACGGATACGGGAATATAAAAGGCGGCTATCGCCGTGCCAAAAGTGATCACGGGTTCAGAGAAGAACTGAATCTGACACTGTCCTTCAGGAACCGTTCGCTTTCCGACGAAATACTGCCAGCAGATGATCGGCGGAGCCCAGAGGACGAAAGACACGAGCCAAGCCAATCCAATCATGATTCCCGCTCGCTTCGGCGTTCGTTTGGCACGATACGTCAGTGGCCTGGTGATGGAGAAGTAGCGGTCGAAACTAATGACCAGCAGGTTCATCACAGATGCGTTACTGGCCACATAATCCAAAGCCAGCCACAGATCGCAGGCCACACTTCCCAGAGCCCAGCGGCCCATCAGGATGTAAGACGTGTAGAGGTTCATAGAGAAGACGCCAATGATGAGGTCAGCGCAGGCCAGGCTCAGCAGGTAGTAGTTGTTGACCGTCTTCAGCTGGCTGTTCACTTTGAAGGACAGCATCACCAGAACGTTCCCGACGATGGTGATGAGGCTGACCACGGCGGAGACGGTTGCTATGGAAACCGCCTCCCACAGGCTGTGCGCGCCGGAGACGTTTGTGCTGACGGTGACGTTCTTCTCTCCGTCCATCGCGATTCACTCGCATCTCCTGCAGAAACACACAGATCAGAACCACGACTGAACGTGAGAGTCTGGATGTCTAAGACAGGGTTATTATCGGTAACTAAAACTATTAAAACATTTACCCCCGGTTTTACAGACAAGGCTTAGGCCTAGTCCCAGACTAAAATGTAAGTCTGAGCAGTGTCAACTGAAAGAAACTTGCACTGACTGATCTTAAAATATATCAGTGCCTTTGTTTTGGCTGAAGATGCACACCAGTAATGTGCTTTCTAAGGCACGCTTATGAAAAATTACTTGAATTGAACTATGGCCTAATCCTGGTTTAGTCTAAGCCCTGTCTGTGAAACCAGGCCTTAGGCTAATTAAAAAGAAGCTGAAATATATTAGATGAAAAACTTTAACTTATTTCAGTTAGTAAGGCAACATTAATAATGTTCGTTTGTTTTAAGTGCCTAAAATGGCTTAACAGAAAATAAATAAAAACTAAAATGGAATGACTTTCTAAGGCACACTTATGAAAAATTACTTGAATTGAACTATGGCCTAATCCTGGTTTAGTCTAAGCCCTGTCTGTGAAACCAGGCCTTAGGCTAATTAAAAAGAAGCTGAAATATATTAGATGAGTATAGTAAGGCAACATTAATAATGTTCGTTTGTTTTAAGTGCCTAAAATGGCTTAACAGAAAATAAATAAAAACTAAAATGGAATGAATAAAATAAATAAATAAATAAAATAAACCTAAATAATCTGGATCTAAAACTATGAAAAACTTTTTTTTTGTTAATTAAAAATAAGGATGAAATAACATAAAATATAAATATTAGATGAAAAACATAAACTTATTTTAGTTCGTAAGGCATCACTGATCATTTTCGTTTAAGATGTCTGAAAATAACTGAAAATGAATAAAAACAAAAACTGAATGAATTAAATAAATAAATACTCTGAATCTTTAATCCATTACTGTTAACTTAAAATAAGAATTAAAAACTTCTTTGTTAATTGAAAAAAGTTAGGGTTAGGTTATGAATGGTTACATGAAAAACCAAATAAATAAATGCATGAAATAAAATAAATGAAAATTAGAAATGCTGCCTCAGCAACAAATTTAAATAAATGTAAGTTGAAGCACAAAAATGCCTAACTGGAAATAAACTAAACCTGAAATAAGAATAAGAAACACACCTAAATAGTTTATAAATAGGATGATTATTCCAGGGTTATTTATGTTAACTAAAACTAAAACTATTGTTGATAGAAATAAAGCTGATATAAAATAAAATATAAATATTGCATGGCAAATTAAATTAAGTGAACATGAGAAATGTTGCCTTATAACTAACTAAGTGCTAAAATGTTTAAATAGAAATAAATGAAAATGGAACTAAAATACTGAAATAAAAATAAAATAAACCTAACTAGTCATATTTAAAAGAAACTAAACAAAAACTAATAAAAATGTTACAAGAATTAAACAAAATATCTAATAATGAAATTAAATTAAATGAAAACTGAAAAAACGAACTTAAATCAAAATATTAATAAAACCTGTAATACTATAAACTAAAATAACACTGCTTTAATCTTAGAAGCTATCGTTTTTAGAAACAAAATCTAGAGATACTGTTAAAGTGTCTGTCAGAAACCTTAATGCACGCTTAAACGTCTCTTAACTGCTAGAGTTTTTAAAAAGAAATGAGTGAGATTTGCTTGTGAAGGTTCATTCAGAATATCACTGCCATCATCATAATCAATAACCCTAACCCTAAGTTTTAAATGACAAGAGCTAATGTAAGAACTGTTAGACTTCTAGTCTTCTCATCCGAAGTCATTATATCATCCCATTCGAAATAAAGTCTGGAAATACAGTAAATGCATGGCTGATTGTTCAGTGATCATCAGTGCGACTCTGGAGGGCAGAACTGAGATTTCATTCAATATTTCATCTGCATCTGCGAGATTCACAACAACACACAGTCAGCAGAGTCACTCCAGGAACCCGTTCACTGCTATAAATCATCGGCAGATATTAGTCCAGTTCACACTCACACTCACGCCAGCCTCTAAAAGAGAATCGGTCACTAATTTCAGTCAGGTTTCAGGCCCCACCATAGCACAGAAACTGCACTTGTTAAAATTACAAATGACTTGCTTCTTGCGTCAGACCAAGGCTGTGTCTCATTGCTAGTTTGGGCATTTATTTGATGCTTGCAAAATAACAAAAAAAGCATTGTGTCAGAATGCACAGATGATTTTGACTGACTGTCAAAGCTGGACATTCAGTCAGATGGTGTAATTATTAAATTACGTGTATTAATTCTGCAAGAGAACATCACTATTGTTATTGACTCTAGCACTCTCTATTCTAATTCTATTCTTTAAATTTTTGTTTTTTTTTATATATATATTTTCCATTTACTTTTACGTGCCCGACTCAATCCAAGCAGCCTTAGCCATCTTCAAGAATCGGCTAAAAACACATCTCTTCTATCTTCATTTGACTCTTTAACTCTGGCACTCTCGATTCTAATTCTATTCTTTAAAAAAAAAAAAAAAAAGTGCCACTTTTAGACTTGCACTCTATTCATTTACTAACTGCTTGTTTTCTTAAAAAAAACTCTAGCTTCTATATTCTTTTTGTATTCTATTTGTTTTCTTTTTATTTATTATACAATTAATAAAAAGCACAAAAAGGGCCTCTAATACTAGCTTAGCACTCTCGATTCTAATTCTATTCTTAAAAAAAAAAGTGCCACTTTCAGACTCACACTCTATTCATTTACTAACTGCTTGTTTTCTTTAAAAAAACTCTAGCTTCTATATTCTTTTTGTATTCTATTTGTTTTCTTTTTATTTATTATACAATTAATAAAAAGCACAAAAAGGGCCTCTAATACTAGCTTGCGCTATTCTTTTTCTATTCTATCTGTTTATGATTTTTTTTTTTATATAATTAAAAAAAAACTTGCGTGTGTACTGTGTTAAGCTAAGCGAGACTTGTTATAGCACTTGCGTATCATTGCTCTTTTATTGATTCTGATTGCTTTGGATAAAAGCATCTGCTAAATGATTAAATGTAAATGTAATTACAAACTTCTTCTAGCAGGGACTAACTAGGCAATCATAACCAGCAAAACTTGATGTGAACTACTGCAGATGAGCACCAATTAAAGTGATTACCCAGAAATCCTCACTAAAACCTCAACTCTAATCTCACAACACGAACCAACGGCTCACATAAGTTCTGCAGAGCAGCTGATGGAACAGAACACACTGATGGACGCTCATCACTGACGCCGCTGGCTTTTTGTTTCCAGGGAAACGGAGGAGTGATTTCTTTTGAATGATAAATCAACATCATCTGAAGACAAACCAAACAAACACTCAAGGACGAGCGCATGTGCCTTAGATGCGTTTAACGTGACACGACGACACAGATTCTCAAACGAGTGCATCAGACGGATCAAATCCACAAGAATAATCATTGCTTGCTTTGACTTGATGGTTCTAGTGAGAGCCACAGACGTCACACGAAAGCACGAGCTCTGACGTGATTGTGCTGAAGTTCATACGTGACCCTGTAGCACAAAAGCAGTGTTAAGTCGCTGGGGGATATTTGTAGCAATAGCCAACAATACATTGTATGGGTCACAATTATACATTTCTCTTTTATGACAAAAATCATTAGGATATTAAGTAAAGATCATGTTCCATGAAGATATTTTGTATGTTTCCTACCGTAAATATATCAAAACTTAATGTTTGATTAGTAATATGCATTGCTAAGAACTTCATTTGAACAACTTTAAAGATGATTTTCTCAATATTTAGATTTTTTTGCATCCTCAGATTCCAGATTTTTAAATATTGTCCTCTCCTAACAAACCATGCATCAATGGAAATATTATTTATACAGCTTTCATATTCATATAAACATATATGAGATATAAATCTCAATTTTATATATAAGACATTTCTGAAGAAGAACTACACTCCTTAAGATTCTTCACCTGGATTGATGTGTCTAAGAAGATCCTTTAACATATTTCCAGTGCGAAAGGTTATATAATGAAATAATAAACTAAAAATAAGTTCATTTTTATTTTATTTGAGTTAACATTAATTTATTTTGTATGGGTTTAATTGTAGCTATCTCTGATAACCCTGTTCTCTTTAAAATGAAGGTTCTTTATCAGCATTGATGTTTTCATAAAGAACCTTTAACATCAATAGAAGCTTCTTTATAACGGAAAAGGGTTCTTCAGATCATTCAAATGTTCTTCACACTAAGAAAAAAAGGGTTCTTTTGGGGAATCAAAAATGATTCTTCTGTAGCATTGCAGTGAAAACCCTTCTGTGTTTTTAAAAGCATAGTCACTGGATCTGAGCTTCATCACATCAGATCTCCGATATTAAGAGTGTAGCTTGAGATGTTTCATATAAAGTCAAAACTGAAGTGATTTCAACAGCATAATCAGATTCTCTCAGTCCTGAAACAAGCACTAAAACCAAACCATTTCACTGATAACTGAATAAAAGCAAACAAACTATTAGATATCACCCATGATCCCCAGTTGATTCATTACAAGAACTGAAAACATTTTTTGCATCACAAGCGTCCTGAAATGTTCTGTTTAAATATGCAAATGATGCATTATCTATTTAAATATGCACTCGTTTGCATACATTTCCAGCACATAAATCTGAACACTGGATAAAGCCAAATGATTGTGTTCTCATATTAGAGTTAAAGGTTTTGGTTTTGAATTTCTGTTTTTATCACTCCATAAATCAGAAAATACTGTCAATAGACAGAAAACAAACACATTTTCACCATGTTTTGGGAGTAAAATGGTGTATAAATCAGTGTGAATGAAATACGAACAAACCTTCAGAATATAGAGAGAAATGAAGTGTGATGTTTGTAAGAGAAAAACTCTTTAAAGATTGAAATCTACAGACGCAAACAGAAAACAAGTGCAATGAAATAAACTCTCAGATCTGTGTATTTTGGGTGTTTTCCGTCCACTAGTCTGAAAGAAGAGACATGATATTGAAGCAAAACAGACCGAAAACTGAGCAATGCATGAAAACATGCTGCTTTTGTCTGTAGTGTCTCAAATTAAATATCTTGTCACAATGTACAGTGATTCTGAAAATCAATAAACATATCAGTTGATGAAGCCAAATCATTGCTTTGCAGCATCATTTGGATTTGACTCATTTCTGAAGTTTGCATCATTGATTCTGTTATTTTCCTGCTTATACTCTTTAAAATAAAGGTGCTTTAAAGGTTCTTCACAGCGATGCATCTATAGAAGAACCCTTTTTGGTTCCACAAAGAAGCATTCAGTCAAAGGTTCATCTCTTTTATAATCTGAAGAACCTTCAGAAGCTTTTGTGAAACAGAAAGGTTCTTCAGATGTTAAAGGTTCTTTATGGAACCATTTAGACAAAAAACGGTTCTTCTGTGGCATTGTGAAGCACCTTTATTTTTAAGAGCGTATTTCTGTGAAGCTGCTTTGAATTAAGAATCAAATGATTATCAATATATCTGGGGAGAAAAAAAACATGAAAACTTCCTCCCAAACCAAACAAATCATCCACTGAAACTGAGCTTCAGCTAACAAAACTTCAACTAACCAACTAACTAAAACTAGTCCGTCCAGCACCAGTCAGGTGCAGTAATTAGTAGAACTCTTAAACCTTTCTTCTGTTGAACACAAAATATGATATTATGAAGAATGTCGGTAACCAGACAGATGACGGTGAAAAAAAAAAAATCAATGGTTTGATTCCAAACATTTTTATAATATCTTTATTTACATTCCACAGAAGAAAGAAACTTATGACAGAACCAACGGAGCAAAAAAAAAAATTTATTTTAAGTATATGCTAAATATATGTTACAAACAGTGAAGCTCAATGAAATAAATTTTTGAAACTGAAAATATATTTTGTTTAATTTACCATATGGTATATTACGTTTACCTTCATATACCAAAATTACAAGGGCATATAATTTAGTCCTTACCAATATCCAGCAACTACTAAACTGTCCCATATAATTTTGATCAAAAAATTAAATATATGTGTACGTCTGAAATCGGTCACACCATTGATACATGAGAAGTTAAACATGCTACAAATCTGTGCGCTTTCAAGAAAAACACACGTGTGGAGTACGAACATATAAGAGCCGAAGTGTTTGAAACATACGAGCAGAGTTCAGCTGAATGATAAAGTTTATCCTCTTTAACTTTATGTTGTTCTGCTGTTTAGTGTTCATCTGCTCTTTTTACATTGACTATCACTCTATATAGACTAATACACTCACATACAACGATATTTATTACAATATATACTGATAAACTGAACATTGAGAGACTGGAGGCTTTCAACTGATTTCTACTGAACTGAACTGCAGCTCAAACTATTTCAAATATAGTGAATTAAGCTGCAAACTCCATCATGATGCACAATGTTTCATCTAACGTGTTTAGAGCTGATTCAAACACAAACTCGTGACTTCGATCGTTCACTTCAAGCGACTCACTAGCAAAAACAAGAATTTCCACATCGCTTGTAATGATTAAAAAAACATATTTGATGAGTGAAATGGAGCTTTTCTGAACTCTGAATCGGATAAAACATTGCGTCGCAAAATGATTCACTGTTTTGAAGCACTCTAAATCATTTGATTCATATTGGGACTTTAAAGCGCGCATATTGGCATTACATTTAGATCGGTACTTCGGAGCGGGTTCGAGAATCTTTTTTCTGATTTCTTTTTTTTTTTACGGTACAAAAGATCAAACCATTAGCCTAAGGCAGTACAGTTACAGAAAGAAAGAAAGAATGCACAAATACAAATCCCTTAAGATAATTAAAACGCGTACGGCCATGATGATTTTGAATTGCTTGAATCACTTTGAAAAGGAAGGTACCACTAAGATATGCACAAATCTGTCATATAGGCTACACAAAATTATAACGGAGAACACGACTGTAAAAATTATGCCACGTTTCAGCGCGTTGTTATGGAAAGAATGCGTCCACAGAGTTGTATCTTCATGACTAGCTGGTTCACTTATGCAGCCACTCACAGCCTTTTGTGGAAATGTAAGTTGTAATATATATTTTGTGTGTGTGTCTGTCTGTGTGTGTGTGTGTGTTTATCAGCATTGATGTTTTCATAAAGACCCTTTAACATCAATAGAAGCTTCTTTTTACCGGAAAAGGGTTCTTCAGTTCATTCAAATGTTCTCCACACTAAGAAAAAAAGGGTTCTTTTGGGGAATCAAAAATGATTCTTCTGTAGCATTGCAGTGAAAACCCTTCTGTGTTTTTAAAAGCATAGTCACTGGATCTGAGCTTCATCACATCAGATCTCCGATATTAAGAGTGTAGCTTGAGATGTTTCATATAAAGTCAAAACTGAAGTGATTTCAACAGCATAATCAGATTCTCTCAGTCCTGAAACAAGCACTAAAACCAAACCATTTCACTGATAACTGAATAAAAGCAAACAAACTATTAGATATCACCCATGATCCCCAGTTGATTCATTACAAGAACTGAAAACATTTTTTGCATCACAAGCGTCCTGAAATGTTCTGTTTAAATATGCAAATGATGCATTATCTATTTAAATATGCACTCGTTTGCATACATTTCCAGCACATAAATCTGAACACTGGATAAAGCCAAATGATTGTGTTCTCATATTAGAGTTAAAGGTTTTGGTTTTGAATTTCTGTTTTTATCACTCCATAAATCAGAAAATACTGTCAATAGACAGAAAACAAACACATTTTCACCATGTTTTGGGAGTAAAATGGTGTATAAATCAGTGTGAATGAAATACGAACAAACCGTCAGAATATAGAGAGAAATGAAGTGTGATGTTTGTAAGAGAAAAACTCTTTAAAGATTGAAATCTACAGACGCAAACAGAAAACAAGTGCAATGAAATAAACTCTCAGATCTGTGTATTTTGGGTGTTTTCCGTCCACTAGTCTGAAAGAAGAGACATGATATTGAAGCAAAACAGACCGAAAACTGAGCAATGCATGAAAACATGCTGCTTTTGTCTGTAGTGTCTCAAATTAAATATCTTGTCACAATGTACAGTGATTCTGAAAATCAATAAACATATCAGTTGATGAAGCCAAATCATTGCTTTGCAGCATCATTTGGATTTGACTCATTTCTGAAGTTTGCATCATTGATTCTGTTATTTTCCTGCTTATACTCTTTAAAATAAAGGTGCTTTAAAGGTTCTTCACAGCGATGCATCTATAGAAGAACCCTTTTTGGTTCCACAAAGAAGCATTCAGTCAAAGGTTCATCTCTTTTATAATCTGAAGAACCTTCAGAAGCTTTTGTGAAACAGAAAGGTTCTTCAGATGTTAAAGGTTCTTTATGGAACCATTTAGACAAAAAACGGTTCTTCTGTGGCATTGTGAAGCACCTTTATTTTTAAGAGCGTATTTCTGTGAAGCTGCTTTGAATTAAGAATCAAATGATTATCAATATATCTGGGGAGAAAAAAAACATGAAAACTTCCTCCCAAACCAAACAAATCATCCACTGAAACTGAGCTTCAGCTAACAAAACTTCAACTAACCAACTAACTAAAACTAGTCCGTCCAGCACCAGTCAGGTGCAGTAATTAGTAGAACTCTTAAACCTTTCTTCTGTTGAACACAAAATATGATATTATGAAGAATGTCGGTAACCAGACAGATGACGGTGAAAAAAAAAAAATCAATGGTTTGATTCCAAACATTTTTATAATATCTTTATTTACATTCCACAGAAGAAAGAAACTTATGACAGAACCAACGGAGCAAAAAAAAAAATTTATTTTAAGTATATGCTAAATATATGTTACAAACAGTGAAGCTCAATGAAATAAATTTTTGAAACTGAAAATATATTTTGTTTAATTTACCATATGGTATATTACGTTTACCTTCATATACCAAAATTACAAGGGCATATAATTTAGTCCTTACCAATATCCAGCAACTACTAAACTGTCCCATATAATTTTGATCAAAAAATTAAATATATGTGTACGTCTGAAATCGGTCACACCATTGATACATGAGAAGTTAAACATGCTACAAATCTGTGCGCTTTCAAGAAAAACACACGTGTGGAGTACGAACATATAAGAGCCGAAGTGTTTGAAACATACGAGCAGAGTTCAGCTGAATGATAAAGTTTATCCTCTTTAACTTTATGTTGTTCTGCTGTTTAGTGTTCATCTGCTCTTTTTACATTGACTATCACTCTATATAGACTAATACACTCACATACAACGATATTTATTACAATATATACTGATAAACTGAACATTGAGAGACTGGAGGCTTTCAACTGATTTCTACTGAACTGAACTGCAGCTCAAACTATTTCAAATATAGTGAATTAAGCTGCAAACTCCATCATGATGCACAATGTTTCATCTAACGTGTTTAGAGCTGATTCAAACACAAACTCGTGACTTCGATCGTTCACTTCAAGCGACTCACTAGCAAAAACAAGAATTTCCACATCGCTTGTAATGATTAAAAAAACATATTTGATGAGTGAAATGGAGCTTTTCTGAACTCTGAATCGGATAAACCATTGCGTCGCAAAATGATTCACTGTTTTGAAGCACTCTAAATCATTTGATTCATATTGGGACTTTAAAGCGCGCATATTGGCATTACATTTAGATCGGTACTTCGGAGCGGGTTCGAGAATCTTTTTTCTGATTTCTTTTTTTTTTTACGGTACAAAAGATCAAACCATTAGCCTAAGGCAGTACAGTTACAGAAAGAAAGAAAGAATGCACAAATACAAATCCCTTAAGATAATTAAAACGCGTACGGCCATGATGATGAAGGTTTGTTCACCGGAGGGAACAGTGTGACAACATGCCGCGCTCTGGCCTGCTCTTCACAGACTGAAGCTGTACTTACAGAAACCTCGTCCAGCAGCAGATGTCCTCAGGTAAACATGGTAAACGTCTGCGGTTTTACTCCTCCAGCGTTTATAAATCCAGTGTGAGTGAAATGTTCCATCAGAACACAAGTGGATCTGCAGACAAACACACTCACACTAGAGAGAAGATCAGGAGCAGAAATAATGAAGATGCTGAGACCAGCAGGAGTGAGACGAGAGTGCTGCACACACACACACACACACACACAGCTGACGCTCTGAGAGACTGAGAGAGAGAGAGAAACAGAGAGAGGGAGGGGAGAGAGAGAGAGTTACAGTATCTTTTTTAAATGTGCATGTTTTGATAAATGCTATATATACTGTATATAGTTATGAGCAAATGTTCTTGCAGTAACATTAATAGAATGTTTGTTCAAAGTCATTAATAGTATTTATAATGTATAATGTTTAATAATTTTCTCAAAATTGTTGCATGAAACCGTTACATTGTGCACGGTTGCATGCTCATCAAATGTTTTTAAATGTTGCTTGTTTCAGAGAACATTCAGAAGTAACGTTCCACTAATGTTTGCAAAACTATGTTTCTTTCATGCTTGCATAACTAAGAAAAATAAACATTTTTAAAACGTAAAAAAAAAAAATTTGACTGTAGAAAGAACATTCAGAAATTGCATTCAGTTTTCAGAACCTAATGGGAACGTTATGAAAAAGTTCTTACAAAATATTTCTTTAGCTTGGAATATATGTTATTTTAAACTTACTATTATTCATTACATACCAGCTTATATAAAGACAGTTTTTATTGCTGTTTGTTATTGCAATATGTCATAGATTTAATTTTCTTATTTCTTTTGTGTATAATAGGCAATATTTCATGTAAATACAATCATGCCAATAATGCATTTTAAATTGAAAATTAAACATTTGAGAGAGATTTTTTTTCTCTCTTTCTGTCTTGATAAAAGTCTATTTATATCATATATTATTTATAAATAATTTACTTTGTAATTTTTATAAATTTCTTGCCTTATTTTAATGAATTATTTTAATTGTTGTTTGAAACTGTAATATTTGTTTTATGTTAGCATTACTTGTTTTGTGTCTAACACTTTTACAATATTGCATGTAAACACAAACATGGCATTAAAGTACTATACATTGAAAAGGTAAAAACAGAGAGAGAGAGAGACAGAGGAACGATTAAGATGATGAGTAAGAGTAAATAAGAGCAGAAGTGAGAGAGGCAGACGAGGTGAGATAACTAGCTGGTTAATTACCCGTGCTGACTTATTGTGCGGCGCTGCAGACGTGTGCTGAGACGATAAGAGCTGAATGTGTTTGAGCTTCATCACAGCTGTCATCATCATCCTCACGCTGTGTGAGAGCAGATAACAGATTCACTCCATCACTCACACACACACACACACACACACACACACACACACACACACACACACACACACACACACACACACACACACACA
>NW_015505424.1:1509007-1521066 GCF_001515645.1 Sinocyclocheilus grahami | reverse complement strand
ATAAAATAAAATAAAATAAAATAAAATAAAATAAAATAAAATAAAATAAAATAAAATAAAATAAAATAAAATAAAATAAAATAAAATAAAATAAAATAAAATAAAATAAAATAAAATAAAATAAAATAAAATAAAATAAAATAAAATAAAATAAAATAAAATAAAATAAAATAAAATAAAATAAAATAAAATAAAATAAAATAAAATAAAATAAAATAAAATAAAATAAAATAAAATAAAATAAAATAAAATAAAATAAAATAAAATAAAATAAAATAAAATAAAATAAAATAAAATAAAATAAAATAAAATAAAATAAAATAAAAATCATGGATATGATTACAAGCGGTTAAACAGTCACTGTTCTCATTAGGAATGAATGGGAAGTGAATGTCTTGTAGTGGAAAGGTTTGGAACTGCAGCCAAACAAAGTTTTACTGAAAGCTCATTTTTTTGTGATGTCAACTTCAAATTTAGAAAAAATGTTTATTGCTTTTTTAATAAACGTATAAACTTAAAGTTCCATACATTTTTCACTTTTATTTGACTTTTATTTGACTTTTTTCACTTCAGCAATAATCTGCCAAGTGTCATCTTGGCAGAAGGAATAAAACTAAACTTTGTGCTCACAGTTTATGTTGGAAATTTCATTTTCAAGTCTATGCTCAAAAAGCGATTAATGGATCATAACTACTGCATTAATATAATTTAGTACCATAAAATCCCTAAAAATACAAAATGTGAAATAAAATACATTATCAAACTAAAATATAGTAAATGAATTTCATTAGAGAAAAAGCGAGGGTTAAAGCAAGTAAAAAAATCATACACTGCAAAAAAAAAAGTTTTCCTTAGTATTTTTGTCTTGTTTTCTAGTATAAATATCTAGTATAAAATTATTGAATCGGGATGCATTTACTTGACAAGAAAAATGATTCAAGACACGTCTTGTTTTCTGAAAATATTATCCAAATATCGTTAGTTCTTGCGTAAACAAGTAAAAATATCTGCCAGTGGGGAAAGAAAAACCTTCTTAACTCAAAGGCTAAACAAGATTCTTTTTCTTGCGTCAGTGGCAGATATTTTTACTTGTTTACGCAAGAACTAACAAAATTTGGATAATATTTTCAGAAAACGAGACAAAAACAAGACTTAATTTTCTGTAAAGCTGCTTTGCAACGATTTGTATCATGAAAAGCGCTATACAAATAAGCTTGAATTGAACTGAATATTTATACTCGTTTTAAGCAAAAACTAACAAAATCTGTATAATTTTTTCAGAAAACAAGACATAATATCTTGAGTCATTTTACTTGTCAAGTAAGCGCATCTTAATTCCAGAATTTGTAGATATTTATACTAGAAAACAGGACAAAAAACGACATCTTTTGCGGTGTATTTTCACATTCAAAATACATTCCCCAAAACATCTTCTTATGTTTCACAGAAAGAAACTCATGCAGAACGGTCATTTTTCAGCACATCTTCCTGACTTTTAAGATGTAAGACGTGTTGAGATGAGCGAGCTTTTGTCTTTGCGGAGGCTGAGTCAGAGCTTCGGGTTCAACTTCAGTTTCAGATCATCATAATTCATATTTCATAAGAGACGCCAGCAGGTTGCACGGGTCACTACCTCATAAACGGGTCAGAAAACGTCTCGCCTCGGCTTTCCATCAAAGTCCGTCAATCACCTGTTTGAACGACAGAAATGAGTATTATATGATATATAATGACATCTTCTGCATATTCCTGCAGGTCTTGTTCAGTTCGAACACACACCGACACAGAAACAGAAAGTGTGAATGATGTTCGCTGGGAATGCAATGCAAGACACTTTTAATGAAAGCATCTCTCAAACGCATGACTTTGACTTTGAAGATCGAGATGCAAACTGGCATCATATTTCTTATTTTATTTTGTTAGCTCAACAACTGTCGAGAAGCAGGTTACCAGGGTTATTGGTGAGGGAAACAAACGTAAACATAAACAAACAAGCAAATAAATAAATAAATAAAACCTGTAAAAATTCTGTGCAAACTACTGGACAGTTAAGCTCTTGAAACCCATAAAATTATGGAATTTAATTCTTACTATATCAGTTATTTTATTGAATTATATTCATATATCAACGTAACTTAAGAAGAGTTCTAGACATTATTAAATCGTGGAAATTAATAAAATATAATGACATCATAAGAGTCTGCAATTAATTAATTCATTACTTTTTTCTAGTTATGAAAGTTAGAAATAAGTTAGAAATTGCTGCGAAATTGCCATTTGTGAGTTTTAAAAAAAAACATAAATAATATTTACAGAATTGCAGAATTTAATCATTGTATAAATTATTTTAAAATATTAATTTCTACACCAAAAATGTTAAAATTGTGATTTCTAGACTTCGAGTCACAGAAATAAATAACATTACGTAAATCAAATTTCTGTAATTAATAAATTTTTCTGGTAATGTCAAACTGTACATTATTTGATCAGGTACAAACTGCTATTGGTTGGTGGTGGTGGTGTATAAAACAAAATAATTGTTATCAAAATATGTATATTATATAAATAAAAATATTATTATTATGTTACAGTATAAACGTATTTTTATTACTATATAAGTGTATTATTTATTGTAATACTATAATAGCAACAACAAACTACTTATCAAAATATTTATATTATTATAAATAAAAAAATATTAAATAATAATTATTATTATTATAGCGTAAAAGTGCAGTTAGAGTTTAAAAGTATTTTATTACTATTTAAGTGTATTATTTATTGCAATACTATAACATCAACAACAAAATAATTATCAAAAAATGTATATATTACTATAAATAACAACAACAAGATTATTAATATTAATAAAATACAAATATTTAACTAAGAGAACACAAAGCGATAATACAGGTGAGTCAACCAAAATATAATCTGAAAGTAATGCTCATGTAAATGTAGCCGCAGACTTGAAAGATTAAATATATGATTATGTATCTTTAGGAGGACCCTTTCGAACCCACCACCCAAACAAGACTAGTTACAGAACTAGTTTTTCTGGCTTGACTTGAAGAAAGCGCTTACTGCGGGTGTTTTGGAGTCCGAATGGTGTTTTTTGCGCACTAGAAGCCTCTTGAAAGGTTAATGTGATTCTAACCTGATTTCTGCCCTCGTGAAATAAGCGTGTGAGCGTCCAGCGAGACAGCGTCAGGAACAAAGGTCTGGAAGCCCGTCACACTGGAGCTGCTTCTGTGTAGAGGATGCTCTCAGTGTTAATACAGCAGCAGCATCTCAATCGGGGGTCTGTCTTGTTTCCACTGCGAACATCTAAACAACTCAACATCAAGATGCCAAATGACCGAAGTCTTGTTTTCTGAGAAACTGACCACAATGACTGTAATTTCTCGTGTCCTCGCTCAGACGCTGTTGCTCTTGAAGGAAGCACGCGGCGAGGAAATCTGTCTGGCCTTTGCAGCTCATGCATTATTAACACAGATATGAATCTAATGGAGTCATTGACTTCATGTGCTGCTAAATGTCAAGACATTCACTCATTCCTACAACTGCGGTGTTATACGTGTGTGTGTGTGAGTGAGTGTGTGAGTGAGTGTGTGTGTGTGTGTGAGTGTGTGAGTGAGTGTGAGTGTGAGTGTGAGTGTGAGTGTGAGTGTGAGTGTGAGTGTGAGTGTGAGTGTGAGTGTGAGTGTGAGTGTGAGTGTGAGTGTGAGTGTGAGTGTGAGTGTGAGTGTGAGTGTGAGTGTGAGTGTGAGTGTGAGTGTGAGTGTGAGTGTGAGTGTGAGTGTGAGTGTGAGTGTGAGTGTGAGTGTGAGTGTGAGTGTGAGTGTGAGTGTGAGTGTGAGTGTGAGTGTGAGTGTGAGTGTGAGTGTGAGTGTGAGTGTGAGTGTGAGTGTGAGTGTGAGTGTGAGTGTGAGTGTGAGTGTGAGTGTGAGTGTGAGTGTGAGTGTGAGTGTGAGTGTGAGTGTGAGTGTGAGTGTGAGTGTGAGTGTGAGTGTGAGTGTGAGTGTGAGTGTGAGTGTGAGTGTGAGTGTGAGTGTGAGTGTGAGTGTGAGTGTGAGTGTGAGTGTGAGTGTGAGTGTGAGTGTGAGTGTGAGTGTGAGTGTGAGTGTGAGTGTGAGTGTGAGTGTGAGTGTGAGTGTGAGTGTGAGTGTGAGTGTGAGTGTGAGTGTGAGTGTGAGTGTGAGTGTGAGTGTGAGTGTGAGTGTGAGTGTGAGTGTGAGTGTGAGTGTGAGTGTGAGTGTGAGTGTGAGTGTGAGTGTGAGTGTGAGTGTGAGTGTGAGTGTGAGTGTGAGTGTGAGTGTGAGTGTGAGTGTGAGTGTGAGTGTGAGTGTGAGTGTGAGTGTGAGTGTGAGTGTGAGTGTGAGTGTGAGTGTGAGTGTGAGTGTGAGTGTGAGTGTGAGTGTGAGTGTGAGTGTGAGTGTGAGTGTGAGTGTGAGTGTGAGTGTGAGTGTGAGTGTGAGTGTGAGTGTGAGTGTGAGTGTGAGTGTGAGTGTGAGTGTGAGTGTGAGTGTGAGTGTGAGTGTGAGTGTGAGTGTGAGTGTGAGTGTGAGTGTGAGTGTGAGTGTGAGTGTGAGTGTGAGTGTGAGTGTGAGTGTGAGTGTGAGTGTGAGTGTGAGTGTGAGTGTGAGTGTGAGTGTGAGTGTGAGTGTGAGTGTGAGTGTGAGTGTGAGTGTGAGTGTGAGTGTGAGTGTGAGTGTGAGTGTGAGTGTGAGTGTGAGTGTGAGTGTGAGTGTGAGTGTGAGTGTGAGTGTGAGTGTGAGTGTGAGTGTGAGTGTGAGTGTGAGTGTGAGTGTGAGTGTGAGTGTGAGTGTGAGTGTGAGTGTGAGTGTGAGTGTGAGTGTGAGTGTGAGTGTGAGTGTGAGTGTGAGTGTGAGTGTGAGTGTGAGTGTGAGTGTGAGTGTGAGTGTGAGTGTGAGTGTGAGTGTGAGTGTGAGTGTGAGTGTGAGTGTGAGTGTGAGTGTGAGTGTGAGTGTGAGTGTGAGTGTGAGTGTGAGTGTGAGTGTGAGTGTGAGTGTGAGTGTGAGTGTGAGTGTGAGTGTGAGTGTGAGTGTGAGTGTGAGTGTGAGTGTGAGTGTGAGTGTGAGTGTGAGTGTGAGTGTGAGTGTGAGTGTGAGTGTGAGTGTGAGTGTGAGTGTGAGTGTGAGTGTGAGTGTGAGTGTGAGTGTGAGTGTGAGTGTGAGTGTGAGTGTGAGTGTGAGTGTGAGTGTGAGTGTGAGTGTGAGTGTGAGTGTGAGTGTGAGTGTGAGTGTGAGTGTGAGTGTGAGTGTGAGTGTGAGTGTGAGTGTGAGTGTGAGTGTGAGTGTGAGTGTGAGTGTGAGTGTGAGTGTGAGTGTGAGTGTGAGTGTGAGTGTGAGTGTGAGTGTGAGTGTGAGTGTGAGTGTGAGTGTGAGTGTGAGTGTGAGTGTGAGTGTGAGTGTGAGTGTGAGTGTGAGTGTGAGTGTGAGTGTGAGTGTGAGTGTGAGTGTGAGTGTGAGTGTGAGTGTGAGTGTGAGTGTGAGTGTGAGTGTGAGTGTGAGTGTGAGTGTGAGTGTGAGTGTGAGTGTGAGTGTGAGTGTGAGTGTGAGTGTGAGTGTGAGTGTGAGTGTGAGTGTGAGTGTGAGTGTGAGTGTGAGTGTGAGTGTGAGTGTGAGTGTGAGTGTGAGTGTGAGTGTGAGTGTGAGTGTGAGTGTGAGTGTGAGTGTGAGTGTGAGTGTGAGTGTGAGTGTGAGTGTGAGTGTGAGTGTGAGTGTGAGTGTGAGTGTGAGTGTGAGTGTGAGTGTGAGTGTGAGTGTGAGTGTGAGTGTGAGTGTGAGTGTGAGTGTGAGTGTGAGTGTGAGTGTGAGTGTGAGTGTGAGTGTGAGTGTGAGTGTGAGTGTGAGTGTGAGTGTGAGTGTGAGTGTGAGTGTGAGTGTGAGTGTGAGTGTGAGTGTGAGTGTGAGTGTGAGTGTGAGTGTGAGTGTGAGTGTGAGTGTGAGTGTGAGTGTGAGTGTGAGTGTGAGTGTGAGTGTGAGTGTGAGTGTGAGTGTGAGTGTGAGTGTGAGTGTGAGTGTGAGTGTGAGTGTGAGTGTGAGTGTGAGTGTGAGTGTGAGTGTGAGTGTGAGTGTGAGTGTGAGTGTGAGTGTGAGTGTGAGTGTGAGTGTGAGTGTGAGTGTGAGTGTGAGTGTGAGTGTGAGTGTGAGTGTGAGTGTGAGTGTGAGTGTGAGTGTGTGTGTGTGAGTGAGTGAGTGAGTGAGTGTGAGTGTGTGAGTGTGTGAGTGTGCGTGTGTGTGTGTGTTTCAACGTGACGTTTAAACAGCTCTCAGCGTTCACAGAATTAATGTTTAGAACTAGAATTACGTTTATACATAAAAAATAATAATTCTTTATTCAGTAACAATAATAACAATACATTACTATTAATATTATTAAAATAAAAGTATATATTACTGTAAATAATCAATATTATATACTGTAAAATTCTATATTATTCTAACAATAATTACTATTACACTTTAATAATAATAATAATTAAATTGTGTACATATTTTATTTGCATATATTTTTACATTTACATTATAACATATATATTTTATTATATAAAATATGTATTATTATACAGTGATGATAATAATAATAATAATTATTATTATTATATAAAAATATTACCATAATTTGTTATTATACTATACTAATACTAATATATTACAATAAACAAACAATTATATAACTATTATTATTAATATTATATTAAATTATTATAATTTTTCATTATACAACAACAATATTATTTATTATTAAAATTAATTGTTTTATATATTATTTTAAATTGGTATTATTTATTAAATAATATTACTTTTTATTATTATCCTATAGTAACAACAACAATTTACATGTACATTTAGTCATTTAGCAGACGCTTTTATCCAAAGCGACTTACAATTGGGGGATACATAAAGCGATTCTTCTTAAAGAGGCAAACAGACACAAGAAGTGCTCGTAATACCAAGTTCTTAGACATTGTTTAAATAAGTACAAGCTAGGGCAGTTATAAACTTAGAAGAGCTCAATACAACGTATCAAATCATTTCTGACTATGAGGATCCTTCCTAAGCAGCCAAAGATGACTGTGTTTCTGAATGCAGCAGATCTGCTTTAGCCTGAAAACACACCTGACTTATGAATGTTAAACACGGCTGGTTAACACAGACACCGTCTTCTTCCAGATCTCAGACGCATGAATCAAAGATCCGTCTGAAGCTGCTTAATCCCATATTTCTACTGGCCAAAATATATTTTAAACATATGCTAAATATATTCCTGGACTCAAATAAATATGGAGTACAAAATTTATTTTTAAATGCTTTTTAAAAAAAATACATTTATATTTTAAATATATGTTTAAAAATATTTTTAAAAATATATTTTGGTAGAACATCTGTGTCCCTGCAGCACAAAAGCAGTGTTGAGTCGCTGGGGGATATTTGTAGCAATAGCCAACAATACATTGTATGGGTCACAATTATACATTTCTCTTTTATGCCAAAAATCATTAGGATATTAAGTAAAGATCATGTTCCATGAAGATATTTTGTAAATCTCCTACCGTAAATATATCAAAACTTAATGTTTGATTAGTAATATGCATTGCTAAGAACTTCATTTGAACAACTTTAAAGATGATTTTCTCAATATTTAGATTTTTTTGCACCCTCAGATTCCAGATTTTCAAATAGTTGTATCTCAGCCAAATATTGTCCTATCCTAACAAACCATACATCAATGGAAAGATTATTTATTCAGCTTCAGATGATGCATAAATCTCAATTTTGAAAAATTGACACTTAAGACTGGTTTTGTGCTCCAGGGTCACATATTTTTACAAAAATACAAAAATGTTTGCCATTTTTGTATAGTTGGAAAAATATTTGAAAATATATAAAAAGAAAATATATGAAAATATATTTTGCATATGGGATGTTTAACCACCAGTAAGTAAAAACATTATTAAAACAGTTAATAAGAGACGCCTGTCCATCATTACAGTCAAATCCATAAATTGAACATATAACAAGTAATAATCAATACAAAGAGTAAAAACATACAGCCTACTGTGTATCTACTTTGTCTACTTTCAAACTATTTTTAAAATGATTCACACTCAATCAGGAAAAACACTTAAATAATAATAGCTGAAGGAGCTGTTGAAGATTAATGGTGGTGATGTTGAGGTCATGTGATTGTGATACAGTTTGCTTATAGTCTACGTTTAGCTCTTTACTTCTGCGTTTAGGGCCAGTTTTACTAAAGAGAGCAAATTAGCGTTAGAGCGCAATTCCATAAAAGTGCCGATAGGAGGTTAAATTCTGTGGGTGATTTACAGAAAATGTGCATATTAAAGAACACAGACACAACATCTCATTTCCATAATGACCAGAGCAATGTGCCTGCTTTTTTAGGCGTTAGAAAATTTGATTAATTTAAGTATTCTCCTTCCATAAATTTACAGATCAAAAGGGGAAACTCCTACAAATCCATATTCAATAAGGTGTGTCGCAAAAATAACTCTGTCCACGCCTTTTCCCCTAATTTCCCTAATTTCCCTAATTTCCCATTTGAAGGCTTTAGTAAATCCTGACAGTAGTTTTAAAGGCCAAATTAAGAATTTGTTTGTGAAGACAAAACAAGCACGAATCCTAAACTTTCGTTGGTCACAGAGCTAACTGAAAATGGTGTGTGTGTGTGAGAGAGAGTAAGAGTGAGAGTGTGAGAGTAAGAGTGTGTGAGCATAAGTGTGTGTGTGCATGTGAATGAGAGTACAAGTGAGAGTATGAGTGAAAGTGTGAGACTAAAAGTGTGTGAATGAGTGACAGTGAGTGTGTGCATGTGAGTGTGAGAGAGTATGAGTGAAAGTGTGAGAGTAAGAGTGTGTGAGTGTGAGTGTGTGAGAGAGTATGAGTGAGAGTGTGAGAGTAAGAGTGTGTGAGTGTGAGTGTGTGAGAGAGTATGAGTGAAAGTGTGAGAGTAAGAGTGTGTGAGTGTGAGTGTGTGAGAGAGTATGAGTGAGAGTGTGAGAGTAAGAGTGTGTGAGTGTGAGTGTGTGAGAGAGTATGAGTGAGAGTGTGAGAGTAAGAGTGTGTGAGTGTGAGTGTGTGAGAGAGTATGAGTGAGAGTGTGAGAGTAAGAGTGTGTGAGTGTGAGTGTGTGAGAGAGTATGAGTGAGAGTGTGAGAGTAAGAGTGTGTGAGTGTGAGTGTGTGAGAGAGTATGAGTGAGAGTGTGAGAGTAAGAGTGTGTGAGTGTGAGTGTGTGAGAGAGTATGAGTGAGAGTGTGAGAGTAAGAGTGTGTGAGTGTGAGTGTGTGAGAGAGTATGAGTGAGAGTGTGAGAGTAAGAGTGTGTGAGTGTGAGTGTGTGAGAGAGTATGAGTGAGAGTGTGAGAGTAAGAGTGTGTGAGTGTGAGTGTGTGAGAGAGTATGAGTGAGAGTGTGAGAGTAAGAGTGTGTGAGTGTGAGTGTGTGAGAGAGTATGAGTGAGAGTGTGAGAGTAAGAGTGTGTGAGTGTGAGTGTGTGAGAGAGTATGAGTGAGAGTGTGAGAGTAAGAGTGTGTGAGTGTGAGTGTGTGAGAGAGTATGAGTGAGAGTGTGAGAGTAAGAGTGTGTGAGTGTGAGTGTGTGAGAGAGTATGAGTGAGAGTGTGAGAGTAAGAGTGTGTGAGTGTGAGTGTGTGAGAGAGTATGAGTGAAAGTGTGAGAGTAAGAGTGTGTGAGTGTGAGTGTGTGAGAGAGTATGAGTGAAAGTGTGAGAGTAAGAGTGTGTGAGTGTGAGTGTGTGAGAGAGTATGAGTGAGAGTGTGAGAGTAAGAGTGTGTGAGTGTGTGAGAGAGTATGAGTGAAAGTGTGAGAGTAAGAGTGTGTGCATGAGTGTGTGACAGTGAGTGTGTGCATGAGTGTGTGAGAGAGTATGAGTGAGAGTGTGAGAGTAAGAGTGTGTGCATGAGTGTGTGAGAGAGTATAAGTGAAAGTGTGAGAGTAAAAGTGTGTGAGTGCGTGAGTGAATGTGTGCATGTGATTGTGTGAGAGTACAAGGGTAAGAGTGTGTGCATGTCGGTGTGTAAGAGTACAAGTGTGAGTAAGAGTGTGTGAGTGTGTGTGCATGAGTGTGTACATGTGAGTGTGTGAGAGTATGTGTGAGTGTGAGAGTAAGAGTGTGAAAGTGAGTGTGTGTACGATTATAAACAGACCATGAGCTTCAGCCTCAAAAAACACATCTGATTGTGAGCTACTGAAGTGAATGTGAATCCTAAACGCTCCTCTGATGCGTCACATGTCCAGCACTGAACACCATCTGCTGCTCACACACACACACACACACACACACACACACACACACACACACACACACACACAAACGAGGTGCTCACACAGAGAAACACACAGACAGAAGTGACACAGAAACTACATGTCACGCTCTCCTCATGCGTCACATGTCCAGCGCTCAACACCCTCTGCTCCTCACACACACACACACACACACACACACACACACACACACACACACACACACACAAACGAGGTGTTGTCAGGCAGAAACACACAGACAGAAGTGACACAGAAACTACATGTCACGTGTGTGTGTTTCTGCTGAACGCCATATGGAGCTCTTCCACACACACACACACACACACACACACACACACACACGCTACATGAAATGTCAGACGCCCCGTCCTGTCGCTCTCTGTTTATCAGTGAGTGCCGGCGGTGCTGCTCTGTGTGGAGGACGATCACATGCTCCATCAGTGCAATAAAACACCAGCGAGATCTTCAGCAGCTTCTCCTCTTCTTCAGCGAGTCCAGCGCTGGATCGCTGCTGCTGATGTTGCACAGTTCATCTCACAGACACCCGTCTGTCCCTCATCTGAACATCAGCTTCATCAACTGATCTCAACCCATTAGAGTAAGATGAAGAACAGACGTGAACTTCTGCAGATCACACCAGTGATGAGCTGAAGGTGTCATGAACATTCATACATTTATCTGAGTGTTGATGGGAATATGAGACATTTTGGGGCTTAAAATACAATTCATATTCAGTCATATTATGGATTTACCTGCACTGACTCGATCGAATGAGAACAAAACTTGAACTGAATTCAACTGAATAATGAGCATTTTCTTCTGTAGAGCTGCAGAATTTCAAAGGAAAGTAACAGTGTTAATGTTGAGCAATTGATCAATTATGAATAATATAATTTCAGCAGTAAAGCAGCTCTGCAGCATGTGAAGATGTGAATGAGATTCGAGAGCTTGAGGAAGAATCATCTGTGTTTCAGCAAAGTCAGGGTGAGATGATGATTTTTGGGTGAATTATTCCTCAGTGAAGTAAAAGTGAAATCATAATCTGACTATTATTACCTTTTTAATTTGTGTTCCTGGTGTTGAAATATTTTGATTTCTGACGATTTCTGATTTTGCTCACATTTATGTATATATATATTTTTACACAATATTATTTTTTTATTACTTTACTTATTTACATCTGCTGTTTTTTTAACATGCTCTATTTAGTTTTTATTTGTGCAATTCTTCATCTGCACTGTAAGAAAAACAAAAATACATTAAAAGTACTCACAAATATTAATTTCAATATTTTATTTAATTGCATGCAAGGGCTTTTTAAAAAATCATTATTTTTGCTCAATTTTTTATATATATAATTTTTTGTCTGTGCTATTTTATTTTAACTTGTTTATCTGTGCTCTATTTTGTTTTTAGCACTTATTCATCTAGACTGTCAGAAATAAATCAAAAAAAGTACTGGCAGCTCATTATCAGGACATTATCCATTAATTTTACGGACATTATCGTTAATCCTAAAACGCAACCCAATTCAAAAATACAGGTAAAACACCTCTAAAAATGAAATATGAATTCAAAAAATTAATTCCTTCAAATTAATACAATACTGTGCCCTATTTTAATGGATTTTTTTGTGCGCTCTGTTTTTTTATCTGTGTGCATTTTTCATATCCGTGTTCTGCTTTTTTTTTAGCTGCCATGTTTTCCTCTTTCTGCCTGTTTTATGTC
>NW_015505424.1:1505924-1507407 GCF_001515645.1 Sinocyclocheilus grahami | reverse complement strand
TGTGCAGAGATTTGATTTCTGACGATTTCTGATTTTGCTCACATTAATGTATATATATATTTTTACACAATATTATTTTTTTATTACTTTACTTATTTACATCTGCTGTTTTTTTAACGTGCTCTATTTAGTTTTTATTTGTGCAATTCTTCATCTGCACTGTAAGAAAAACAAAAATACATTAAAAGTACTCACAAATATTAATTTCAATATTTTATTTAATTGCATGCAAGGGCTTTTTAAAAAATAATTATTTTTGCTCAATTTTTTATATATATAATTTTTTGTCTGTGCTATTTTATTTTAACTTGTTTATCTGTGCTCTATTTTGTTTTTAGCACTTATTCATCTAGACTGTAAGAAATAAATCAAAAAAAGTACTGGCAGCTCATTATCAGGACATTATCCATTAATTTTACGGACATTATCGTTAACCCTAAAACGCAACCCAATTCAAAAATACAGGTAAAACACCTCTAAAAATGAAATATGAATTCAAAAAATAAATTCCTTCAAATTAATCCAATACTGTGCCCTATTTTATCTGTGCGCATTTTTCATATCCGTGTTCTACTTTTTTTTAGCTGCCATGTTTTCCTCTTTCTGCCTGTTTTATGTCCTGCAGCTTTAGTTTTCTCTGCTGCACAAGGTCAGCACTGAGTAGCATCAGCTTCTTCAGGACGTCTCTGGAGGGCCTGATGCGTCTCGACTTCATGACGTGACCAATAGCCTCCGCCACCATCATGTCATGGCAGATCATCAGATACGCCAGAAACAGAGTCGCCGAGTGCTCGACACCCTGCTTGCAGCAAAGCAGCACCTTACCTGAGGAAATAAAGACAGAAAGACGGTCAAAACCTCATTCCTAGATTGCAGAACACTTGATAAAAGATGAGAAATGGAGTGTGTTTGTGTCTCAGCGTACTCGCTCGCTTATCCAGGGCCTTGTCAATGAATTTGGCAGCTGGCACGAAGTACTCGCTGATGTCAGAACAGCGTCTGTCCGCTGTAGGCAAGCCTCTGTAATATCTGGACCTTGTATTGACCGATCCTACTATGTCTTCATCATTACATTTTCCCAAGTAATACTTCAGGTCCTTCTTTGGGGCTGCAGCGTTGAGGACGTGAGTGATGCACATCTCCTGCAGCGCGTCTCGGTCTGTTGCGATGTCTCTGCACAAGAACACAGCGGCCTGGGTTAGTCTTTCATGGACCACAAAACCAGTCATAGCAGATTTGAAAGCGGAATAAATAAGCTTCCATTGATGTATGGTTTGTTAGGATAGAACAATATTTGAAAATCTGGAATCTGAGGGTGCAAAAAAATCTAAATATTGAGAAAATCATCTTTAAAGTTGTTCAAATGAAGTTCTTAGCAATGCATAATACTAATCAAACATTAAGTTTTGATATATTTACGGTAGGACATTTACTAAATATCTTCATGGAACATGATCTTTACTTAATATCCTAATGATTTTTG
>NW_015505424.1:1493194-1503793 GCF_001515645.1 Sinocyclocheilus grahami | reverse complement strand
TATATATATATATATATATATATATATATATATATATATATATATATATAAATGTACACTTGTCGTGAAACTAGCGAGCTGAGCCAGTAGTAGTGCTGACAGTGTCGTGTAAACATGACTGAAGACTCGAACAGACGAACGAACCGATTCAATTGAGTGAATCATTTACGCTGGAACCGCTGCGACTGATTCAAACTCAAACTCGTGGCTTCATTTCAAGCTATTCAAAAAAAAACAAAACCCTCAGTTAAGAATTTGACATTGCTGGAGTGTTTAGTGATGGGTGGAAGGCTTGTTTGTTTTGTAGAAGCACAGTTTTACCACACACACTATGGTTAAACCATGGTACACATGGAGATGGCAGAAAGTGCACCCTGTTTGTTTTCTTTATTTTACAGAAGAGTTTCTGGCAGCAGCCGCAAACATACAGATTAATAGCAGAATCTCTTGCTTAAATATTGTTTATTTCTGTTTCTCAGAATTATTTCTGTTTTTCTCTTTTTCTTTAAGTAGAAAATCAAATGATCAGAAGGTACACGGACCAAACACTTACTGAAAATTAAATCATTAAATCTACAATTTTTAAAATAAAAATCAAATTAAAGTGATAAAAATGTGTAATTAAAATCAATATTTTATTTTATAAAAGCAATCAAAATAAAACACTGAAAATGTATTTATAAAAATTTTAAATATTTTTATAAATATAAAAAATAATAAAAAATTAAAATATCAAAATCGAGTAAATCATAAAATGCAAATATTTCTAAATAAATCATACAAAATTGCAAGATTTAAATGTATACAATTTTTAAATATAAAATATGAACGATTTCTGAAAAAAAACGATCAAAATAAAAGTAACTTAAAATTAATTACTTCATAAATGTAAGATTACATTTTTCAAATAAAACCAATAAAAATAAAAACACTACAAATAAATTGTACTAATACAAATGAACAATTAAAAGAAATAATGAAAATAAAATTAATAAATCATACAAATATATATTTTTGATTTTTTTCTTAAACAATAAATATTCTATTTGGTTAAATGCAAAGAACCAGAAGATTTTTATTTTTCTTCTTCTTATTATTATTATTATAAATCTTTTTTTTTCTGATGTCTTTGCATATGCATGTGAAAGATGTTCTTGTTGCTTGTTTCGTGTCATTCTAATATAATCATCAATTATGTGAGATATGAGTCCTATATGGTACACTACAGAGTCCCATATTTGTTATATTTAGTGCTATTATTACACTTTATTCCTTGTTTTGCTCAAAACTAGAAATTGTATAAATTAAATAAATAATAAACATAAGTATTGGCCAATGCAGTTAAAACCAGAGCTTGATGTCTGATCCTCTGCTGCGTCCTAGTGGTGTGACAACATCAAAATATAGAAATATGAATAGATTAATGCATTATGTATTCCCTGTAGCTCAATACAATTTCCCAGTTTGCATAAATATCGTCTACAAATGCAAAAATGTAAATGTAAACCAACATTTAGACCTATAAAGATCTATAAACTCGACCTATAAAGATTAAAATAATATTAAGAACACACTATATCAGTGTGCATATAACCTCAGGAGAACCTGACAGTGCTAGTATTTGATTTAATGCTTCAGTTTTATAAATTTTTTTACTTTAATATGTCCTAATATTAATACTCGTGTGTAACTAGTCACAAAACGTTACTTTTTCGCTTTGTTTGCTTTTATATTTCTATTAAAATAAGTTTTGTCAACTCAAGATATTACAGTAAGTGTAAATATGTATACTGTACGTGCGTCAGTTTGAGCTTTAAAGTGCGCATGCGCGTGTCCCTCACACAGGGTTGCCAGGTTTTCGCAACAAAACCAGCCCTATTGCTACTCAAAACTAGCCCAAAACCAGCCCAATCGCGTTTTGAGAGAGGTCCCCCAGTAAAAATCGAGTTTCGGGGGTTAAAATACACGTTTTTTGGTACAATTCACATTCCAGGGGCTAAATATCACTTTGTCACTTCAACCTGACATGTTAAAACAACAGTCTTAAAGGGACAGTTCACCCAAAAAATGAAAATTCTGTCATTGATTACGCACCTTCATGTTGTTCCAAACCTGTAAGACCTTCGTTCATCTTCGGAACACAAATTAAGATATTGTTGATGAAATCCGAGAGCTCGCTGACCCTCCCATAGACAGCAATGCAACTGAAATGTTCCCAGGCTACAGAAACGCAGTAAGGACATCGGTAAAATAGTCCATGTGACGTGGTTCAACCGTAATTTTACGAAGCTAGGAGAATGCTTTTTGTGTGCAAATAAAATAAAAATAACATCTTCATTCAATGATTTCTTCTCTCCTGGGACAGTTAAGATGTTAAAGACATTATTTTAGTTTTCTTTGCGCACAAAAAGCATTCTCCTAGCTTCGTAAAATTACGGTTGAACCACGTCACATGGACTATTTTACCGATGTCCTTACTACGTTTCTGTAGCCTGGGAACATTTCAGTTGCATTGCTGTCTATGGGAGGGTCAGCGAGCTCTCGGATTTCATCAACAATATCTTGATAGACTATTTTAACAAAGTCCACTATGTTTCTGGGTCTGGGAACATTTCAGTTGCATTACTGTCTATTAGGGCTGAAAAAATGGATGAAAAACTAAATTCGAATTTTGTACTTAAATATGATCATATTCGGCATAATTTCAGTTGTGGGAAAGCTTTTGGCTTCTCTCCTGAGGCCACATGAGGGCGCATCGAGCAAGATATTATTAATGCACGTTTATTCAAAGTAATAACATAACAAGTCCATCTTTCAACAAAGTGCATAATATTTAAAATAATGTTTATAAACCAAATATAAATAGCACTTGCGTATCGTTGCTCTTTTGTTGATTTTGATTGTCCTCATTTGTAAGTCACTTTGGATAAAAGCATCTGCTAAATGACTAAATGTAACGTAAATGTTGCTTAAGTTGCTTAAACAATTAGAAACAAAACAGCATCAAGCATGTATGTATGTATGTATGTATAGTTTAATACAAAGGACCGAAAACAAGTTTTTTCATTAAAAACATGAGATGAAGTGGAATGGGGAAAAGCCGCCATAAAGTCTCGAGACATATTTTTTAAAGTTGAACTTAGTCTTACATTAATTTTACATGGCTTTCTAAACATGCGGCTCTCTTGTGCGAGACACGAGTGCAATGGTGATAGATGTCCCTCTAGAAAATGCAATAAATATGCCTTCTGTGTGAACGGATTGGTTTCAGTTTTGCCGTAGATCTTCTTCGCATTGATGTTCTCTTTTTCCGCAATATTTTGAATGAGCATCGCTGCTTTTTGTGGGTTCAGCTGGATAGGCTAACAAAAGCATTAAAATGCAACGACACCTACATCGTCGTCGCATCTAAGGCTGCCTGATGCACACCTGAAATTCGAATGCAACGCTTTTGCCTTCAAATGTGGATTTTTATTTTGAATTCGACAAATATTCGAAATGCAAATTTTTATTTGACAGCCCTTTTGTCAATGCAGGGTCAGAGAGCTCTCGGATTGCATCAAAAATCTTAATTTGTGTTCCGAAGATGAATGAAGGTTTTACGGGTTTGGAGCGAACTACATGAGGGTGAGTAATTAATAACAGAATTTACGTTTTTGGGTGAACTATCCCTTTAAAGTAGCCTAATTCCAAGTTTGTTTGAAAATGGCACGCGGAATTTCGATCTCGTTTTAACGCGACGCGTCTCTTGGTGTAAAAACGGTGTAAACTGTGATCTACTAGAGTATTGAAGTATTTTTCATCGTTATAAATCTCATCTCAGGTGCAGCACACAAACACCTCAGTAAATCAAAACTTTGTGAAAGTATTTTTTTTCACTGTAAAATTAATTAACCTCCAAATTATGTTTTTTCCCCCTCAGAATGAACACATATATTGTCATGAATTCTCACATACATAATTGAACATGGACATGACACTCTATTTTTCGATACATTTAGCTTGTTTGATCTTTCTGTGGACTATAACCTGTTTTATAATGAGATCATCTTTTAACCCGCACTCAAACGCACTCATTCAGATGGTTTCAGGTTTTACTAAACTTGTGGGATATTTAGTCGTTTATATAATTATTTAATAGATAAATCGATAGATGTTCTCTGTTTACGTTAAGCACTTATTGAATTAACCCTCAAGCATCCTTTGGGACAAATCTGGACAAAATCTTTATTTATTTATGTATTATTATTATTTTTTAAATGGTTTACTTAATCTGAGCGGTAGACTTAAGTGGTCCTTCGTGGACAAAAATGGGCACCCATAGGAAATGAATGGGAAATACTAAAATTCTGAGCATTTTTTAAAAATTGTCCAATAAAAATCAATAAATCCAACACAATGCAGATCATACAGACACATAAATGAAGGGGTGAGTCTATACAACATTCTCAATGTGGCAAACACACACACACACACAAACACACACACACACACACACTCTCACACACACTCTCACACACACTCACACACACACACACACTCTCACACACACACACACACACACACACACACACACTCACACACAGTACGTAGTAGTTAAGACCACTTAATATAAAGTGTGACCAAAATCGGTTGTATATCTACAATTTTACATGCATCTTTATGTCGCATTAAAAGCCTCCGTCATTTTGACAGGCCTTCGATCGGCCCGATGATGAACACCTGGCGTGTCAGTCCACCCGACTCGAGACGAGACAACTGCCAGCTTAATTTAGGAGTGTGACTAATTAAAACGGGCCCTGTAATGGAAGGCACACACACGGTGCTGCGTCTGTACAAACCCATCCAGGAGCTGTGCTTCATCAGTCTCTACTTCCCAACAAAGAAATCCCGAGGTTTTTCACAAGCTGGCCAAACCCGGCCTCAGGATGAAGACGCTAAACAAAGAGGCCAGTATTACTGCGAGGTGACAAAAGAAGCGGTCGCGCAGCTCAACTGGCTCGCCGCAGAACACCATCAGCTGCTGACGGACCTCCTGTCTTTATGCAGCGACTGCGCAGACAGGATTAAAATGGGAAAGCAGGATGGAAAGCTCCTGGAAGGATACGGGGAAGGTGATGTTAGCAGCGCTTTTTCTCTGTCCCCAGAGCATAAGAGAGCAGCTTCAAGAGTTCGTAAGCTGAAGATGTTGGGTTCTAAGAAGATGCACAGTACTGAAGAGTTCTCGCAGAGTAGGATAAAGAAGAAGGTGCAAAGTGGAGCATCTGAGTTTTCTCCGAAAGCATCCAGAACTCCAATCTCCTTCCGTGGCCGGGATGCTCCAGGGTCAGGCTCTTATGTACGTGTCTCCAGCGAGCCTTTTCTTCCAATGGAGGAACACTTCCAGATCACCCACGATCACGGCTGGGATTTTATGGAAGAACCTCATTCTTTTGAATCCGAAATGGATCCGTCGGAGTTTGATAGCCAGCTCACGTTGGAGTACGAGAAACCAGTGGGAAATGGGAATATTGAGGGAAACCAACGAGGTCAATCAACCTTCGGACGTTTGGAAACCAATCGAAGAGACGTGAGAAGGGATGATGTGGCTGCAAAACAAAACCATACGGCTTCCAAAGAGAAACTTGTATCTGGTTCCAGCTTGGATGTGGATCACTGCAACCAGCAAGCTGGACAAGAAGAGATCAAGCTCTTTGAGAAAACCATTGACGCCAACTCTAGAAGCTCTAAGCTTCATCCCTGGAGCAGAAGCTCTACATCAAGCTCTCTCTCTGGGCTCTTCAACGTGTCTTATCCTCCTGCCAACAGTCTCCAGAGCATGTCTCCTGTCTTATCACCTCTGTCTTCGCAACTTCCGAGTCCCCAAATGAACCACCGGATTGTGTTGCTGCCTGAGGAGGATGGAAATAAACATTCCTCGAGAGACGAGACCAAAGTCGACACAGAGGTCATCGACAAAAACGGCAACCGTCGGACGGTCACACGGTTAGACCTGAACCTCAGCAATCATTTCTATCTGAATGGAGCTAGTACATCGAGTGCCACGACCTCAGGTGGGAAACTGCTCTTCTAGTTCAAACTAAAAGTTATGTAACAGTTCATACGAAGAGTTCAAATGCAAAAGTGCCATTTGAAATTTTCCTTTAAAATTATCATTTTTCTCAGGCTCCTATGTTTATGTTTAGGGATGCACGATATTATCGGACCGATATCGGCCGATAATGGCTTTAAATGTAAATAACATTTAGACTGTGTTTCTGATTAAATAAAGCAGTAATTGATGTCATAAAATCATGAGTATGTTTTGATTTAAAGGTCAGAAGCTATAGTTTACATGAAAAAAAACGACACTTTAAATAATTTTATATATACTGATTTATTCATTAATGTGTAATATGTTATATATTTTAAACAAATTATGAGCCCTAAAAGATTTTCACAATTTTTACAACTCTTGCTTTAGACCATCTACTAATGTTAAATCTTAAAATAAAATGTTAAGGTTACAACTGCATCTTTCTGAAAATAAATTAAAAAATACAGAGATTGAATATAGTTTATTTATTTTCAAATCTTCATTGTACTGTCATTATAAAATAACTTTGTTATTGTTTATTTAATTCTAACAAATAAGTTCTGCACAGGAGAGACTTGGCGTTGTTTGCAAACAAAAGGAAATATATCGGTATCGGTTATCGGCCAAAATGAGTTGAAAAATATCGGCATATCGGATATTGGCAAAAATCCAATATCGTGCATCCCTATTTATATTCAGTTATTTCACTTTAATGACAATGAAAATAACCTATTTATTGACATTAAAGTTAAAATACTGAATCTACACATAGGAGCCTAATAAAACTTCTTATTTTAGAAGAAAATTTCAAACTGAACTCTTCGTATATATTCTTAAAACATTAAGAGAAAACAACAACGTGATGTTATTTGTACTTGAAGGTTCTAAGAAACATTTTGTAGCATTAAAATAACATCATAACATATAATAATAGTTTTGGTAAAAATAAAACTTAGTAGAACATTTAAGAAATGTCTTAGAATATTACAAATAAACATTCAAATAAATAACGTTATATTTTGGGTAAAAAATAAAATTAGTAGAACATTAAAAATGTTTTAGTCACCTTTCACGTTCTAATCCCAAAAAAAAATATTACAAATAAACATTCAAATAATGTTATATTTTGTGTAAAAATTTAATTTAGTAGAATGTTTAAGAAATATTTCCGTCACCTTTAAATAACGCAATCACGACAAGAAAAGTGGACATTTTAACGTTCATAGAGATTTACAACTAAAAGTTAATATAATGTTATATTCTGGGTAAAAATAAAATTAGTAGAACATTAAATAAATGTTTTAGTCTCCTTTAAATGATGTTCTAATCACAAAGAAAACCATACATTTTAGCGACTTTAGAATATTACAAATAAATATTCAAATAATGTTATATTTTTGGGTAAAATAAAATTTAGTAGAACATTTAGGAAACGTTTTTGTAACCTTTAAATAATGTTCTAATCACAACAAGAAAACTGGACATTTTAATGTTTTTACAATATTACAAAATTTTGTGTGAAAATAAAGTTGTAAGAAACCATTTTTGTTACCGTTAAATAACGTTCTAATCACGAAGAGAAAATATTAAAATAGCATAGAATATTAAAAAATAAACATTCAAATAATGTTATATTTTGGGTAAAAATAAAATGAAAGAAAAGTTTGAGACCGCTCAAAATAACATTTTAATCACGACGAGAGAATCACAAATAAACATTCAAATAACGTTATATTTTGGTGAAAATAAAGTTCTCAGAATGTCCTTCTCATAAAATTGTGAAAACATTCTTAGAACAACATTTTTGGAACGTTCTTAAGATGTTGTTTGTTACTTGATGAACATTGTAAGTAAAAACAAGATGTTTTTTAATGTTCAAATAACATATATTGGGTGAAAATAAAGTTAGTGGAAACTGTGTAAGAAACATCTTTGTAACCTTTAAATAACGTTATAATCACAACAAGAAAACTGGACATTTCAGTGTTTTAGAAACATTTCAAAACAATGTTCCCACAGCGTTTTTAATAACCAAAATGAGTTATTTGGGAATTATGCTTGCGAAATCAAACTCACTGCTATTGATCTGAGTCGTACAGGTTTATTCTGATTTCTTAGGATTGTCATGTGACTCCCAGCCCTCTTTCCCAGAGATCCATTATTGAATTTTCAGAAGGATTAAAGCGCTCTGTTGCTGGAGCAGGACTTCAGAAGCGTCTAAGCTGCATGGCTGCGCTGACCAGAAAAGAAAGAATCTGCCTTTCTGTGACGTTCCTCTAATTCAAGCCTAAATTCAGCAGATAGTATGATTTGATCATGGCCTATTAGACTTATTAGACTCCGTTTGCTTGAGGCAGAGTAGATGCAGTGAAGTCTGCAGTATATTATACTCCAGTGCTGAGCTGATCTGATCACACATGACAGTTATACGAACCTGAAATACTCTCTGCTTATAAGAGAAAGGGTCAGCATAGCAGAACGAGATATAGTTTATATTTCTAAATCATAATAATAATAATGAGTTTTTGTGTTATAAAATTGCAAAAACAAACCTAGTAGTAATTGTGATATACACTTTTTTTAAAGAAGTTTCTTCTGCACATGAAAGGGTTAGTTCACCCAAAAATGAAAATTAGGCTGTGTTTTACTCACCCCCGAGGCATCCCAGGTGTATATGACTTTCTTCTTTCAGACGAATCCAGTCGGAGTTATATTAAAAATGGTCTTTGATCTTTCAAGCTGTATCGTTGCACTCAGCGGGTGTTGCATGCATCAGTCCAAAAGACGTGAAATAAAAAGCGCCCATCCATTAACAAAAAGTGTCTCACACGGCTCCGGGGAGTGAACAAAGGCCTCCTGCAGCGAATCCATGCGTTTTTGTAAGAAAAATATCCATATTCAAAATGTAACAATCACTTTAATGTAGCTTGCGCCAGCAGTTGTACACAGAAGCAGCTCCGGGCGGATGACGTATGAGTTCAGCGCTGCGCATGCGTCGCTCAGAAGTGATGAACACGGAGAGATCGAAACAAAACAATGGTCACTAATTAGAAGTACAAAACGAGGATTTGTAAAGAAGAATGTCGAAGGATTTCGATATAAGCCAAGAGGAGACTGGTTTTCCTTTGCTAAATTAAAGAAACTTTGCTTCCTTTGCTCCTGTTAACAAACGTCGGTTTACACGAGACTCACCGGCGCATGTGCAACGCTGACCTCATACGTCACTAGCTGTTGGCGCAAGCTACATTAAAGTGATTATTGTGTTATGAATATGGATATTTTTCTTACAAAAATGCATCGATTTGCTACATGAGGCCTTTGTTCACCCCCCTGGAGCCGTGTGAGACACTTTTTTTATGGATTTTATTTAACTTCTTTTGGACTGATGCATGCAACACCCGCTGAGTGCCATGATAGAGCTTGAAAGATCAAAGACATTTTTTAATATAACTCCGACTGGATTCATCTGAAAGAAGAAAGTCATATACACCTAGGATGCCTCGGGGTGAGTAAAACACAGCCTAATTTTCATTTTTGGGTGAACTAACCCTTTAAGGCTGCATTTATTTGATCAAAAATACAGAAAAAAATTTAATTTTGTGAAATATTATTGCAATTTAAAATATCTGTGTTCTATGTGAATATGTGTTAAACTGTAATGTATTTCTGTGATGTGCAGCTGTATTTTCAGCATCATTCCTCCAGTCTTCAGTGTCACATGATCTTCAGAAATCAGTATAATATGCTGATTTATTATCAGTGCTGGAAATTGTTGTGCACTAGTATTGAAAAGTTTGGGGTCAGTAAATTTCTTCTTTTTCTTTTTCTTTTTTAGGAAAAAAATTCAGCAAGGATGTGTTAAATGGATTAAAAGTGGTAGTAAAGACTTATATTGTTAGAAAAGATTTCTGTTTTAAATAAATGCTGTTCTTTTTAACTTTTTATTCATCAAAGAATCAAAGAAAAAAGTATCACAGGTTCCAAAAAAAAAAAAATCATAATAAATAAGCATATTATACTGATTTCTGAAGATCATGTGACACTGAAGACTGGAGGAATGATGCTGGAAATACAGCTCTGCGTCACGGGAATAAATTATATTTGAAAGTATATTAAAATAAAAAACTGTTATTTTGAACGGCGGTGTAAATGTTTTTTTTGTTTCTAGTTATTGTGGAGTTGTGGTCTCATTTATTTTGCACTCTGAAAGCATTCTCGGTTGAGCTTGTCAGCGCTCTGAGAGAGACTCGCTCATGTGATGTGATCGTTAGCTATGTTTCCATCCAAAGATTCAAATTAAACTTATGCGCAAAACTGGAATATCGCATAAGACATCTGCGAATAAAGCACCGTTTCCATCCAACGAGTCAAAGAGAACAAAACCGTCACTTCCTGCTGTTTGGGAGTTTAAGACAATTATACAGAAATACTTTGACGACAGACTTTACTCAGGCTTTTCAGAACAACATTTCAGAATTTCAGATCGAGATCGGTCCGCTGCTCGTCGAGTTATCCCGTCACAT
>NW_015505424.1:1485262-1487743 GCF_001515645.1 Sinocyclocheilus grahami | reverse complement strand
TAGGTCAGTGGCCCTTGGCTTGGTATTGTTGGCAGAATTCGGCCCTCGGCAAAGACTAATTGAGGAACCCTGATCTATAGTATAATCTCTGATACAAGCTTATATTATCAATGTAGCATCAGCACAGACATATTGAACCGCTCCGTTCATTCACTGTGAATCAGCCTGAGGCTGTTAAACACACTGACTAATCTGTGTGCTGTAATATAACATCACACACACACACTCAAACAAACACACACACACACACACAGGTTTACATTTGTGAAAAGTGGGAGTCACCTTCTCCTTATATTACCTATGTCATACCTTTGTCATTATACAAAATTATGTCCTCATTTTTCACAAAAACGTGCACACACACTCGCACACACGCACACACACACACACACACACACACGCACACTCTCTCTCTCTCTCTCTCTCTCTATCTGACAGCTGTTCTATTAACTCACTCTGATCTAAAAAATGTGACAACTTGCCCCGGTCTGTCCTATAGAGACTGCATTTGTATGTCAGGCGTAAAACTTTTGATTTAATATATTAAAACATTTAGTTTTAGTTTATTTAATCTACTGTATACTGTACAAATGTCTCAAATAGCACATTCAGACTGAGATCTGAATGCATCTCAATGGCAGAGCCACTGACGCACCCTGGAGGAAGAACAACTAAAACAAAAAAGGTTACACTTTATTTTAAGGTGTCCTTGTTACAGTGTAATTATACATTTCAGTACTGAGTAATATTAATTAACTACATATACTTACTATATGGTTAGGGTTAGGATTAGGGTTTGTCTTAGGTTTACTTGCATGTAATTATGCATCATTTATTGTTATTGTAATAGTGAGCACATGTAATGTGTGTAACAAAGACACCGTAAAATAAAGTGTTAACAAAAAAAATAATAATAATTTTTGTTACTTAAAGCACATTTTAACTGAAATAAATTATGCATTTTATTTCAACTAGCTGCCAAACAAAATTTCTCTTTAAGTTTAACTTAATGTTTTAAAATAACTAAAAATAAATCTAGAACTAAAATAAAAAGGTATGAAAACTATATAGACATACTTGTCATTAAAAATGACAAAAACACTTTAACTAAAGTTGCAATGAAAACAAAAGAAAACAAAAAAACCTCATTTAAAATCTTAATAAAATTTAAAGGTATAGTTCACCCAAAAATGAAAATCCGAGAGCTCTCTGACCCTCCATAGACAGCAATGCAACTGAAATGTTCCCAGGTCCAGAAACATAGCAAATCGGTATCGGCATCGGCCCTGAACAACACATATCGGTTGACCCCTAGTGTGAGTGTGCGTGTGAGAGTGTGCGTGTCAGTGTTTGCGAGTGTGTGCATGCGCGTGAGTGTGTGCGTTTGCGAGTGCGTGCGTCTGTGCTTGAGTGCGCGAATGTGCACGTGCGAGTGTGACTGTGTGTTTGTGTGTGCGTGTGAGTGTGCGAGTGTGTGCATGTGCGAGTGTGAGTGTAAGTGTGCGCGTCGGTGTGTGTGCGCGAGTGTGTGTGAGTGTGTGTGAGTGTGCACGTGCGTGTGAGTGTGTGCGAGTGTGAGTGTGTGTGGGAGTGTGCGAGTGTGTGCTTGTGCAAGTGTGAGTGTAAGTGTGAGTGTGTGTGAGTGCGCATGTGTGTGTGTGTGTGTGTGCGTGTGAGTGTGAGTGTGCGAGTGTGTGCGTGTGCGAGTGTGAGTGTAAGTGTGCGAGTTGGTGTGTGTCCGTGCGCGAGTGTGCGTGAGCGTGTGTGAGTGTGTGCATGCGCGTGAGTGCGCGAGTGTGCACGTGCGTGTGAGTGTGCGAGTGTGAGTGTGTGTGTGTACGTGTAAGTGTGCGCGTGGGTGTGTGTGCGTGCGCGAGTGTGCGTGAGCGTGTGTGTGTGTGTGTGTGTGTGTGTGTGTGTACACACACTGAATATGCCTATAAGCCAAGTCAGAAAGTCAGCTTTATTTATAAAGCACTTTGTAAAATATAGATACAATGTAAACAGAAATGTTTGAAATTGTTTTGATTACTAAGTGAACAAATTATGTCTAAGTGTTTTCACACATGATCACTGTGTGTAGGTCATCAGTAAATGAGTGTGGCATTTCAATGGCAGTGTTTCCCAAATGAAACAAAAGAGCTGTTAGTTTCGAATGATGTGTGTAGTGTAGAGAACTGTGTTTAGAGTTTTGCAAAAAGTTTGTTTTACAATAGCAAACTGAGTTTAAAGCATGTAATGTCCTTGTAGTTTTGCAGACTTGGTCTAAAGATTAGGTGTATGAGTGAATGGTTCACTAAGTTGGCCTCAAGTGTCACTTTTAGTGTCTAAGCAATTTAAAAAACTGTAAAATTACTAGAAGAATGTTTGCTCATATCTTTAGGAGAACCTTCTGAGAATGTTCCCTGGGTTAGCTGGGTTCACATGGGACACTGTTTATTGTGTATGTGTGTGTGTGTGTGTGTGTGTGTGTGTGTGTGT
>NW_015505424.1:1484033-1485252 GCF_001515645.1 Sinocyclocheilus grahami | reverse complement strand
AAGCTACGAGAATACTTTTTGTGCATAAAGAAAACAATAATAACAATTTATTCAACTATTCATGTCCCCGAGTTACCGTCTTCCAACATATTGGAGAGTACCCCAGAACGTAATCAGCACAGTTTATGTTCAGCATGCGCGTGCTTTATCCTGAACGCAAACAACGCTGATTGAGCTGATCAGATCACTATAATCACTGACAATCAGAAAGTTGTTTTGTGTTCACATGGTGGCGCTGTTTCATTTCTAATGAGTTTATTATCTGAGTGGGTGATTGATGCATATGTGTGAAAACACATCGCTGTGGTTTTACTGTAGTATTGATGGCAGGAGTGCAACTGGAGAGTTTTGAGAGTAATTTAGGGCAGAGCCCGAGACAGATGCAATCAATCTGACTTTGCATTTGGAACAGAACCAGGCGTTTAGTCAGCGTTTGGAGTCTCGGCGGGTCCGGCTGCAGTTGCATTATCATAACGAGACGTGATTAATCACTGCAGCCTTCATTCGCATTATCAATGTTTTTAATGACACCGTCTGAGAATTTGTAGAATGTACCGTATGTGAGATAAGATGCAACTGAACTTGTTCAGACAGGTATAGCAGGAAAGTGCTGCTGTATATGATGTGTGTGGTGTGTGGTTCACAGCGTCTCACATACAGTCTACATATAGATACACACTGATATTGTGTTAAAATATAAAACACAAATTCAGTTCAGTTTCTGAACAGGATTCACACATGCAGATCAGTAATTGTAAATTTTTTTAAATTAATTTTAATATGCAATAACTTTTAGAAGCAGAACTATATATATATATATATATATATATATAGAATATATATGTGTGAACTATATATAAGAACTAGCATTAAAGCAGAGACTTGATTCAAGAATTCCTCTTCCCAAAGTTAAAGTCTAATCATTTGTCCTGCAGAAAACGCTCTGTTGCGTCCGGAGGATATCTGGATGCTGGATGCGGAGGAATCCGTTACCCAGGAGGCTTTGCGGCGTCCCAGCAGACCGGATCACCTGGACTTCCTGAGAATCACGCCGCCGGAGGACGACATCATCGGAGACACTCCGTGTAATCCCAGTCTCGGAATAACGGTGAGTCAGTCAGCGCTGTGATGAAATTAATGTATCGTAGACTTCTGCATTTATTCTTGATGTTTATTCAGTAAGCAGCCCACTTAAAAACAATATTCAGACTTTTTTTCT
>NW_015505424.1:1481099-1483275 GCF_001515645.1 Sinocyclocheilus grahami | reverse complement strand
ACCTTTACTTTTATCCCATGGCAGAAACGGGCTTTAATACATACACGACTTATAATTGAGAACCTTTAAGAATTATTGTTCCTCTGGACTATAGTAGATACTCATAGATAGATACTGAATATGCATACAACACAGATGCATATTCAGTGCGTGTGTGTGTGAGTGTTTGTACATGTGTGTGTGAGTGTGTGCGTGTGCGAGTGCATGTGAGTGTGTGCATGTGCATGTGTGTGTGAGTGTGTGCGTGTGCGAGTGCATGTGAGTGTGTGCATGTGCATGTGTGTGTGTGAGTGTGTGCAAGTGCGAGTGTGTGAGTTAGTGGTCAACCGATTATCGGCATGGCCAATTATCGATGCCGATATTAAGCATTTTTATGATTATCGGTATTGGTAATTTTCAAAACCGATTTGCCGATAAAATAATTTAATTTTGAAACACGCTATTTGGCTCTAATGCAGCCTGTCAGAACTCACCACTCTGGGGCCTAGAGCAATCTCCGCCCACCGCCCATCTGATTTGTTGGGAGTCACGAGTCCGACCAGTCAGCATAGAAGGCTAAAGGCACTGAAAGGTTTGCACTCTCACACTGAAAGCGCATGCTAACTGGAGCTGCTTCAATGATCACGCATCAGTTGTCTCTCTAAGGCAGTAGCAGACGTTGCTGAAGTTGCAATAAATCACAATCCACTACACTGAATTTGCCAAACACCTCAATTTTATCTATTTATGGTTTCCAAGATGGGGAAAACGCGGACGGAATCGTACAGTACAGTATTCATAGGCTTAATCATGAAGCATACAGTGGCCACTTTTAACTCTCTCTTTATATTGCCCTTATTGTAGATGGATCCACGGAAGACAAGAGTAAGAAGTACAACCAACACCAGTGAAGGCAGTTTTTGTCAGAACCCTTGTTAGTCTTAATTTTGACATTAATTTAAATGTTTACACCAGACATATATATCGGTTCAAAATATCGGTTATTGGTCTACTTGGTCTGTAACAATCGGTATCGGCATCGGCCCTGAACAACACATATCGGTTGACCCCTAGTGTGAGTGTGCGTGTGAGAGTGTGCGTGTCAGTGTTTGCGAGTGTGTGCATGCGCGTGAGTGTGTGCGTTTGCGAGTGCGTGCGTGTGTGCTTGAGTGCGCGAATGTGCACGTGCGAGTGTGACTGTGTGTGTGTGTGTGTGTGCGTGTGAGTGTGCGAGTGTGTGCATGTGCGAGTGTGAGTGTTAAGTGTGCGCGTCGGTGTGTGTGCGCGTGCGCGAGTGTGTGTGAGTGTGTGTGAGTGTGCACGTGCGTGTGAGTGTGTGCGAGTGTGAGTGTGTGTGGGAGTGTGCGAGTGTGTGCTTGTGCAAGTGTGAGTGTAAGTGTGAGTGTGTGTGAGTGCGCATGTGTTTGTGTGTGTGTGTGTGTGTGTGTGTGCGTGTGAGTGTGAGTGTGCGAGTGTGTGCGTGTGCGAGTGTGAGTGTAAGTGTGCGCGTTGGTGTGTGTCCGTGCGCGAGTGTGCGTGAGCGTGTGTGAGTGTGTGCATGCGCGTGAGTGCGCGAGTGTGAGTGTGTGTGTGTACGTGTAAGTGTGCGCGTGGGTGTGTGTGCGTGCGCGAGTGTGCGTGAGCGTGTGTGTGTGTGTGTGTGTGTGTGTGTACACACACTGAATATGCCTATAAGCCAAGTCAGAAAGTCAGCTTTATTTATAAAGCACTTTGTAAAATATAGATACAATGTAAACAGAAATGTTTGAAATTGTTTTGATTACTAAGTGAACAAATGATGTCTTAGTGTTTTCACACATGATCACTGTGTGTAGGTCATCAGTAAATGAGTGTGGCATTTCAATGGCAGTGTTTCCCAAATGAAACAAAAGAGCTGTTAGTTTCGAATGATGTGTGTAGTGTAGAGAACTGTGTTTAGAGTTTTGCAAAAAGTTTGTTTTACAATAGCAAACTGAGTTTTAAGCATGTAATGTCCTTGTAGTTTTGCAGACTTGGTCTAAAGATTAGGTGTATGAGTGAATGGTTCACTAAGTTGGCCTCAAGTGTCACTTTTAGTGTCTAAGCAATTAAAAAAACTGTAAAATTACTAGAAGAATGTTTGCTCATAACTTTAGGAGAACCTTCTGAGAATGTTCCCTGGGTGAGCTGGGTTCACATGGGACACTGTTTATTGTGT
>NW_015505424.1:1477480-1481089 GCF_001515645.1 Sinocyclocheilus grahami | reverse complement strand
TGTGTGTGTGTGTGTGTGTGTGTGTGTGTGTGTGTGTTTCACATCAGTAAAGTCGAGTGAAATGCCAGCATACCGAACACACCCGCGACGCGCCTGAATCTGCCCGCACTGATCTCAGATCAGATTAGACGGGCGTGACACACACACACCACAGGGAGCAGCAGATGTCAGATGAAATGACTTAATGACCAAGCCTTTGTCTCAGAACTATTAGACGGCGTGTAGTTTGGGCGCTTATGTTATCTGGTCCTACAGGTTAAACGAACTGCTTTTGCATTGTTTGCATTGTTCTTGTTTTTCTCAGTAACATCAACAATAGACGTGAACTTTCCCTGACAGGTTACTGTTATTTATAGAGTCGACTCAGACTATTCACAACACTGACAAAATAATACTTTCAACCAACTCTTGTTACAGCTTCATTTATTCGTTTTTTCTTAAATTATACAGCATTTATGGTTTGGTTCTAATTTAATATTAATGAAAAATATAGATTTTCCCAAAGACAAAAAACATACAAAGCAAAAGGTTTTTTCCTGCAAAGCAAAGCAAAAAAATTAAATAAAAAAATAAATAATAATAATAATAATAATAAAATTAAACAAAAAATAAACACCATGCAAAAACTTTTGTTTATATTATATTATTGGCTTTTTTCAACTTTATTTCACCAAAGAAAGCTAAATCGGTTATAATAAGCAAGGCAAGTTTTATTTAACACATTTCATACACAATCATAATTCAAAGTCCTTTACATTAAAAAATATTTATCACAACATACATAATAAATAAAAATAACAATAAGTAATTTAAAAAAATTAAATATGAAAGTATTATATATTCTTATATATAATAAAACTTATGAATAAATATTCACTTAGAAGATAAGTTCAAAAATAAAAACATTTGTTTGTCAGTGTTTAATTTAGTTTGCTTTAAATAAAGATATCTTATTGTGATGTCTTTTTTTATTTCTGTGTATGTTTTGCACATTAGCACTCTGGTGTCAAGCGAAAATATTATTTAAACAATTATTTCTTCAAAAAAAGTGTTATTTGCTTTTACACAAACTGAAACGATTATTTTCTATTAGACCGATATAAAAATGAACTTTACATAAATGACTCTTTTTTCAGTTTAGATATAGTTTGATAGTTCTGGATGAGGATCTTTAGTGTATGTTGTGTTTCTTGTTCTTACGGCTCAAGGAACAGGCAGCAGTAAGTCCACAAGCGCTGGTTCTCTTGCATAAGAAGAGGACTGCTTATAATGCAGTGCACTGATGTAGGCCGCTGCACATGCAGAACTAACTCAGCTCTGTATTCTGGTTTCGGTAGATGGACCAGTTTCATCTGAACCGAACCGTGGGTTTCGGCTGAACTTTGGCACATGCTGTTGTTGTTGTGGTTTCATTAAAACACTCTTTTCTTCTCAAAGAACTTCCTTTCATCCTGAAACATGAGGCAAACGGTCCGTGAACTTGCTCTGGGTTCAGATCCGTCACGAACAGAACGTTTAAAACACGCTTAGGAGACAGAAAACTATGATGATTTTTATTAGTCAGATTTATTTACTTATAAATGTTTGCCTTTATAATTTTTCTAATATATTTCATTATTTTCTAAATTCGGATTATATTTTTTCATCTCTTTATATTATATAAATATTATTTAAAATATGTATTGGTTAAATATGATATAAATAAATATTTATACTTGTATTATTATTATATTTTCTTTGTATTTTTATTATTATTAAATTATTTAAAAAATGTTAATGTTATAGAATTATTATATAAACATGTATATTTATATTCTGATACTATGTTTGTGTATTTTTAAAAATATATATTTTATGGATTACATTAATGTTATATAAATATTATGGAAATATTTAAAATACATATAGATTTTTAGATCTTAAATATTATTTATTTTTATTATATTCTGTATGCATTCTATGCATACTTTTGTATTCTATGCACATTTTATTGCTTTTTATTTTTAACATATATATATATATATAAATATGATTTTATGGTTACATAAATATGATAAAAAAATGTGTACTTATATTTTTATGTGTTTATTTTATATTTTATATATATATATATATATATACACACACACTCACACACACACTTAAATTCTGGTTATATTTTTAATGTACATTTTTTATTATACATTTAATATATAAATATTTATAAATTGGTTATAGTCATTTTATGTGTTAATGAAAACCTCTCATAGCGCATTTATGTTGTGTCCTGTGCAATTTTAAGATCTCTCTGGTTTTCTAATCGGCTTCTACCAGGCTGCAATGAGTCTTCTTTAATTTCTGATTAACTATAACCAGTCTCTCACCGCTGGAGATAGTACAGTAAGTTTGCAGACCTTCTCCTCGGTTGATTCTGTATTCAAGCACTACAGGTCAGCGCTATAGCAACAGAGAGGCGTGGCCAGTGACCTCAGCAATGCTGATTATAACCACTGTTGTAATAGTGAAGCTCCGCCCACTCCACCTGACCCTGCAGGAGATTACAGAGAGAGAGAGAGACACTGAATCTCTGCATTACACTTCCAGCTCCTGCTTTCAGTAACCAGACACTCGCAGGTGAATATCTGCCAGGTTCACCGCTGAGCAGAGACAGAGGGAGTGGTTAGAGAGAAAAGTAATCAGACCTCCTTCCTCTCCAAAGACAACGCTGAACTTTCTCCAGGAGAAACACAAGACTCCGCCGGAGCAGGAAGTGCTCTGAAAAAAATCCTTGGGAATGTCTAAGGGAAATATCTGGAGCTCGTATCCGTTAGTTCTGTAAGTTTCCTTTCACTGCCTGAACTACTGAGACACTTTAGTCTCTCTGTTTGGTTTCTCCCATTTGAGAATCACACTGAACTGCAGTAAAACTTCTGGAACAGAAGTGTTTCCAAATGCTGGAGCGAGAGAGAGAGAGAAAGAGAGAGCCGGGGATTTTCACGCACAAAACCCTTTTGTTTTCTCCGGTCTGTGAAACTAGAGCGCATGCAGGTTAAAGTAAAACCACACTAACTATGCAGCTATTGGATTTCACCTCATAGCATTCAATGCAAACAGCAATATGGATTCAAACCACACTAGGACCTCTTCAAGTTTTCTCATGTCCGATCAGACGACAGCTGTGTTGACGTCATTTCGAACATTGCCTGATGAAGATGCTAATGGTCATATTGGAGTAGCAGATCCTTTGAGACCGAAATCTGGAGATGGTTTGGAGGAAAACATGGAGCTGGATCGCCATTATTCGCCTGTTCAGGATGCAGATGGGTCTTCACAGACGTCCTCCGATCCGTATCTGGTGCAGGTGACTAGAGTGGAGACGTACATCGACGATGAGGAAGACACCTTAGGCCTTCAGGGAAGGTCAGAGCAACCGATACACTGCAAAAAAAGACTTTTTTCTTGTTTTCACGTACAAATAACTATTAATAAAGGGGTCCCTCAGGGCTCTGTGTTAGCATCAACCCTGTTTTCAATCTACATTAATAATATTTCTCAGGTTATCAGTAGTCAGAAAACCTATATTCACCTATATGCGGATGATCGTCATATGATGAAGTTTTAAACCAGGTA
>NW_015505424.1:1468397-1476805 GCF_001515645.1 Sinocyclocheilus grahami | reverse complement strand
CTCCTGCCAGGCTGTTATTGAAAATAAGAACTTGTTCTTAATTAATTTGCCTGGTTAAATAAAGGTTAAATAAAAAAATTAAAAAAATCTGAATATTCTTGAATAAAGATGCATTTACTTGAAGTAAAATTAGAGGTTGACTGATAATGGATTTTACAGATACCGATAATACCGATACCGATTAATCAACCGATACCAAACAGAAACTAAAATATTTTGCAAAAAAATATTTATATATCATTATATATTGTTCACAGTTCATAAATGTTAACAAAAGCAACTTCAAAATTTTTAAATATATCGGTGAATGTTGACATTTTTTTAAACGTTACATCTTTAAATATCTACACAAAGGCCATAGTATTGAAATTACATACATATGGTTATTGTATACTCTCACAGTTTAACTGCTTTTATTTTAAAACACTTGTGATTATCTAATCAAAATAACAAACTCACAGTTATCACACACACATGTCACGTCGCATTCAATTCAAGTGGCGGTCTAAAACAGTTTATTTAATCACCAAATGAGCAAAAGTTTACTTTAAGAATGATCAAAAAGCGACATAGATTGAAGTTTGGTGTTTAAAACAAACTGAAAGAGAAAGAGCGATATATATTACAGCTCTCTATATGAAGCATACAGACTTTATTAGAGCCACGGAAAGACAAAGGTTTCACTGAAAAATGCACAATACACAATCTTCCAGCCCAGGGCGAAGTCATTATGTACATTAACAACGATCTGGAACAGATATGATGTAATTTAATGTAAAGCTATATGAATGGTGTTCTGCGGCGTGCAGGATTTCTGTCGACTGAATGAACATATCAGTTTGCTTTCTCACGTCACTAGTTTTAAACATGCAACTTCACTGGCTAACAAATGCTTTAATGTGACCAGATGGATATAAACTAATGCAAATAGATGGTAATTGTGACATTAAATATTTCAGTCGGACTTGCGTGTGTTTTGGTCGCATTGTTTTAGCCACTTGAGGTGCTGCTAATGTGTGCGTCTGCTGTTCTTTCTCCACTAATGCAGCATCTAGTCAACAAATTAATCACTTAGTAATGATATGAAAACATGCACTATAGTATACTATAGCACTATAGTTCATTGTCGATGTTTTAAATCCGCATAATGACTGCAGAGTTTCAGCCGCTCCAGTAACAGACACAACCCGTAAAAACCATCAGCATGGGTTTTTACCGATAATGCCGATTAATCGGCAAAACCGATACATCGGTTGACCTCTAAATAAAATGTCACCTTTATTTCTGTACAGTACAGATTGCGTCAAAGCAGCTTCACAGAAATAGCTAAATCAATTATGGAAACTCAACTATGGAGACAGTTCAGATTCTAGACAATAGTGTTATTATTTAGCTCAAGATCCATAACAGTGTTAATCAACCAGCGATAGGCAGTTCTACAAAGATATTATTTATAGAAGTGTACTTTTATATGACAGCGGTGTAGTAAAAACAGAACATTTTTCTTTTGTGCTTTGCACATACAGACAATAAAAAATTCCCCGTTCACATGGATCCACAAAAACGACTTAAAAACTGTATTATTCATGTCAGGCCAGTCATATCTTTGTAAGGAAACACTATGCAAACACGTAATACGCACACACATGAATTAGCTTTTTTGTAGTCTACACGAAGATGATAGCAGGAAAAAAATGTGCATGTTTTCAAAAGTTTACATTTAAAACACTTTGGCTGTGAAAACGAATGATTAAAATGCACGTAAAGTACATTGTTTTTAGTTGAAAATGGTGTCGTGTAAACGCCACCTATGATGTTTTCTGAAAGAATGTACCAAAATTAAGTGAGTTTTTGCTTAAAACCAGAAAAAATATCTTAAGAAACAAACTGTGCTGAAAATACTTTGCCTAATTTGGTGCCTAATGGCCTTTTAAAAGTTGCTTGTAAATCGCTTGTTATGTTACGCTTGTTATTATCAGCAGATCTTGGGTTCAGTTTGTTTTCTTTCAGTTAGCACAGGTTTTGTGTTTCTTTTTGGAGCTGGTTGATCTTAGGCCTCATTGATATGAGCTTATGCACCTATATTATGTTTTTGCCTATGATCCATCTATGATCCATCAGTTCTAAAAAGAAATAGGTAACACTTTACAATAAGGTTCATTAGTTAACTACATGAGTTAACATGAACTAATAATGAATTGCACTTATACAGCGTTTATTAATCTTTGTTAATGTTAAGTTCAACATTTACTAACACATTATTAAAATTGTGTTAACATTAGTTAATGCACTGTGAACCAACATGAACATCTGTATTTTTATTTTACTAACATTAGCGTAGATTAGTAAATACAGTAACAAATGTATTGCTCATGGTTAGTTCATGTTAGTTAATATATTAACTAATGTTTAACTAATGAACCTTATTGTAAAGTGTTACCAAGAAATAGAAAACCTGTGCTTATTGAAAGAAAAATAATTTGGAAATAATATAGCATAATGGGGAAAAAAGTAATAATAATAAGCAATTTTTGTAGGGTAATTTTTGCTTTTAATTTTTGATCAGCAATACCACAAGTGTAACCAAAAAATAAAATAAAATAAATTCAAATTTTTGGGAAGTTGTTTTACCCTGTATGAGCAAAGTCAGTAAGTTTTAGTCCAATACTTTATTATTAACTAGCATTTTTGGGAAAAAGAAAATTCCACACAATAATTAGGGTTATTTCAAAGAGGAAATAAGATTATTTATAGATTACACCGCTCTGACCAATATTTTTTCTTATTTTAAGCAAAAACTCACTTCATTTTAATGCTTGTTTCTTCAATAAATAAATAAATTAAATTAATAAACAATTAATGTATCTTGTAACATATCTTGATTTAAAATTTTTTAGATATTTGTTCTGGAAAACAAGAAAAAATTTTTTTTGCAGAGTGAATTTTAGTAGGTATGAGTGTAAAAACCCCGCTTTAAGTCTTCTTGTCGTTGACAGGGAACGTGACGGATCTGAGGAGAAACTCGAGCCGTTTGTCGTCAAAGCCGAGAGTCTCGTGGAGCGATCGCTTAAAGACACTTCGATTCTGAGCCGGACCGGCTCGTACGGAAAAATCAACCGCTCGCTAGATTTCTCATCCCGCATTTTGGAAGACTCCAAGAAAGACGTGCCACATTGGAGCGTTCACAGAGTAGACTCAGCATCAGAAATACTAAACAGAAGTTTCACGGGCGACTCCGGCGTCAGCAGCTGGAGACGAGTCCTTCCTCTTCACGAACCTGAAGCAGATAAAGCAGGTGAGGATGCTTCGTCAGAAGAAGCAGATCCGGCGTCTCAGACGGATTCCCAAAAAGGAGATGCTGAGATTCCAGCTTCGGTTTTACCCACCTCAGATCTTCAGCCGGAGACAAAAGGTCTTTCAGAGACGCTCTCGGGATCTGAGCGCATGCCAGACGCTCTTTCTCCTCCTCCAAAAGACTCCAAACTGGACAGCAGCTTGGCTAAAAGCAGCGGCGACAGACACCAGCTGCCCGCTTTGTTCAGCGGTTTGCGAGTGTTAAAGAAAGGAGCAGTCGGAGACGAGAGGGAGACGCTTTCAGAAATCAAACCGCGAGACGCGGATCGAGCGCTGCTGAGCCTCAAACAACACGTCAACAAAACCAAACTCCAACAAAACACCAGCACTGGAGTTACTAAAAAGAAAAACGAACCCAGACGTTTATCTGAAATCACTGGTTTGCTACAGAAAGCGTCGAGCGCCGAAGTCAAACAGAACGAGGACAAATCCGACGCCGCAGATCCGAGCGCTGGTAAAACGGTGACGGATACGTCGTTTGATGCTTTAAAATCCAAATTATTCAGCTCGAAACCTGCTAAGAAGGATCCTGTGGATGCAGCGCTGGATCTGGACGCTGTCAGGAGGAAGAAGAAGAGCGATAAAGAGCTGCTGAGGTCTATCTTCGAGAGACAGCTGAGTAAAGCTCCAGTCGCTGACCCCAAGAGTCCTACAGAGGAGAAAGTATGTATTACAGATGATTTACGACACCGCAATCAAACATGATGTTGTTAACATACTTATTCATTGAAGTGTCAATCATTTCTAGTATCATATTTGCAGTAGTTATTTCTGTTTTCACACAGGGTGTGTTGCTAACACGTCAGTGAATTTATTTGACAAAAAATACTGGCAATAAATGAAGAGTTCAATTGCAAAAACAGAAAACTCCGTTTTTAACAGTTCTCAAAAATGATGTTTTTTTTATTGTGCATTCCAATTAATCTCAATCAAGCTGCAGCTGGGTCATTTTGATTAGGTTAAACGTTGCAGCTAACTAACGCAATAAAACATAATAAAAACATGATTTTTGAAAATTTAAAAAAAACTGAGTTATCTGATTATCTCAAATATTTTTTGAAGGCTTAAGAAAATTTTTCATTTCGTCCCCATAAAAAAAAAGAAGTACTATTTATTGATTGATTGATTGTTATTATTTATGCTTTTTCAGTTTTTATCTGATTTTAAGGGTACAAACAAATGTTAATAAAAATAGATTTAGATTTATAAAAATGTTAATTATCAACAAACATGAACATGATCTAGTACATTTACTAAATCTATTATTATTGTATTTTTCTGATTTTAAGCGCCCAAATGAATGTTTTTGCTAAACGTCAGTAAATGTAATTGAAAACATTTATTGGCAATAAATAATTAATTTAATGAATTAATAAATTGATTGATTAATTATTTAATTAATTAATTAATATTATTGTTTACAGGCAATGAACATGGTGCATTTTGTCCTTGTAAAAGTAGAAATACTATTAATTAATTTTTTATTATTTATCATTTAATTATTTTATGCAGATGTATGCTCATACAGATGATTTATTACATCTCCATCAACGTGATCATTCATGAAGGCATAGAAAACATTTGATCTGTTAATATGAATTAATGTACTGTGAAATAACGCAAGCAACCAGTGAACAGTGTTTTTTATAAACCAACAGTATTCATTGAAATCATTTTATTTTAATCAATATTTTAATTCTTAATTTTAATAAATGTATTTACAAAGGTTAACAACATTGCTTTTTTAATATATTGCTCATTGTAAGGTTGCGTTCACGAAACCCTTAACCAAAGAGACCTTAATGCAAAGTGTTGCTCTTTTAATTTTCTCGCATTTCAGTGAAAACCAGCTCTGAGCATTACATATATGTCAGTCTGTGTGTATGAAAATATGTTGGTGTTTTGGTGGAGATTATTTCTCTTACACTTTGATTTAATCATGCTGTTCTTGGCCAACTGGCAATTCAAGTTTTATTTACTAGTTTTTTTGCTTGTGTTTGTTATTTTGTGAGTGTTGTTGTTTTTAAAATGCTTTATGAAGTACTAAGTTTGAAAGCTAAGTGAAATCGAGTGTCTGTATTCATGCAGTGCATTGGTTTTCCTCGGTTTTCGGTTGATTAATTCCTGCACGCTGTGTGTCTCTCCTCAGTCTGAGGTCACGTCTCCGTCAGACGGTGAGGACCGAACCCCTGGCCGTCTGCTGGCCGTCTGGCCTCCACCTAAAGAGGACGGAGAGGAGAAGGTGGGCCTGCGTTACACTGAAGCCGGTGAGCGGGTTTGTCTTCACTCGTCTCCTCCACACCTTCTTTCCTACTCTACTCTACTCTAATCTAATCTAATCTAATCTGTGCCGTCTGGGCTTTAGAAGCTCAGATGTTGTTGTGTATGTTTTTATGCGTCCTGCGTGATCACACGGCTCTGTTGTGTGTCATGTGATGCTAATCAAATGCAGTTTAAGCATCATCCCGGTTTGAAGGACTGAAGGAATGAATTGCAGGAGCTTGATTCATTAAAGTACACAGAGATAATTCAGAATGAGTTTTTTTGAAAATCTAGAAATGCAGAAAGTCTCCTGTAAGGGGTAGGTTTAGGGGTAGGGTTGGTGTAGGGCAATAGAATATACGGTCTGTACAGTATAAAAACCATTACGCCTATGGAGAGTCCCTACAAGGATAGCAAACCAGACATGTGTGTGTGTGTGTGTGTGTGTTTCAAATACAAAAATAACTATTGACATAGTAACATAACATGACCCCTCCTCTTCTCCATATACACTACATCACCTGGTAGTTGATGGAAGACCAACCACCATTACACCAATGTCACACACCACAACTCACAATTGGACTAACAGGTTCACATCACATACGACAACTTCCGAGCCAACTACAAGTTTCACATCACATACAAAAACTCAAAAACAAACTACAAGTTTCACATCCCATTTGATCACTCCCGAGCACACTACAAGTTTAACATCACATACAACAACTCCCGATCATAGTATCAATGATTTTTGATCTGACCTGATGAACTGAACTTTAATCTCCACATTCGTCTCACAGCTCTATACTCTTACTTCGTTGCAGGAGGAACACCTGAGCTCGTGTACGGTGGTAGTTTGTGTTTTCTCTGGATGAATGAACTCCTGCTGTTGTTTGTGTGTTTCAGAGCACCAGGCCGCTCTCCTGCAGCTGAAGAGAGAGAGTAAAGAGGAGCTGGAGAAACTGCATGTAAGAATCCTGCAGTACTGACAGAAAACTCTAGAGGTCAGGAGAGACGGTGGGATCGAGCCCTGCGCACTGCAGAGTGTTTGGCCTCCAGATCTCAAGCCGAGGGATTTTCTGTTTAATTAGGCACTTTTATTGATTCAGTATGAGCTGTTTCTGGGTTATAGATACCTAAAACCATAAAAACCTTGAAATAAAATAAACTTTAACTGGAATTAAATGTTTGTATATATATATCAGGGTTTGTACAGGTGCTTGAATTCCTTGAAAATCTCCAAGTCAAGTCACCTTTATTTATATAGCGCTTATATATAACTATATAGATATATGTAAAAAAAAAAATAATAATTTAAATGAATAAAAATAATAATGATAATAATAATAATAATCTGCTAAATGACTAAATGTAAATGTAATAATAATAATAAAAAAATTATAGTACTATTAAAAATTTAACTGAAGTTAAAACAGAAAACATAAATATAAAACCAATTCAAAATATTAATAAAAATGATAACACTATTTCAATAACACTAAAGTAGCACGTCTGAGTGCAGTAGATCGAGTAGATATTTTAATGAAAGACTGAAATGTGTTTTTCAGAGTAACGTCACTGATGAATAACTTACAGTAAGACCAGGACCATGCATGCATTATGAAGACATGTCATGTTGGTTGTAAGGTAATGGCTAAGCAGATTCGTCCGTAAACTCGCACAGCGCTCAGTTCTTCTCCTGCTGTCAGTTTAGCACTAAATGCAGATTTACTTTAAAGCTTGATGAGTCCAGATCCCAGCAGTCCGTTTGCTGTCTGGACAGTTTGATGTTTAATCATTTTTGAAAGCACATAACACCGCCGACGACTGCTGTGGAAAATCAGTGACGTCGACGAGCGACTAGTTTACGAGCACGTGCTTTATGATCGACGCCAAGAGCCAAACTCTTGCTTTCATCATGACCACGATCTGACCTCACAAAGGCCTTCATCTGATCAAATATGAGCGCATGACCTGCGTTTCATTTCTAGAAGAGTGTTAAACCTTGTAATTGTTAACATATATATTGATTTTACACTGCAATAATAAGATGTTTACTGTATGTTTGTTTTCTAAATGAAGAGTTTGGTTCCAAAACGCTATAAATCCATTTGGATTAATTTGAGTAAAAATGTGTTTTCTTTACCAAGAAAGCGGCGATGAAAACCACTATTTTCTGTTTCAGACTTTCACATAGCATCTTTAGGTTATAATAACATTACAAATTCAAATCCAGATTTTGATTTTAAAAGATTTATTATAAAATGTTATTATTTTTTTTCCCCAAAATGCAATAAATCCATTGAATCAATATAAAAGTTATTTTTCATTTTGAAACATAGTAAGTTCCACGTATGACAGCCTCTGAACTTGATCAATACTAATCTTATATGCAGGCACTGGACTAAAAATACATTCAATCAGTCATCGCTCCCAAAATGAATTCAACGGGTCATCTTGTTAATGCTACAAATTAATTACAACAATAAAAGAACATTTCATCATGAACAATATCACATTAAACCACAGAAATTCCAAAATGATATTTCCCTTACATTCAACTTCCAGAAGTGCATTCATCTTTGCCATGTTACTTTAATTTAGTTGACTAGTGGAGTGCATGGAATGGTGCGCTGTGATTGGTTGTTACTGTCTAGAGAGCGTGAGATGGTGCGCTGTGATTGGTTGTTACTGGCTAGAGTGCGTGGAGTGGTACGCTGTGATTGGTTGTTACTGTCTAGAGTGCGTGGGATGGTGCGCTGTGATTGGTTGTTACTGTCTAGAGTGCG
>NW_015505424.1:1464365-1464872 GCF_001515645.1 Sinocyclocheilus grahami | reverse complement strand
GTGCGCTGTGATTGGTTGTTACTGTCTAGAGTGCGTGGGATGGTGCGCTGTGATTGGTTGTTACTGTCTAGAGTGCGTGGGATGGTGCGCTGTGATTGGTTGTTACTGTCTAGAGTGCGTGGAATGGTGCGCTGTGATTGGTTGTTACTGTCTAGAGTGCGTGGAATGGTGCGCTGTGATTGGTTGTTACTGTCTAGAGTGCGTGGAATGGTGCGCTGTGATTGGTTGTTACTGTCTAGAGTGCGTGGAATGGTGCGCTGTGATTGGTTGTTACTGTCTAGAGTGCGTGGGATGGTGCGCTGTGATTGGTTGTTACTGTCTAGAGTGCGTGGGATGGTGCGCTGTGATTGGTTGTTACTGTCTAGAGTGCGTGGGATGGTGCGCTGTGATTGGTTGTTACTGTCTAGAGTGCGTGGGATGTGATTGGGTGATTGGTTGTTACTGTCTAGAGTGCGTGGGATGGTGCGCTGTGATTGGTTGTTACTGTCTAGAGTGCGTGCGCTGTGA
>NW_015505424.1:1461496-1464282 GCF_001515645.1 Sinocyclocheilus grahami | reverse complement strand
CTAGAGTGCGTGGGATGGTGCGCTGTGATTGGTTGTTACTGTCTAGAGTGCGTGGGATGGTGCGCTGTGATTGGTTGTTACTGTCTAGAGTGCATGGAATGGTGTGCTGGGATCGGTTGTTACTGTCTAGAGTTCGTGGAATGGTGTGCTGTGATTGGTTGTTACTGTCTAGAGTGCATGGAATGGTGTGCTGTGATCGGTTGTTACTGTCTAGAGTTCGTGGAATGGTGTGCTGTGATTGGTTGTTACTGTCTAGAGTGCGTGGATAAGCATCCAGAATAACTCGGCGGATATCACATTTTGCGTAAAATTAAAAATTGACTTTTCAATACCGACTAGATACAATACTGATTTTGGCAGAAACTAAATTTTTTTTAAATGGCGTTTATCGCCTTTTGGAACCAAACTCTTCAAATAATGATGTATCAAAAAATTTACCAAAATGAAGTGAATTTATGATTAAAACAAGAACAAATATCTGCCAATGGGGTCAGAAAAATACACTTGATTTGAATGATCAACTCACTTCATTTTGATGCAGTACCGTTTCTAGGCATAGGCGAGCTGTGGCAGTTGATAAATCATGTTGTTCACGCGTTAACGAGTAGCAAATGATTAAGTAGCTGCATTGATTACTTTTATGCCACTGATCAGGCTTTTATATGTAGTTTGGGGTAACAAAGAGTTTTATAGGTTTGACTGAAATAATAATGCAATAACTGACACTTTAAATCAATGTTTCAAGCAACAACAACGAAACAATTGAATAAAAAACAGATAAAGACAAAAAGTAGCCATTGATAATATCTAAACATGTATCCAAATCTAATAAAATGAATTTATGTGTAAATTATGTACAATGTCTTAGGGATAGTTACATCGGGCTATACAGGCATCTAGTGGCAACACAATGATATTACAGATACTAAATTGTGCAAAATGTTTATCTTAACAGTCAATTTACAAATAATGCATTCAGATTTGTGGAACTCAATGCACTGAATCCCCACAAATTAGTGTCGTTACTATGACAATCAATTTGAATGTGACAAGCAACTGGTGTCTGAAAAGAATATATATATATATATATATAATTAATAGGGATTTCACCTAGGGTGTCAAATTGGCTAGAACGGTCCTGTTTTGATGTATTTTGATACAATAGTTTTCATACACAAAACCTCTTCTGTCGTTTTGCATCTAAATGAATATAGATTTCAAAAAATTTAAAAAAAATCAGGTTTTGCATTGTATGTATAGCAGTGTTATTTTAGTATCATTGATATTCTCTTATTAAAATTTTGTGTTTATGTTTTATATATTTATTTGTTTTAATTTGTCAAAGTTTAGTTGTTTTTATTAGATTCGATTTTTTTAAAATTATGCCTCTATAGTTTTTATGAATTTTGAATTCGTTTTTAGTTTAATATTTACAGTATTCGTTTTAATTTGAGTTAATTTACGTTGGTTAAGTAAATTTTAAGTTACAGTTTTTTTTTTGTTGTTGCTGTTTATTTTTGTCGTTTTGATTAATTATTTATATTATAACATTTTCATTAAAAAAAAATTATTTTATGTTTTCATTTTCATTTTAGTCAAAGTTTGAGTAATGTTGTTGTTTGTTTTTGTCTTTTTTTTTTTTTAATATACCATTGTAATTTTTATTCATATCTTGGGTTAGTTTTTATTTTTATATTTTTCATTTTTATTTTAATTTTAGTCAAAGTTTTCGTTATTTATTTTTTATTTTTTAATGTGCCTTTATAGTTTTAATTAATATTTTGAGTTGGTTTTAGTTTTTATATTTTCCGTAAATTTTACGTTAATTTTAGTTTTATTTTAGATTTGTTTGTTTTTGTTATTTTTATTCATTTTGATAAATTTTTTATCTTGATTGAAGAAAGTTGAGATATTTGTGCTGGAAAACAAGCCTGAAATACTGAGGAAGACAGCGTTCATTCATGTTCAGTCAGTCTGCCAGAGAAGCGCGTTTGCTCATAGCAGCAGGTCAGTGTGTTTCTAGTGTTTAATGTGCTGACCTCTGACTGTAAACAGTGATATTGAATGTGAGGGCAGCGTGAAGGGAGTCGTGATGTTCTGATGGACTCCAGATGCTCCTGGTGGCTCCTCTTATGAAATAAGATGATGCTTTCATGCTGAACTCGTCTGTAAATCTGCGACTCAAGAAAACTCTTCATTATTTCTGACTGTAGAAAGAGTCTGAATGTGATAGAACCAGACGGACTGCACGGGCTGACAAAAAGTGATATCCGTCCTCTGGATTTTTGGAGAAAGGACAAAAAACATGATTTTCTTCCTCAGTATTGTTGTCTTGTTTTTGTCTCCAGTACAAATATCAAAGATACATTTACTGGAGACACAAAATAACATTGGATATTAAGTCAAAATTGGATACAAAACAAAATTAAGTGAGTTTATTATTAAAACAAGAACAAATATCTGTATAGAACGTGTTAAAATAATGTTAATGTTTCATTGGCAGATATTTGTTGTTATAAACTCAATTTGGATAAATTTCTCAGAAAACAACACTTCTTATCCAATGTAATTTTGCATCTAATGTAAATGTATCTTGATTTAAAAATGTTTTATAATTTGTATCGGAAAACAAGACAAAAAAACTGAGGAAGAAAATCATGTTTTGCATTGTTTCAGTGTCATTGATATACTGTAATAGTTTTTGTTAATATTTTGTATTAATATTTAATATAGTTTTTATTTTGATAGTTTTTGTTTTTAATTTTAATTTTAAAGTTTTGGTAATT
>NW_015505424.1:1460654-1461486 GCF_001515645.1 Sinocyclocheilus grahami | reverse complement strand
TATATATATATATATATATATATATACATATTTCATATTTTGAATTATTTTTTAGTTTTATAATCTTCATTTTAATTTTAATTTTATATTTTAATAATTTTGATGTTTGTTTTTTTATTTTTATTATATATTTTTTCCAGATATCTATATGTTTTTTATTCATTTTTATTATTTATTACTATTATTTTATTATTCTTTATTTATTAATTATTAATATTATTATTTAAACTAAGCTAAACAAGTTAAACTGAATGAAAATGATAAATGTTTCCTTGGTAACTAGCTTAAAACAAAAGCGATTTATTTTTGTTTAGTTTTAATAAACAGTGATAACCCTGATGTTTTTATTGTCTGTTGCATACTAATAGTAATTGCTTGTTGTGTGTGTGTGACTCCAGGCGGATTTCGAGCTGCAGATCTTCCAGGTTCGAGGCGAGCATGCGGAGGTCGTGTCTCGTCTGGAGTCGCTCATCGGCGGGATGCAGGTGTATAACACCGTCCAGGAGCGCGGCGAGCTACAGGACGTCTGTGTCTCCACCGAAGACGAGCAGCCGCCCAAAAGCTTCCGCAACGTGTGCGTCCAGACCGACCGCGAGACCTTCATCAAAACCCCAGCGGGCGACGGGGCCAGACCAGAGCCGAGCTCCAGCTCCAGCCCGCCCAAAAAACTGGACCTGGACTCCATCAGCATGAGTTTGGGTGTGGGTCCAGGGCCACCTGGTAGCTCCGCCCCTCCTCCTGCTCCGCCCTTACCTGGACTTGCACATGCCCCGCCTCCTCCTCCTCCACCTCTCCCCGGAGCCCCGCCCCCACCCGGTCTACCAGGTGCTCC
>NW_015505424.1:1456523-1460562 GCF_001515645.1 Sinocyclocheilus grahami | reverse complement strand
CCCCCTCCGCCACCTCTCCCTGGAGCCCCGCCCCCTCCGCCGCCCCCACCTGGTCTACCAGGAGCTCCGCCCCCTCCGCCACCTCTCCCTGGAGCCCCGCCCCCTCCTCCGCCCCCACCCGGTCTACCAGGAGCTCCGCCCCCTCCTCCGCCCATGCCGGGCTGTGGAGCTCCTCCTCCGCCTCCTGCTCTCGGTGGGTTTGGATTCGGACAGGCGACGGAGAAAGCGGCTCGTAAACCAGCCGTGGAACCGGCCTGCCCCATGAAACCGCTCTACTGGAGCCGCATCCAGATTCAGGACAAGTAAGTCTCCACATTTTAACCTAAAAATGATTGTTTCGGCATCATTTACTCCCCTCGTGTCATTCAAACCTGTATGACTTACTTTTTTAAATTTCTGTCCACCAGAGTTATAGTTAACTAAAACTGAAACTGCAACTAAAACCTTTAAAAAACTTTTTTTTGTACTTTTAATGACTTAAAAGTTAAGTGAAATAAAATAAAATAATGATTTCAGCTAGTTGCCAAAGCAGCATTCCTCATTTTAATTTACTTTTAGTTAACTTGATTTACTTAAATAACTAAAACTGAAAAACATTTATAAATAAAAACTATGTAGACATAAAAAATTACATAAAAATGACAAAAACACAGCAAAATTACTAAAACTTTAACTAAAATTAAAATGAAAACACAAAATATGAAAATAAAAACAATTCAGAATATTTATAAAAACTATAATCGTATGAATGCTGATGTCCACACTGCAAAACATGAGTTTATTACTGCTATTTCCAGTACAAACATCTAATTATTTTTAAATTAAGATGCAAGCAAAATTATATAAGAGAAATTGATCAAAATGAAGTGATTTTAAGATTAAAACATGAACTAATATCTGTCAGTGGAGTCAGAAAAATCAACTTAATTAAAACGGGAAACAAGTGTATTTTTCTGAGCCCATTGGCGGATATTTGTTCTTGTTTTAAGCTTAAACACAGTTCATTTTGGTCATTTTTTCAGAAAACAAAACTGCATATGTTGTCATTTTGCTTTTCAAATAAATGCATCTTGATTTATGAATGTTTAGATATTTGTACTGGAAAACATAACAAAAATATTTTTGTTGCAGTGCAAATAATGAAAGTCAATGTTTGGTCTTCAAAATATATTCTTTTTGCATTCCACAGGAGAAAGAAAGAAAATCATACAGGTTTGAATGACATGAGAATAAATGATGACAGTATTATCTTTTTTGCATGTAATAACCCTTTACATATATACAGTCATGTAATGCACAGATCTAGTATTGCATACTGTGTTTCTGGCCTTAAAGTTGCGATTTAAATACACATTCAGACATCTTTGACACACCGCACAGCTTCTCCAGCCGCTTGATTTTTCCTGTCAGTCTGAAATAAAAAAATATCATATTTGTAGCTCAAACAGTAGATCATGTCGCTCGCAACACCAAGGTCATGGGTTTGATTCCCAGAGAATGCATGAACTGGTCACACTTGGAATGCAAAGATGTAGTGTCTGCCAAATGCATCAATGCAAATGATCATTCTAAAACGGTTAACGTGAAAAACTCTTAACGTGGCTTAATGCATTAAAACAGTGTTTTTAAAAATACCAAACTCAATAAACATTATTAATAAATCATACTATGTACTGCTAGCTACCTGTGCCCTTCAGCAAGTAGGAAATATACAGAAATTGAATAAAGTTATCAAACACTAAATTCTAAATTAAAAATAGATGAATCCTTAAAGCTACAAAAGTTATTGATTTCCTTTTTTTGTTTTGTTCTTTGATGAACAGACATCACAGCAGCTGGTTATTAGGTTGTTTTGGCTGCTATTACTTTAAGAGCTTCCACTGCAGAACGTGACGCGGATCTGACACGCATGCTCGTAGTTTAATTTGCGCTTTAATATGAAATGAGGTGAAGTTGGAGTGCGTGTACATATATATATATTTCTGTCATAACAACTCTCGGAGGGATTGGCAAGGTAATGTACGTGCAAATGTTAATGTATTTGGTCTTGGTGGAATAGATCTGCTACGCTGCTGCTGCGGCAGAGCAAGTACCGAGACTTGCTACTGCCAATACATCCACAACATGCTGCTGTGAGCATGTAAGAAATACTGCTGCTGCAAATAAAACATACAAGAAATAACCCTATATAGCATACACGAATCACCTCGTAGCAGATCTATACAGGTGGAGCTGGGGAAGGTGGAGGGTTTCTGTAGCAAGCTGCTCTGCTACGACAAGCACTAGTCATATATTTGAATGTTGAGCAGTGATTCCATTGGCTACCGATACAGGAGAGAACCAATCAGCTGTGCCATGTGATAATGATGTCATTGGGTCAGATTGAGTTAGACCTATCGGACTGCGCCATCTAGAGTTAAATACAGAACTCTGTATTTCTTATTCATTTTTATTTCAGTTTTAGTTTTAGAAATGTTAGTACATCAAATCAAACTAAATTAAAATGCTAACTAGATGAAATATATATATTTTTTATTTAATTTAACATAACATAATAATTAAAGTTGATGTTAACATTTATTAATTATAGTTTTAGTTTAAGTTAACCATAATAACCCTGATATAAACTGCACCCTAGGGTAAAGTGTCTGAATAATTTAGAGGTAAATATGACAAAATACCTCTGTATTCTCACATTTGTGTCCTTTTTTAGTACATATCTCCAAATCTGTTCTCAGATTTGAGATTTCAAAATGATCTGAGCTGCTCCAGATACATTGTATAGATCACAACTAGTGACTTTTTTTTTCTCAAAAGGACTTTTAGTAGAAACATCTGAGCTAAAACATTAGAGTATCAACTTAAAATCATCCTAATGTAGATTTTATTGACCAGGTGACCTTAATGACCCTCCTAATCTCTGTCTCTGATGGACGGCGGTCAGATATGTATGTCAAAGCCTGTGATCCTTCAACACAAACAGAAGCGGCTGGGATACGGATCATCTGTATTGTCTGAAATGAGTTTTTCCCTCAGGATGAAGGAGTAGAAACTGAGATAGTGAAGGCAGACTGGATTGTCGTCAAAGACTCGCTTGTGCGCCATCGACCTGTTTGTGTTGCTTGTGTTTCTCAGCAACGGCAAACCAAATATTTCTCATCCATGAACGCTGTACTGCAGACTGAATCAGCCAAATTCCCCACTCCAGTCTCCAGCTCGACTCTTCAAACGTGTAAATAAACACTGAACATGAAATGAGCCTTAAACTACAGCTGACACTGTTCCTCCATCAGTGTTATTTTAAAGGGGTCATGACACAACTGAGAAACCAAAATTCCTTTTCCCTTGATCTTTTGACATTTAAGAGGTCATTGTACTATAAAAACATCCTGTAAGTGTCAGAGCTCAAAACTTTGTCATTAGTCTAAAAACAGCTTATATCGAAGGCAGTCTGCCAAAACCACAGCTTGTGGAATGTTCTACTCTATGATGTAATAGTGTGGATAAGCACCGCCTCCGCAGAAGAAGATCAACATCACTGCCCGTTTAGCCCCGCCCACCAATTCTACAGCGCTGCCTGTTTGGCCCCGCCCACCGATTCTACATCACTGCCTGTTTAGCCCCACCCACCGATTCTACATCACTGCCTGTTTAACCCCGCCCACCGATTCTACATTACTGCCTGTTTAGCCCCGCCCACCGATTCTACATCACTGCCTGTTTAGCCCCACCCACCGATTCTACATCACTGCCTGTTTAACCCCGCCCACCGATTCTACATTACTGCCTGTTTAGCCCCGCCCACCGATTCTACATCACTGCCTGTTTAGCCCTGCCCACCGATTCTACATCACTGCCTGTTTACCCCCGCCCACCGATTCTACATCACTGCCGGTTTACTGCCTGTTTAGCTCCGCCCACCGATTCTACAGCACTACCTGTTTAGCCCCACCCACCGATTCTACAGCACTACCTGTTTAGTTCCGCCCACCGATCCTACATCACTGCCTGTTTAGCCCCGCCCACCGATTCTACATCA
>NW_015505424.1:1452002-1455153 GCF_001515645.1 Sinocyclocheilus grahami | reverse complement strand
AATCTCCCAAAACGACAGGTTGCGGAATGTGTCACTTTATGACGTAATAGTGTGGCTAAACCCCGCCTCCGCAGGAGAAGATCAATGCCTGCTTCTACATCACTGCCTGTTTACCCCCGCCCACTGATTCAACAGCACTGCCTGTTTAGCCCCACCCACCGATTCTACATCACTGCCTGTTTAGCCCCGCCCACCGATTCCACAGCGCTGCCTGTTTAGCCCCGCCCACCGATTCTACATCACTGCCTGTTTAGCCCCACCCACCGATTCTACATCACTGCCTGTTTAGCCCCGCCCACCGATTCTACAGCACTGCCTGTTTAGCCCCACCCACCGATTCTACATCACTGCCGGTTTAACCCCGCCCACTGATTCAACAGCACTGCCTGCTTAGCCCCACCTACCGATTCTACATCACTGCCTGTTTAGCCACACCCACCGACTCTACATCACTGCCTGTTTAGCCCCCCCCACCGATTCTACATCACTGCCTGTTTAGCCCCACCCACCGATTCTACATCATTGCCTGTTTAGCCCCACCCACCGATCAGATCAGAGGCAGGTCTACGCAGAAACCAAACGATAAAGATGGCTCTGATGACGCTGTTCAGTGCCAAGCTGTGGAAAAACAGTCTTTACTTTGCCTTCCTTCTGATCCCAACGTTAGGAAAAAGTGAATGAACTTTATTTTTAATAAAGATCCAGACCACATCCGTAAGAACTCAGTCCTTTGTTCGCTTCATTTTACCGCGGATTCGTTTACGAACAAGGCACAATTCGACGCGGGATTTTCAGAAAGATTGAGTCTACGATCCTCCACGCCTATTCAAACAGAGCGTTCTGATGAGAGGGTTAAAAACAGGACAGAAAATAGACTATTACTTCTGTATTTGAGGTTTTTTGATGTAAAAATCTTGATAACATTATAAGTGGATCTCCGAGAACAGTACAAAATAAAAAACAAAGGCAGTTCATGACCCCTTTAAGAGTGTTTGTCTGATATAACACACTGTCTGTGTGTGTGTGTGTGTGTGTGTGTGTGTGTTTTACAGTAATAACACGCTCTGGAGTTCACTGGAAGAGCCTGATATCATAAACACACGAGAGTTTGAGGATCTGTTCTCCAAAGCCATCGTCCAGCCCAAGAAGAAGCCGCTGTCAGACACGTACGAGAAGAAGAGCAAAGCCAAGAAGGTACGAGAAATCATCAGCTCTGAGTCTGAGTTTACCTGAATAATAATTTAAATCTGAAGTGTCTGTGTTTCTGTGACTGGCTCCTATGGGCTCACAGAGCGTTAGTCAGGAATAGATTGAGCTTTACAGTTTTTATCAGCTGCTTACACACAAAAGCTTTACTTGTGACACAGTTTCTGAAGCTGCACTCAAACAGCAGAAGCACACACCAAATCTGCAAAACCACACACTAATTCTGTCTTTGACTCAGTTTTCAATTTCATAAAACACTTTTTGCAAAACACAACACACAATTCTCTATGAAACACACACAAATCTAACAGGAAGTATCTTGATCAAGAACTTTCTTCTTCAAATTATGGCATTATGGCAAAGGTGTTTGCAACGTAAAACAAATGTTTGCTTTTGAGATGTGTTTGTTATATATTGAATGCAGTGCTTCATTTTGCAAGAGATGTGAGGCATTTTGCATTTTGTGTGTGCCATTCTTGGATCTGTGAGGCAAAGTCACATGTTTTTTCCACTAGAGGGGGTTTCAGTCACATTCTCAATGTTCATTTGACATCTGAGTTTGTTGAATCCTCCATTAACAGCGGTTATGGTGCTCATTGCTCTTTGAGGAACTTATGCTTAGTGCTTGCATATAATAAGCTCGTTTGAGCCATTGTTCCCATCGTTCCCTCTGTGCTCCAGTGTTTAGTGTGGTTTTGATCAGACGTACAGGTTTGACCGTCTGCTGTGATTCCAGATCAGCAAAGATCAGCTCATCTGAGGTTTAAAAGACAATATGTGACCCTGGACAACAAAACCAGTCATAATTTTTAACATCAATATAAATAAATAAGCTTCCATTGATGTATGGTTTGTTAGGATCGGACAATATTTGGCTGAGATACAACTATTAGAAAATCTGGAATCTGAGGGTGCAAAAAAAATCTAAATATTGAGAAAATCATCTTTAAAGTTTTCCAAATGAAGTCCTTAGCAAAGCATATTACTAATAAAAAAGTAAGTTGTGATATATTTATGGTAGGAAATTTACTAAATATCTTCATGGAACATGATCTTTACTTAATGATTTTTGGCATAAAAGAAAAAGCGATAATTTTGACCCATACAATATATATACCCATTACAGATATACCCATGCTACTTATGACTGGTTTTGTGGTCCAGGGTCACACACACACACACACATATATATATATATATATATACACACACACACACACTCACACACACACACACACACACACACACTCTCACACACTCATACATACTGTCACGGGACGACCAAACGACAGACACAGTGGGGGTGGCGTCAGGCCTCGGAGAGGCTTTTATTAACAAAATAATATAACAACATGTCCAGAAAAGGGAATAAAATGTCCAAAATAAAACAGGGGATCTGGTGTCCTCGTCTGCGGGGTTCGTGCAGGGAAGGGCAGTGGTCAGGAAGGAAGGGTCCAGTCAGCGGCTTCTTCCAGCTGCTGCATCCTTCTCGCCTTGGCCCACGGTGCTTGAAGGGACTAGATGGCCCGGCCTCCTGGCCCGACAGCCGTGTAACGGGTGCGGTTCTCGTCCGGACCGCGGGTCCGGTAACTCACGACTCTGGTGGCACGGGAGTCCCTCTATGCACCCTTCCTGGACCCACAAGGAGACCAGCGTGCATGCACGGGGAAGAGACCGGTCTCCCGAGGAGAGGCGTGCTCAGCATTTAAACAGAATTCGGTTCAGGTGTGCCCCATCACACGCCTCCATCCCTGGCTATTTCAGCGCCCCTCCTCTCTCACGCACCCACTCCCGTCGGGAGCCTGGCGAAGGGCGGCGATTAAGGGACGGGGTGATGCTGATAATTAGCAGGAGGCAGCCGACTCGTCACAATACACACACACACACACTCACGCTCTCTCACACACACACACACACACTCATACACACACACACACACACACAC
>NW_015505424.1:1444174-1448054 GCF_001515645.1 Sinocyclocheilus grahami | reverse complement strand
TGTGTGTGTGTGTGTGTGTGTGTGTGTGTGTGTGTGTGTGTGTGTGTGTGTGTGTGTGTGTGTGTATGAGTGTGTGTGTGTGTGGTCACTCCTGCTACATCATATGAGAGTTTTAATTGTGCTTCTCACTCTCTACATCTTCTAAGTTCCTGCAAAATCAGCTCCTACAAACAGTGCTTTTTATTACTTATTTATTAAGGGGAGAAATGCATTTGAATATCTCCAGTTATCAGAGTAATTCATAGCTCATTGCTTATTTATAGCTATTTTTCCATCCAAATTAAACTTGTGTGAAAAGTTAGAATATTGCATAGAACATTTGCAAACAAAGCGCTATTTCCATCCATGTGTTCAAAAGAACAAAATCACCACTTCATGGGAAAATGGCTCAAAAAATTAAATAATAAATAAATAATTAAACAATTAAATCATAATTAATAAAATCATAAAAATATCTAATTAAAATAAATAAATAAATAATTTAAAAATGAAAAATGAGCAATCAAAATAAAACACTTACTAATAATTAATTAAATAATTAAAATGGCAAATTTAAATAAATAGTTTTAAAATAAAACAATCCAAATAAATATTTCATGGACATTTTATTATTTTATTTCATTATTTTATTTTATTTATAAAATAAAACCTATATAAACGAAATATTTAAAAACGATATAGACATATTTTAAAAAAGAATACAAATGACAAAAACAAAACAAAATTACTAAAGCTTTGATTAAAATTAAAATGAAAACAGAAAATATAAAAATGTAATTGTATTTCTCAGTGATATTAAAGTAACACTGCTGTTAACACAAATATGATCTATTTTTATTTTTTAATATATATTTAGTTTTTCCTGAGAATGTAACCAGCATTTAGTCCCCAGCACTGCATTTGTGATTGTGATGAAATAGTATTATTTATATTTTATTTATTTTATAAATATTGAGTAAAAATAATAAAAATAAATTTTTATAAAAAATAAAAATACATTTTTATAAAAAATAAAAATATTGTTTTTACAAAATAACTATTCATATTTATAAATATATTCGTATTACATTAAATTATTTATATTTATTTATTTTTGCTTTGAATACGTTTTAATATATCTCCTTTAGTGAATGTGAAGAGATGAATAGATGCTGGAGCTCTCTGGTTTTGGCAGGACGATGTACTTTCTGAAAGACGGCTAAACACAAGTGACACAGATGCAGATCCATCATTTATGTGTGTGTTTACACGTTCTGATTCAGCCTTCTGAGAAACCGGCCTCCAGGAAGAACCAGAGCAGACTGGAGTCGGTGTCCTGAGAGAGCAATCGAGCGTCAGCTTTGTCGGGACGAGATCGATCGAGCTGCTGTTGAGTTCACGCGAGTAACGATGCCTCTCTAATGATCAGCATTAGCTGATTAACACAAGTCAGCATAATTTACCTTTAGTCTACACCGCTCTGTCCCTTCTCTGATAAACGCTCCGATGACTTCCTGGTCATATCTCCTTTAGTGAATGTGAAGAGATGAATAGATGCTGGAGCTCTCTGGTTTTGGCAGGACGATGTACTTTCTGAAAGACGGCTAAACACAAGTGACACAGATGCAGATCCATCATTTATGTGTGTGTTTACACGTTCTGATTCAGCCTTCTGAGAAACCGGCCTCCAGGAAGAACCAGAGCAGACTGGAGTCGGTGTCCTGAGAGAGCAATCGAGCGTCAGCTTTGTCGGGACGAGATCGATCGAGCTGCTGTTGAGTTCACGCGAGTAACGATGCCTCTCTAATGATCAGCATTAGCTGATTAACACAAGTCAGCATAATTTACCTTTAGTCTACACCACTCTGTCCCTTCTCTGATAAACGCTCCGATGACTTCCTGGTTTTTACGAAGCCCCTCCCTCAGAAATACACAATGGGCTCTGATTGGTTAGCTGGCCTCAGTGTGTTGTGATTGGCTAAACCGCCTCTAGAGCGCGTCTAAACGTCCCGCCCCTCAGCTCGGAATGCGCTCCGCTTGTTTTGTAAACAATGGCGTTGTCAATATCGCTTTAAGCCCAAATGAGACGCAGAGGATATTAGTGAAGAGGATCGCGCCGAACCTGTGCAAGCACGGCTCTTAATGGTATGTTTTTTATTTGTTGTTGTCTCATATTTTTAGACACGATGTTATTTGTAAATTCTACTGCTTATGTTAGCTTTTGATATACGGTTTTATTTTGAATAAAGCTTTAATATAGCACGGCAACCATTGCGTTTAAAAACGCAACATGGCCCCGCCCCCTTTGTTGCATGTTCCCGGGGGCGGGGTTTATGTAAATTATGTAAATTTCTGGGTTTGTGACATCACAAACCCGGGAAGTAACCAACGAGCTGTTTTTGTAGGCTTTAAACTGACATCCTTTTAAAAGACGATATCTGCGTTTGCGTTGAACTTTCAGCGTCGTAACTCTGCAGATATCGTTTATGCAGCATTACACGCTAACTAACGTTAACAAAGTGAAATCGCAATCGACCACCCCTTTAAGAAATACCATACATGCATATATATGTATGGAAGGATATTCCGGATATGAAAAAGCAGACGTGGTAATTAATATTGCTATTTAAATATTACAGAGGAAATACAGTATTATAAAATAATATTGTATTGTAAATATAAAACAAAAATATATATATACATACAGTATATTAATTTGGGAAATATTTTAAATATATAAAATAATAACTAATTAAATTAAATAACATTCAAGAAATATAGACACATTTTAAACTTTTAAAAATATTTAAAGCAGAATAAAAATTGAAAAGAGAAAATATGTAAATGTTATATATCTAAATGAATTTTATAATATTCATTAAAAACTATAATAATGATAATAATAATATATGCAATTATTAATATATGTTTTGAAGGAATTAGGATTAATTATGTTCTGTGTATAGTCTCTGTTGCTGCATTTCTGTGTGATTTAGCTGATTATTTATTAAAATATTGTGTATATTTTATTTATATAACTTATTTTAAAAGTATGTGCATATATAATATTTATTTATATATTTGTAAACATATTTTATAAATGCAATTTTTTACAAATGTATATTTATTGATTATTTTTATAAATATAAGTTCATTTTGCCCTCGGGGTCGGAGTCTGTTGGTGGAGGCGAGGAGCTCTGTGAGCGTTTGGGAAAGCGTGTGTATGTGCACGGATTATGGAAATGAAGTGGTTGTGTGTGTTTGTGTCGGACACATGTAGATAATACAGAGACCGTGTGTGGAAAGGCGTCTATCAGCAGCGCAGCTCTCCTGAAAACACAATCAGTGGGAATCAGCGCAGGTCAAACTCGCGGCTAATTTGTGTCATGTGTTGAGATGCATCCGCTGCACGGATCCCCGGCGCCTTCCCTCGCTCTGATTATCATATCAAAGCCTCTGTCACTGGACGAGCTCTAATGACTAACAGGTGCCGTCAGAAGAACATGAGTCCGAATATCTCAACATGTTAGACGTCAGAATAATAATGTTTTTCTGTCCTGTCTGCTGTGACTGGACAGCAATTTTTATTTTTTTTATTTTTTTTTATCCTGTCTGTTGCGTGCTCTGATGTGTCTCTCATTTCTTTATTTTATTTTATTTTATTTTATTTTAAAAAATATATAATTTTATATCCTGTCTGTTGCATGTTCTGGTATGTCTCTCGTTTCTTGATTTTTTAAATGTATTTTATTTTATCCTAATTTTTTTATTTAATTAAATTTAATTTTATCCTGTCTGCTGCGTGTTCTGGTGTGTCTCTCATTTTTTTATTTTATTTTATTTATTTTTTTATGTCCTGTCTGTTGCATTTTCTGGTATGTCTCTCGTTTCTTGATTTTTT
>NW_015505424.1:1443773-1444093 GCF_001515645.1 Sinocyclocheilus grahami | reverse complement strand
TTTATTTTATTTTATTTTATTTTATTTTATTTTATTGTATTTAATTTTATTTTATTTTATTTTATTTTATTTTATTTTATTTTAATTAATTTTTTTATCCTGTCTGTTACATGTTCTGGTGTGCCTCTCATTTCTTGCTTAATTTATTTTATTTTATCTCTCGTTTCTTGGTTTTTTAAAATTTATTTTATTTTATTTTATTTTATTTTATTTTATTTTATTTTATTTTATTTTATTTTATTTTATTTTATTTTATTTTATTTTATTTTATTTATTTTATTTTATTTTATTTTATTTTATTTTATTTTATTTTATTTTTA
>NW_015505424.1:1442116-1443673 GCF_001515645.1 Sinocyclocheilus grahami | reverse complement strand
CTGGTGTCTAATTTATTTTATTTTATTTTATTTTATTTTATTTTATTTTATTTTATTTTATTTTATTTTATTTATTTTTGTTATTTATTTATTTATTTTTTTTCATCCTGTGTGCTGCGTGTTCTGGTGTGCCTCTCATTTCTTGATTATTTTATTTTATTTTATTTTATTTATTTATTTATTTATTTTATTTTTTAGATATTTTTTATGTCTTGTCTGATGCATGTTCTGGTGTCTAATTTCTTTATTTTATTTTATTTTATTTTATTTTATTTTATTTTATTTTATTTTATTTTATTTTATTTTATTTTATTTTATTTTATTTTATTTTATTTTATTTTATTTTATTTTATTTTATTTTATTTTATTTTATTTTATTTTATTTTATTTTATTTTATTTTATTTTATTTTATTTTATTTTATTTTATTTTATTTTATTTTATTTTATTTTATTTTATTTTATTTTATTTTATTTTATTTTATTTTATTTTATTTTATTTTATTTTATTTTATTTTATTTTATTTTATTTTATTTTATTTTATTTTATTTTATTTTATTTTATTTTATTTTATTTTATTTTATTTTATTTTATTTTATTTTATTTTATTTTATTTTATTTTATTTTATTTTATTTTATTTTATTTTATTTTATTTTATTTTATTTTATTTTATTTTATTTTATTTTATTTTATTTTATTTTATTTTATTTTATTTTTATCCTGTCTGCTGCGTGTTCTGGTGTGTCTCTCATTTCTGGATTATTTTATTTTATTTTATTTTATTTGTCCTTTCTGTTGCGTGTTCTGGTGTGTCTCTCGTCTCCTGACGTCTCAGTGAAGAATGTAAACATCACAAAGAAACTGAGATTTTAATTGTTTCTAACTTTGAGTGTTTAACGCTGTGTGTTTATTGGCGTCTATTCTGGGAAGCGTTTGATGGCCAACTGTAGATCGAAGTATTCTGAATTCGTGAACTTCTCCTCAGGCAACAGTGTAATAATGATGTTTACTGCAGCGGCTGCTCGCTGTGCTTTAGAAACCTGATGTGTTTAATAATGTTGAGTTATTAAATGTGTTAAATGCGGTTTCATACTGACTCCAGGACAAGCGGCAGGTACTGAATGTTCTGAAATAAACTTTCCATTTATCTTCCTCCTAACAGGAGAGTTCATGAAGCGTGAATCAGATCTAGAATGTTTCCTTCCTCAAACACTCGCTCTAAGAAACGTGTCAAGAACATATTCATTATAAAAAGTATAAAAGTATATAGGATATTTTTCAATTCAAGAAATAAAATATTAAAATTTTGAATTTAATATTTGTTAAATGTGTGTATGGAGGGCCAAATTACTCAAAGTTAAATCATTAAATAAATGGTGAAATATATAAAGAAATGGTTAAATACATAAATCAATAATATTCATTCATTCATGACATGCTGACAACCGTAACCCTGAAATTAAATAAATAAATAAATAATAGATGAATGAATGAATAAATAAATTATATATATATATATATATATATATATATATATATACTTTAAATGTATTAAAT
>NW_015505424.1:1437810-1440141 GCF_001515645.1 Sinocyclocheilus grahami | reverse complement strand
GTGTGTGTGTGTGTGTGTGTGTGAGTGTGTGAGTGTATGTGTGTATGTGTGTGTGTGTGTGTGTGTGTGTGTGTGAGAGAGAGAGAGAGAGAGAGAGAGAGTGTGTGTGTGTGTGTGTGTGTGTGTGTGTGTGTGTGTGTGTGAGTGTGTGTGTGTGTGTGTGTGTGTGTATAACAGTATATTTAAAAAAATATATATTACATTTAATTTAAATATATAAGAAAACAGTTCTTAAATTTGCATATATATTTATTTTTTCCTATTCTTCTATTTCTTCTTAGTGTGTGCGTGTTTTGTGTGTGTGTATGTGTGTGTGTGTGTGTGTGTGTGTGTGTGTGTGTGTGTGTGTGAGAGAGAGAGAGTGTGTGTGTGTGTGTGTGTGGGTGTGTGTGTGTGTGTGTGTGAGTCTGCTCACAACCTCCTGAGCCCCTTGTTGGACCCCTCATGATCAGTAAACAGCTGTGTGAGAGAGAGAGAGAGTGTGTGTGTGTGTGTGTGTGTGTGAGAGAGAGAGAGAGAGTGTGTGTGTGTGTGTGTGTGTGAGAGAGAGAGAGTGTGTGTGTGAGTGTGTGTGAGTGTGTGTGTGTGTGTGTGTGAGTTAGTGTCTCTGCTCACATTAAGAATGAACGCTCTCTTCACCTGCTGTAATGCAATACTCACATCTGAAGGCTGTCGCGCTGGTTCCCACTGAACCCCGCAGTAGCTCACCGCCGCGTTAATCCTAATGAAGAAGAGCGGACATTAAGTTTTAGAGCGGCTCTTTAGCGTGCCAAAACTCTTGTGGCCTTTATGAGGGAATTCAGTCATTAGTAATTGTGACCATGTGTAGGTACAAATAAAAATCCTGTGAATTTATAGTTTGTTATAAAATCTCGTCCAGAGCTCAACGATGGCCTTTTAATGGAGCCACTCTCTGTGGCTTTTTCTTCGTCTCACCGCGAGCTGCTAATTGTGACAGTATCACACGAGAACTGATGAGATGTTTCCTCTGATGCAACGTGACAAAAACACAACACTTGAGATTTATTACAGTGCTTTCACAAAACATCGTCATTTAGTTACACTGGAGGCTGATGGGAAAATCAGAGCAAACTGTGAAAGAATTAATTTAATTGACTTTCAACAGACTTGTCCTTGTGAACAGGACACTGATGGTGTTTGTGGACATTGTATTTTACATTTATATATTTTACATGAATTGCATCACCAAGGCAGCATTTATTTGATCAAAAACGCTGTAAAATAGTGAAATATTACTGCAATTTATAACAGCTGTTTTCTATGTGAATCTCTGTTAAACTGTAATGTATTCCTGTGATGCGCAGCTGTTTCAGCATCATTCCTCCAGTCTTCAGTGTCACATGATCTTCAGAAATCAGTATAATATGCTGATAAAAAACAGTTGTGCTGCACAATATCTTTGTTGAAACAGTGATATATTTAATTTTTCAGGATTTACAGATGAACAGAAAGTTCAAAAGAGCAGCATTTATTTGAAATGGAAATATTTTGCAACATTATAAATGCATTTGCTGTTACTTTTGATCACAGTGTCTGTAATGAATAAAAGTATGAATTTCTTCTCTCTTCTCTCGTAGATCATCAAGCTGCTGGATGGCAAACGCTCTCAGACCGTGGGAATATTAATATCCAGCCTCCATCTGGAGATGAAGGACATTCAGCAGGGTGAGATATAACTTATTTAATTTATGTTTCCTGATTGCTAAATTTCAAATACAGAAACAAAAATTGGGCTCTAAACCTCTCTTTTCTTTACTCAAAGTTGATCTAGACAAGTAGGCTACATGGAAACTATCTGAAGTTCTGTTCATCCTAAAACAGTGAAAACTGCATCTTTATAAAATGTCTCTTAAAGTGTAAATGTATCACTTTTTTAGTTAAACCATGGTAACCACAACTTATCCATGGTTTTTCTATACTAACCATAGTTTAACCATGGTATTTGTAGTAAAACTGTGGTAAAAAAACAAAAAAACATGGTTTCTATATATAATATTTGTGTATTCTTTATTTTTTCTTTGTTTTTATAACTGTACTACCTTAATGGTTTGATGTTTTCTACTGTTTAATAAAAAATGAAAAAAAAACTCGCTCCGAAACCCTGATCTCAATCAAATGATTTGCGATCCATCATTTCAGATCAGGACTCGGATCGTGGAAATGAATCAAATGATTCGCGAAATGCAATTTGAAGTCCCGATCTGAATCAAATGATTCGTGAACACGCTCTGAAGTCCCAATCTGAATCAAATGATTCGCGATTCGCACTGTGAAGTCCCAATCTGAATCAAATGATTCGTGAACACGCTC
>NW_015505424.1:1417558-1437534 GCF_001515645.1 Sinocyclocheilus grahami | reverse complement strand
TGAATCAAATGATTTGATCTGAATCAAATGATTTGTGAACACACTCAGACGTTCCAATCTAAATAAAATGATTTGCGATTCGCACTCCGAAGTCCCGATCTGAATCAAATGATTCGTGAACACGCTCAGAAGTTCCAATCTAAATCAAATGATTCGCGATTCGCACTCCGAAGTCCCGATCTGAATCAAATGATTTGATCTGAATCGAATGATTTGTGAACACACTCAGACGTTCCAATCTAAATCAAATGATTCGCGATTCGCACTCCGAAGTCCCGATCTGAATCAAATGATTTGATCTGAATCGAATGATTTGTGAACACACTCAGACGTTCCAATCTAAATCAAATGATTCGCGATTCGCACTCCGAAGTCCCGATCTGAATCAAATGATTCGTGAACACGCTCAGAAGTTCCAATCTAAATCAAATGATTTGTGATTCGCACTCCGAAGTCCCGATCTGAATCAAATGATTTGATCTGAATCAAATGATTTGTGAACACACTCAGACGTTCCAATCTAAATCAAATGATTCGCGATTCGCACTCCGAAGTCCCGATCTGAATCAAATGATTCGTGAACACGCTCTGAAGTCCCGATCTGAATCGAATGATTTGTGAACACACTCAGACATCCTGGATCACGCACCTCACTCCATGCAATGCTTTACAGAAAGTCAGCGCGCGAGATTTCAGATTGACAGTATGACATTAATACACAACGTTTTTGCTCAAAACTCACTCGACTGTGACCTAATGCAGATATTGTATATAATAAACTGATGCATAAATGTATTATGAGACAGAACGCAGAAGTTTGCCTATGTATTTTGACAATTTTTTTCACCATTAAATAGCCAAAATGTGCTTTTTACTGTTTTGTCTTGTTTTTCAAAAAAAAAAATCTATTACAAAACAACAATTTAAAAATATTTAACATTCTAGCCGGCATTATACCAACAAAGCAGAATTTAACTTAAAATTAATAAGTTATTAAAATAATATTTTTTAGCGATCAGATCCCCTTCTTGAATCAGGCGTGTATTTTTACTGTAACATTAAAAGCAGCCTTGCTGAGATGAGACTTCTTTAAAAACATATTACAGATCCCAATTTGAAAACTATTAGTGTATGTTATAAGAAATTTATTAACAGAGCTGTTGTAATTATTATTGTCTTCATTTTTATTTTATTTTACAGGACAGCAGTAAAATTACAACAATACTAACATTTATGAATGTTGGAGTTCTTGCTTTTTCTTGCAGCCTTGAAAACTGTTGTTTGTTTGTTTTCAGGAAAATCAATGTAATATATTTTTGTTCAATAATATTTTTGATTATTATTTAGAATTTGGTGGGGATTTTATGATACTATGCAATATTTGAGCAATTTTCTATGAACTATTTTATTTTCCCACAGTCATATTTCGGTATCATATATTAAATTACCAAGTGACACGTTTTTATTTTTCAACATTTTAACATATCAAAATCATATCCATGATTTTTTTTGTGTGTTTAGCTTAGCTAATGGAACAAAAGTCACCTCATTGTGTCAAAATTTTTCAGTCAAAATGACTGAAGAGGTTAACAAATATCTACGTTTGCAAAAAAAAAAGACACTTAAAGCAATAAAAAAAAATGTTTTGTTTTCTCAAAAATATTTTTTATTAATAAATAAACTAAAATAAATCCATTAATTTTTGTAGCATAAACAAAATAATGAAACATATAATAATAAATTAATATAATCAGAGACCTCATGAGACACAATCTGAGCGTCTGTACACAGTCACATGATCAATCACACTCATTTACTCACATTTGATTGGTCACTAGAAATAGAGCACAATCTGACGTATTTCTGCTTCATAAGCTGTTTATTTCCAGCGGCCGCTTGCATAAGCTGCTTAGACTATAGGCTTAAAAGTTAGTCATTTGATTGTTTTATTTAACACAGGTCATAACTTACATAAAAATGTAAACTGGTCTAATTTGAATCTGAAAAGTAAGACTAGTTGGTCAGACTAGTTAATAAGACACAGTTAATGCAACTGGCCAGAGGTGTAAATCTGTCTTTTCTGGGAGAAAATTAGGCTGAAAAACACCCAGAAATAAACAGAGAGAAGCATTTCAAACACACACTTTTCTTTTTCTTTTTGCAGTTGTGACTGTAGTAAACGGACAGATCTGGTGTTTGTAACGAGGATGTGTTTGTTTTGCGTCTCATGAAGTCTTTATATTGCAGCTGTTCTGACGGTGGATCATTCTGTGGTGGATCTGGAGACCATTGAAGCTTTATATGAGAACGTGAGTGCTCAAACCCAGCCGTCATGAAACCCAAACCTTCACCAGATTAACACCTGATTTTTATTCTCGTTCTTCACTCTTTGTTTATTTTCTACAGTCGGTGTTTTAACAGCACCAGCTGTTTGTCTTTATTACTTCATTAAATGTGTGTGTGTGTGTGTGTGTGTGTGTGTGTGTGTGAGTGTGTGTGTGCATGATTTTGTGACATATGAGGACACAAATTTGTATAATGACATGGGTATGACAGGTATTACAAGGTGAAGGTGACTTATGAGGACATTACCCCATGTCCCCATTTTTCAAAACACTTATAAATCACACAGAGTGAGTTTTTTTTAAGGGTTTACTGTGAGGGGTAGGTTTAGGGGTAGGGTTGGTGTAGGGCAATAGAATATATGTGTGTGTGTGTGTGTGTGTGTAACTAACTCTAACCATGATCTGATGATTTGATCAGTTTGTTTGTTGTTCCAGATTTTATTAACATTATATACTGTATTGTGTATTTCCTTTTTAAGACTTCATATCTGTGTGTACTAAAACTAAAACTGGTTTAGTTTAGTTTATTTATTTATAAAGCACATTTAAAAACAACAGGAGTTGCAACCAAAATGCTGTACAACAAATATAAAACAAAGTAAAAACATACCCAATCAAGACAGACAAAGGAACAAATAAAATTGTACACCCTCAAACAGAATTAAAAAAATACAGAATAAAAATAGGTTTTCAAAGAGGATTTAAACAAAGAAATAGAAGGGGAAGATCTTATGTGGAGGAGAAGACTGTTCCAGAGCCGAGATGATTTAGGAAACCCAGATAAAGTGAGTTGCAGTAATCCAACCTTGAAGTTATGAACGCATGAATTACTGTTTGAAGGTCCTTCATGGAAAGCATCCTCTTGATTCTAGCAATTGATCTTAATTTAAAGAAACTGCTTTTCACAACAGCACTAATCTGCTTATCAAAAGACAACGTAGGATCAAAGACAACGCCAAGGTTTCTAACACAGTCGCGTACATTTGATGACAGGGGGCCAATCTGCTTAACAATGCCAGAAGACACAGTTGTTGGACCGAAAACCATTATTTCAGTTTTATCATTATTCAACTGTAAAAAAATTCCATCCAGCATTTAATGTCCTGAAGACATGCAAACAGCTAATCTGCTTATCAAAAGACAACGTAGGATCAAAGACAACGCCAATGTTTCTAACACAGTCGCGTACATTTGATGACAGGGGGCCAATCTGCTTAACAATACCAGAAGACACAGTTGTTGGACCAAAAACCATTATTTCAGTTTTATCATTATTCAACTGTAAAAAAATTCCATCCAGCATTTAATGTCCTGAAGACATGCAAACATATTAGACATAGAGCAGTTATTGTTTTTAACAGGAAAATAAAGTTGAGTTTCGTCAGCAAAGAAATTATATGATAAATTATGTTTCTGAAAAATATAACCGAATGGAAGCATATATAAGGAGAAAAGGAGAGGACCCAAAATAGAGCCCTGTGGAACACCACAGGAGATTTGAGCCCGAGATGAGAAACAATTCCCCAAATTCGCAGGAAAAAATCTGTCCTTAAGGTAGGAAGCAAACTGGAAACCAGCTACCTGATCAAGTCTTTGAAGAAGGATGTCATGATCTATTGTATCAAATGCTGCACTTAAATCAAGCATGATTAAGATACAGCAAGAACCAGAGTCAAGGGAAAGTAAAACAGCATTAGTAACCTTCAAGAGGGCAGATTCAGTACTATGAAATTCTCTAAACCCAGACTGAAATGTGTCACAAATATTAAAAGTACTTAAGTAAGATGAGATCTGAGAATAGACACCTTTTTCCAAAACGTTTGAGATGAAAGATAATTTAGAAATGGGTCTATAGTTATTTAGGTAATGCTGATCAAGATTATGCTTTTTTTAACAGTGGTTGGACTATAGCATGTTTAAAAGAAGCTGGTACAATTCCATTTGTTAATTAGCTATTGATAATAGCAGTAACAACTTGACTCAAGGCTGGAAAAGCCTCTTTAAAAATCTGAGAAGGCAGAACATCAGAGTGACAAAATGAGGGCTTCATACTAAGAACAATATCATAAAGCTGTGAAGGTGACACGGGTCGGAAAAGAGATCGGGAGCTCTGATGAGAAGCCATTTCTAGAGGAAAATAATTTTGAGACGGTATGTTAGATCTAATACACTCGACTTTATGGATCAAATGTTTTAAAAACTGTTCACACAAATCAGTGGAGAATTCTAATGAGGCACTAGGAGCGGGATTTAAAACGACATTAATCGTATTAAAAAGTATCTTCGGTCTATATGCATTTTGTGCAATTAAATCTGACATGTATTTCCTCTGAGCTTCCTTAGCAGTACTCTGATTCCGTTTAAGACATTCTCTGAAACTTTCGTATGATATCTGAAGAAACCTGTGTCTTAAAGGGATAGTTCACCCAAAAATAAAAATCCTGTCATCATTTGTTGAGTTTCTTTTTTCTGTTTCTGGTCTCCATTGACTAAAAATACAGTTGGGGACCATCAAAAGATCCTCATCATCTTTTGTGTGAGAGACCTATAAAAGATGAATTATGACTGTAATATTGCACAAAATGAGTGATTTGAAGCCCAGTTAGCTCTTGATCCATCACGAGCATCTATAGTTAAACTGATGGATGTTTTGTGCCATTGCCATTATAATCACGCAAAGACTGCATTATATGGTCCTGCAATGACTAGTTTTACTTCTAATGGTTTTGTTGTGAATGTTGACAGAGAGCTCAGCCTGACGAACTGGAGAAGATCAAGAAACATTACGAGACGTCTAAAGAAGACGAGGTGAAACTTCTGGATAAACCGGAGCTGTACGTCATTCAGTCGCTCTGATCCTTCTCTGAATAAGTCGTGGGTTGTGTCAGAGACCATATATTAGGATAATAATTGCAATTATTTAACATTCATTTATAACACAGTCATGCATCTTCGTTCTGCTGATTTGCAAAAAAGGCATAGTATCAGTACATTTGCTGATGCTGAGTTCAGAAATATCAATACAAACTTTCCATCGAGTAGTTTTTTTTTACAAGGGAGAAATTAGGATGTTCAAATTCTATATATGTATCAGCCTTTAAATAACAAAAGCCGTGAATTGTCAAAAGCTTCAAAAGAGTTTAGAATGCATCACTGAACTTCAGCAAAGGACTGGAAAAATATGTTCAAATACGTTTAATGTCAAAGACCTTTACAAATAAGCAAAATAGGCTTGTTTTAGCCAAATCATTTTCTCTGTCTGTTTGGTTGCAGTACGTAAATCTGACCTTGAAATCTGGATGAGGTTTATAACAGTGTTCTAAGTGTGAAAACGAGCTGAGAATTGATCAAATAGACAGGATTCGTGTGTTTAGGATGTTTTTCTGCTGATTGATGAGCATTGCAAGACTTCCTCGCCGCACAAATAATACTAAAATAATTCTCAAAAGCAAAAATGCTACAAAATGCATCATATTTCTCCAGCAAAACAGACATTATTTTTGGAATCATTGGCTCAAAATGAGCAAGAAACCAGTATTGGCTTTTATTCAGCAAATATAATGCAGGACAGTGTTATCATAACAACATTTGAATTGATGTTTTGCTGAAATCAGCATCTTCTGGTTCACATTCCACGTACGACTAGTTATAGTAGAGTTCCAGGTTAAACGTGTGTTAAACAAAGGTTTTGAAAATATCGCTACAAGATCTAAAATCTATATATAGTGTACTGTAAATATGAGACTTTAAGAGCCTATTAGGATTTACTTTAAAACTATATTCACTCAGAAACTGATAGTGATTTTCACAAATAATTACAAAGAAACAGCAAGTAACATTGAATTGAATTAACATTAACATTAAATTAAACATGAAATTTAGAAGTAAAAGGACTGAAATAGTATCAACAGGGTTAACATAGTTAACTAAAACTAAAACAAAAATTTTTACTTCACTGAAAACAATTATGCTACATTTTTTAAAGGTAAGTGGTTACAAACTATTTATTTTAGCTACATTTAATTAAAAAATATGTTGAAAGTTAGTCAACTAAATTAGTTTATTTAAATGTAGCTAAAATAAATTGATTGCAACCACTTACCTTAAAAAAAAAGTAAATTTAATGAATAATTTTTCAGTGTTGAAATAAAATAAATATTAACTGAAATCAAATATAATAAAAAACTTAAACCTATTTTATTTCGGCAACTTTTCTCATTTTTGCTTAGTTTAATTTGATGTACTAAATTAACAAATAAATTGAAACTGAAATAAAAAGTATTAAATAAACATTTAAAAACAAAAAAATGACAAAATTGCACAAATTAAAAATTGTATAAATTATAAAAATTACAAAAAAATGAAAATTTGCTAAAACTTGAACTAAAATTAACATGAAAGCAGAAAATATAAAAATAAAATCTAATTCAGAATCTTAAAAACTATGACAGTACTGCATATCAGTGATCACTGCGTGTAAAACACATTCCAGTAATCTTTGTTTTATTTTTCAAAATGATGTATTATACTTTGCTTAACTTGGAAAAATATTTTTTTAGTGTACCAGACAAGAACTGACATCCGTAACGCAGCATCAGACATTCAGTCGTTCCTCAAAAGGATGATTAAACGCTTTACAACACATTATTATTACAATAAATGCCTCTGCTTTCCAACCCTGCTGAATGCCAGGCGTGTAAGTGCGTTAATGTGGCTTGTTTTTTATGAACTGAAGGGTGAGGGATGAGCTCTCAGATGCTGCACAAACATCTGAAGCGCTCCTGTAGAACCAAATCAGCCAGCTGCGTGTGACCTTTGACCCTCGCTGTAGTGAGTCAAACAGGAACGCAGCGGTGCTCTGTGACCCGTGCCGCTAATATTCAGCATAATCACACTTAAGTGCGCTTACTTGCATCCAGATTGGCGTGTTTTCGTGTGAAGACGTTGTGCCGAGGCTGTTGCTCACCGCTTCAATCTCGTTCATCTTCCCGCGCAGATTCCTGTACGAACTCTCCCAGATTCCCGACTTCGCCCGGCGTGCGCACTGCATCATATTCCAGTCTGTGTTCGTGGACTCCATATCATCCGTCCATCGGAAGGTGGAGATCATCTCTGCTGTGTGCAAGGTACAATCTGAAACGACTCTTCCGCTTTTCTGATTTATTTTGCCATTTCTTCTGTTACTGTTAACCCTAGTGAAATATAAATATACTTAAAGGGTTAGTTCACCCAGAAATGAAAATTAGCCCACAAATTACTCTTCTTTCAGACGAATCCAGTCGGAGTTATATTAAAAATTGTCTTTGATCTTTTTAAGCTCTATCGTTGCACTCAGCGGGTGCTGCATGCATCAGTCCAAAAGAAGTTAAATAAAAAGCGCCCATCCATAAAAAATGTCTCACACGGCTCCGGGGGGTGAACAAAGGCCTCTCTAGCGAATCGATGCATTTTTGTAAGAAAAATAACCATATTTAAAACCTAATAATCACTTTAATGTAGCTTGCACTCACTGTTGTACACAGAAGCCGCTCCGGGCGGAGGACTGTCAGTCTTTATTCACCTATTCCTCGTGGTTTCTCATTAAACTACATTAAAGTAAATAGTGTAAATTACATCACTAATGTCATAGAGTAGCACACTGTAACGCAGTGTTACAACGTGCCCCATCTGCGCAACTGCAGTTTAAAACTGGTTAGTGTCTTCTGCTAGTTAGCGAAGTATTAAAAAAATATCTAAACTGATAAATAACAGATCGGAGATTAAAATAATAGCAGATTTGCCTCATTTTAAATGAATACTAAAAACTGCATTATTACTATGGGAAAATAAATGTAAAAGCGATATCTTCAAAAGATTTGAGAATTTTGGCGCAGTTTTTTCTCTACACAAGCGGTTTGAATATTTCCGCACATGCTTGCATAACAAAATTTACCGTATTTACTAGTTACCATATCAACATTATATAGAGAAAAAAAGTGACCATAGTAAAATTTAATTTCTGGCTTAAGTAAATTTTTCAACTCAGTTTTTATTATTCGTTTAAGAAGAGACAAATCTGCTAATATTTTAATCTCCGATCTGTTATTTATCAGTTTAGATAGTTTTTTCTGTAATGCTTCAATAACTAGCAGAAGATACTAACCAGTTTTAAATTCCGGTTGCGCAGATGAGGAACGTTGTAACACTGCGTCACGATGAGAAACAGGTGAATACAGACTGACAATCAATGTTTAATGTTCAGAAATTATTATTTTAAGACATGTACAGCTTGTTTATGTGGGCCGTCTTAAGCATGGTTGCAAGTGTTTTGAATTTTTAAAAAATGCCATTATTTTATTTGAAATAAATAATAATTTTATTGACAAAAGATTTCAGTTTGTCTTAGTTTTCATGAGATCAGATAACATTTTAAGCCGTCATATGGTCATGTTACAACGTGCCCCTCAGATGTTACAATGTGTTCCACCTACGGGGCATGTTGTCACATCTCACTTCCAACTTTTGAAGGAAAATAAAGAAAAACGTATACACTGTAATTATGAAACAAAGCAACATTTGTACTAGACAAGTGTGAAATTACTGTGGATAAAAAAAATAATACTCTGAACCCCATGTGGATTTACACAAACTGAGAAGCTCAAAATGAACCGGTGCGCATTCACACTCATTTTGCCGGCACGGCTCACAAATGTAAGTGTCTTTCCAGACTTTCCTTGAGAATGACAGCGTGAAGGACGTGATCGGCCTCATCTTGGCCTTTGGGAACTACATGAACGGTGGAAACCGGACCCGAGGACAGGCGGACGGGTTCGGACTAGACATTCTGCCTAAATTAAAAGATGTCAAGAGCAGGGTATGAAAACAACGGTAACACTTTACAAATATGCATTCATTCGTGCTTAACTAATGCACAGATAGTCACGAGTTAATGTATAACTCATGAAGAACTAAACCATTTATTATTGATTACTACATCAGCAACTAACGAACATTCTGTATGATTCAGAATGACACATTTAACTGGTAACAATGTATTGATAACGTAATCTATTAATCATACAGAATGGTAATTTGTTGCTGATGCATTAATTATCAATAAATGGTTTAGTTCTTCATGAGTTATACTATATTAACACATGATGATCTGTGCATTAGTTAAGCATGAATTAATGCATATTAGTACCGCCGTATTGTAAAGTGTTACCAAAATAACACTCGTAACGTCTGCTAATGACCTTCTTTCCCATCAGGACAATCGTATGAGTCTGGTGGATTATGTGGTGTCGTACTACCTGCGAAACATGGACGAGGTACAGCGTTTATTTTATTCTGTTTATTGTATGTCACTGCATTCATAAAACCAGACTTCATATCTCTTCATATCGTCATTTTGCAGCTTAAGTGAATGTACGTATCTTCATTTAACAATGTGTAGATATTTGTATTGAAAAAACGACAAAAATACAGAGTTACAAGCAGAGAGTTTCTTGACAGATTAGCTATGTTTCCATCCAAAGTCACGAATTAAACTTATGCACTAAATTGGAATATCGCATAAAACAATTTGCGATAAAGCACCGTTGATGCGCATTAAGGAATTTATTCAGTAAAAGTGTTTCTGAGCATGTTTTCTTATCGGATAAGAAATTTATCCTACTTAGTTAAGCGCGCAAGTTTTTTTATGTGCATTTTTAGAATTTATGCGCATCTTGGCGTTTCCATCCAGCGTCTTTTTATGCGATATCCTAATATGCACATAACAATAGGTGGATGGAAACAGAGCTATTGTGTTGTTGTTGTTGTTGTTGTTTCAGAGCGCAGGAACAGAGAAGAGCGTTTTCCCGCTGCCCGAACCTCAGGATCTCTTCCACGCTGCTCAGGTCAAGTTTGAAGATCTCGCAAAAGACCTTCGCAAGTTAAAGAAGGAGCTGACAGGTATGAGTCTCGCCCGTTTCTCTGTGGTGTTGTGCTTATTTAATGCTGAAGATGGACAGAATGACAGCATCTCACATTGGAAAAGTATAGCAGGCATTCAGAAACCTTTTACACAGTGACCGTAAAATGAGAAAGATGTTTAGTAAACTGATTCACGGATCGGTTCAGTGACTCTTCTTGGGTTACTTTGTCAGTATGTGGCGCGAAGTGAGTCACTGAATCATTCATTCAAACGATTCATTGAAAAAATACAGAGCCAACTGGAACAAGAGCTTCATTCCAGTGACTCTTTTGAATCTATTCACTAAAGAGAGTTGTTCAGATTGATTCATGGATTGGTTCACTGACTCTTCTTGGGTTACTTTGTCAGTATGTGGTGCGAAGTGAGTCACTGAATCATTCACTCAAACGATTCATTGAAAAATACAGAGCCAACTGGAACAAGAGCTTCATTCCAGTGACTCTTTTGAATCTATTCACTAAACAGAGTTGTTCGGATTGATTCATAAATTGGTTCAGTGACTCTTCTTGGGTTACTTTGTCAATATGTGGTGCGAAGTGAGTCACTGAATCATTCACTCAAACGATTCATTAAAAAAATACAGTTATACATTTTTATCACATTCACTCATTAATGAAAAGTTGCTGATCAGATACAATATGTTTAATTGAAAAATATTAATAAAGTAATGATTATTTTGGTCCAAATGGACTGGGAATGTGAATATAGTCGGCTGATTTTGAATGCGTTATGAGAGTAAAGCATCATAAATGTTTCCCGCACAAAGCAAAACAATAGAAATGAGCGAACTGATCATCACTCCGTCTGTCAAGTAACATGCAGTTAAAAGCAATTTCTTTTCATTTTACACTGGAAAAAGCATTTTTACCGTAGCCTGTGCTCCAGGCCACCGCAGGGTCAAAGGCCGCGCCCCCTCCCCCAGCCCCCGGTGTCTGCAATTATTTAAATCAGCCAATAATATGGCATATGAAAGCAATTAGATATGCTCTTTCCTCATTCCCCTCCATTTGAGAATCGCTGTTAAAAACCCTGATCCTCAGTGACCCGAGGGAAAATACAAAACCACTGCCGCCCCACCTCGAGCTGTCTGTCACTCATTTATTAGCACGCAAACGCAAGACAATAAATGCAGGATAAGGGCCTCGCATTTGATCCACACCACAACAACAAAGCCTCAAACGCGAGTCCTCGGGCGCTGGCACCAGATCGCACCTACGACGGCAGCAGACAGGGATAAATATTTATGCCGTGCCATCATAAAGAGCTGCAAGTGTTCCTAATTATTCCTGCCGTCATTTCTGTTTAAAGCGAGAGCGCAGAGTTTCTGGATGAATCATTAATAGCTCAGATCAGGTATTGTAGGGATATATGATTTCTGACTTCTTCACTACAACATCATGACAGAAATACATTACTATTGAACAGTAGAATTTACTACTCAATAATAATAATACAGTTTGGTAAAAAAAAAAATATATATTTTATAATTTTCTTTTTTTTTTAATATATCGATTTTTCATCCTTTTTTTAACACTAAGCCTCTTTTGTGCATTTGAAGGAGTTGTTCAAATTTCATTGGATTACATTGATATTAGGATTAGTTCAATTGTTAGTTACATACATTCGATAAACACCATTTTTGGTAATAAATTTGTATTAAATCAAAACACAGAATTTCTAAAAAATAAAAAAAAAGACATTTCATAGGGCAGTATTTTTAAATTTTAATAAATTATTAAATTGTTATTGAATTGATTAAACATCAGTTTTGATTGTTACAATTAAATTAAACCATTAAAATTGATTTTAGAAAAATGTATAATGGAAAACAGAATTTGGGAAAATAAAAAATTAATCTGGGGAGGGATAAATCTGTAATTCAACTCATTATAAATCCTTTTTCAGGATTACAATTGAATCCAATCATTAAAATTAATTCCAGAAAAATGTAAACATAAAACACAGAATTTGGGGGGAGGGGGGAAACATAAATAAAACAGAATAAAAATTTTTACATTTTTAAAAGTTTTATGAATTCAGTTTATTGTACATCCTTTTCAATTATTAAAATTTAATTAAACCAATAAAATGGATTCCAGAAAAATTAAAACCGAAAACACAGAATTAAAGAGATTTCATAGGGCCGTAATATTGCGATCTCTGGCTTTAAACGTTTAATAAATGATTACATTGTTAAATAAATTGTAAATTCAATTGATTATGCATCCTTTTCAATTATTAAAATTGAATTCAACTTTAGAAAATTGTAAATGGAAAAAAAATTATTTGGGAAAGAATAAAACAGAATATGAGAAAACTAAAACAAGCTCATAGGGCCCTAATATTGAGATCTCTGACTTTATTAGCAATTTGAGACATCACTGAAATCTATTTAAATTCTACAGGAGACACATTTGAGTCTATTTTTTCTTGGAAGTATCTTTTTGGAATCAGCAACAGTTTCAAATTCATTTAAATCCAGACACTGCGGTGAAGGAGAAATAACTGATATCAGAGACAGTGTGTTTGCTGATTTCACACCCGCGGTGTGTGACACGGAGGGGTCGCGACACGGGGTCAGTCTCAGGGGCCGCTTACACGTCTGAACTCTGCCCTCCACGCCGCTCCCTTCAACTTTTACCAGAAATCTGATCTCCATTCCAGCTCCTTAGAAGGGTTTCATACCTACAGGTCACCCCGATGCTGCTGATGGAGTTACTTCTGTGTTCTTAAAGTCACCTCACTGGCTCTTCTGCTCAACAAGGCTGCATTTATTTGAGTAAATATACAGTAAAAATACTGAAATATGATTACAATTTAGAAGAACTGTGTTCTGTGTGAGTATCTGTTAAACTGTAATGTATGTCTGTGATGCGCAGCTGTATTTTCAGCATCATTCCTCCAGTCTTCAGTGTCACATGATCTTCAGAAATCAGTATAATATGCTGATCTGCTGCTCAAGAAACATTTCTGATTATTATCAATGTTGAAAACAGTCGTGCTGCACAATATTTTTGTGGAAACCGTGATGCATTTAATTTTTCAGGATTCACAGATGAACAGAAAGTTCAGCATTCATTTGAAAATAGATAGAAATCCCTTTACTGTCACTTCAGCATATTATACTGATTTCTGAAGATCATGTGACACTGAAGACTGGAGTAATGATGCTGAAAATACAGCTGCGCATCACAGAAATACATTACATTGCACAATATATTCACGCAGAAAACAGCTATTTTAAATTCTAATAATATTTCACTATTTTTACTGTATTTTTTAATAAAACAAATGCCGCCTTGAGCGGAAGAAACTTCTATCAAAAATGTTAAAAATTCATAATTATTCCAAACTTTTGACCGGTAATGTATATCATAATTAGTTCAGATAAATGCATCGATCTTAGCTTGAATTCTAGCATTAAATACAATATTTTCTGTTTTCTGTATAGAGCAGACACACTCGAGTTAAAGAAGCGTCTAAAAGCTGAAGTAAGGTTAATAGTGGAGACAAACTAAAGCGTTAATCAGAACCCGTATGTTCTGTCTGCTGTCTCGGGTCAGACGCTGCTCTTTTGATTAAGCCGCTGGTGGGGCGTGTAATTTCCCGGGGAAGCGCGACCGCAATCCCGAAAACAAAACCCCACTAACCGCTTCATGCACGGAGAACACGGGAATATCCAGGCAACTTTGGGCAAAATAATGAAAACACAAAAGAGACCGAAAAAACTTCAGAGACGGAAAGCACAGCTGTTTGTCTTACATTTTAATGACAAAGAGACAAACATCATCGCATGAGTAATGGTTATCAAAGGATAACAGCTCTGGACTGGCCGTTATTGAGCGTTTCCAGATGAAGCGCTCTCAGACTGAAGGATCTGTATGTGTTTGAGTCTCGTTTACTCACATGTCGGAGTTCTAAACGACGCTGTGACAGTCTGTGAATGTCTGAAACTCCTACTTTGAGGCATAACCAACCGTCGGCGTTCTAGAAGCTCCAGCGCATCTTTTTTTTAAACGGTCAAAATGTCCAGTTTTTAATGTATTCGGAACATTAGAGGAACATTCCATCCTATCATTTTCAAAAACATCATGAAGAAAAAAATCACGTTAAATCTGAATGTTCTCTTAACATTTAAAACAGCTGTTTGTTATAATTAAAGAATGTTTCTTCTTGTTAGACGAGCGTTCCATTTCATCATTTTGAAAATTTTACGAGAAAGTTACATTTGAATATTATACATCCATTTTTTGGTTCTTGGTTACGCGGACGTTAAAGGAACGTTCCTTTTTGTAATTTTTAAAACGTTATGAGAATGTTACATTTCAATGTTCTCTCAACATTTAAAACAACCATTTTTTTGTGTTTAAAGAACGTTATTTCTTGATTATGTCAACGTTAGAGTAAAATTCCATTCTAACATTTTTGAAAACATTATGAAAATGTTACATTTGAATGTTCTCTCAACATTTAAACACCTTTTTTTTTTTTTACATTTAAGGAACGTTTCTTCTTGGTAATTTGAATGTTCGACGAACATTCCATTTCATCATTTTGAAATTTGTATGAGAAGGTTACGTTAAAGGAACATTCCTTTTTGTAGTTTTTAAAACTTTAATAAATATGTAACATTTGAATGTTCTCTCAACATTAAAACATCTGTTTTTTATGGTTAAAGAATGTTGTTTCTTGGTTATGCAAACGTTAGAGGAACGTTCCATTCTATAATCTTGAAACCATTATGAAAACATATCTTTCTGGACAGATTTCAAACTCACCGTCGTCATAATGAGCCGCATACTCTGAAATCATTAGGAGACTCGTAAACGAGTCTCATGTTTGACACCAGAGCAGTCGGTCCGGAAATCAAAAGCATTCTTGCTCTGGTTCCGTTGAATTCGCTCCAAAAGCGTCTTTGATGCTCATCTGTTTGAGATGAGATTCACACACCTCTTCCTCATGTTTCTCGTTTAACTCGTTTATGGATGTGCTGGTAACGTGATACACAGAACTCACCTGCGCTTCATTAATTCACCGCCTTGCTGCTTCACTCAGCAGCCCATCGGTTCCTAATATCATACCATTCATGCAATATGTAGTTAGTATGCAGTGCGTTACGGGAATTTTGTGTATACTTAAAAACTCTGTGGCAGATGTACAATGCAATGCACTTGACCTGCCATTTCTAGTGTGATAAATGAACTGCGTGGGACATCAGCTGCTCTATTTGGAGTCAAAGTTGAATTAAAACAAGATACCTTTAATTAAAGGACTAGTTCACCCAAAAATAAAAATGTGCTGCAAATCTGCTCATCCTCAGGTCACCCGAGATTAGGATGAGTTTGTTTCTTCATCAGATTTGGAGAAATGTAGCATTGCATCAGTGCCTCACTGCAAGTGGATGGGTGCCGTCAGAATGAGAGTCCAAACAGCTGATAAAAACATCACAATAATCCACAAGTAATCCACAGCACTCCAGTCCATCAGTTAATATCTGGAGAAGACAAAAGCTGGAACAAATCCATCATTGAGACATTTTAAACTAAAATACGAGTCCATAATCCATAATAACTCTTCCTCCAGTGAAAAAGTGTTCTGGTGTGAATCAGGAGAGAAATCTGCACAGATCAAGCAGTGTTTAAACAGTCCAAAACAGCCCAAAACTTGAAATTTTTTGTCTTCTCCAGATGTTAACTGATGGACTGGAGTGCTGTGGATTACTTGTGGATTATTGTGATGTTTTTATCAGCTGTTTGGACTCTCATTCTGACGGCACCCATTCACTGCAGAGCATCTATTGCTGAGGCAGTGATAATAACTGGATGGGACTGATATCAGATGTGATGTCTGATGTGTGTGTACTTGTGTTAGTAGGCCGTATGCAGTCGGTATTTCTGATTCTTCATGTGTTTGTCCTGCAGCGTGTGTGAAGGAGGTTGAGCAGGTGTGTGAAAACTCCTCTGAGGAACATCTACAGCCCTTCAAGGACAAGATGGAGACCTTCGTCAGCACCGGTGAGTCTCAAAAACATCCCCTTCACCTGTTACAGAAATACAGCATCTGTCTGGGTTCCTCATCAAGCAGGACTAGACCTGGGTGAACTGGTTTTCTGGTCATCTGCATGATCAGTAGGAGAAATCAATCAACTGATCAATGTAGGGATATCAACGATTCATCGATGATCGATTGTTGATGCGCAAAACACGTGCGAGCGGCTGTGATTCATTCATTCATGTCATTCATTCATAATGAACTAATTAAGCTTTTAATGTGATTTAAACTTTAAAAGTACATTAAAATAGAAACAACACAAAGTTCTTTAACATGGAAAGCAATAGAAATTATATAATCCCAGATAATTGTTTCATATCGACGCGATATAGGCTATTCATTCCTACAACTTGTTAATTCGTTCCTACGACTTATTAATTTATGGCCACTGTCCATGTTTCATTAATTTTGTTCCTTAAATAACCCATGATTGAACTAAATGAGGGAAACGAATTGATAAATCAAACGAATTCTTAATTCATGGCCATGAAATCTTTAATTTCCCTTCCCACATGTTTACCACAGTAAGAGATGCGAAAACAGTGATTAAAAGTGAATGACAATAAAATAAACCTGTGAAATTAGAGGGTTTAGGAAAAGACACAATGCCTAAATATTATTGAATTTGTGGAAATTCGTGACCAAACCAGAACAAAGCCGCGTAAATGTAGGCTATATGAACTCGAACGGCATCCAAAAGCATGGTCGTGATGTAACATTTACCAGCTAACCAATTATTCCTCTAATAAACAAAGCTTTTATACCACACTTATGTCATAAGCAGAGCTTACGATTTGTAAATAAATAATTACTGGGTTCAAAACAGCAATTAAAAGGCACTGTGACCGACACTGACAATACATTTTCCCGGAGCATTCACTAAACGGTGATGCCACAACTACAAGAGCATCGTTCACAAGTTTCTGTAGGACCGAACTAGCCCAGAGCACAGGTTTTCAAGCCCTGGGACAAAATGGGATGCTTTAAGGAAAATGTATAGCCTATGTAAGTTCCATAAACCAGTTCACGGAAAGGAAACCGAGAACCGAGATGACAACGTGCATCCTGTTCATTTGCTTTATTTTACAAAAGCACAAATCTTCTGTTTTTATTGTGAGTGTGCAAAAATAAAAGTAAACACTTTTGCGGATTATATCTTACTCCAAAAATTGAGTTTTTTTTTATGTTTCAGCTGTTCGAACGCACCGGCGCCTCGCGCACACAATTCAAACTTAACATCGCAGTCTGTTCATTATCAAAATAACATACAGTCAACCAAACATATAAAAGGTTACACTGGTCAGTTTAAACAGACCGTAGTATACCGGTCCACTCTGCTGTTAAGGACGTTTCTGCTCATGTGAAGAGGATGATCTTTTCCGTCTATATGCGAATGCGTGTAAAGTACAAGCCTAGTTTACATTATAAATAATAGTTTAACATTCAAATACATTGCGAATATGGAAACATTTGGATTTGTGCCGAATGAGATACATCTAGCCAAACCCACGCGCTCGCTCCGTCTCGTATGCACGCAAGCACGCACTGTCACGATCTAATGCACTGTAAATGCCAGATTTTTAAAAACAAATAAGCCTACCGCAACGCAGTGCTGGGGGTAACGCATCACAAGTTACGTAATCAGATTACTTTTTTCAAGTAACTAGTAAAGTAATGCATTAAAAACAAACAAGCAAGCCCTGCCCAGATTTAAAAAGTAACTCAAAAGTAACGTAACGCATTACTTTCCCTAAAAAATAACTAAGACTCATATTTTTGGACAAGCTTTTAATGAACAATATGGTTTGGCTGTCATTGAATTTTGTGGTATTTTTACACCTGGTACTTAATTTGTTTTGGTTTTATTTTCTTACTGTAAAGCACTTTGTGACTCCTCCTTGTCTGTGAAAGGTGATATATAAATCAATTTGACTTACTTACTTACTAAGTAATGTAATTAGTTACTTTTTTAGGGAGTAATGCAGTCATTCATTCTCTGTTCACCTATAAGAATCTCATGAAAACATCTCCAGCTCATGTTTCACTCCAAAATCGAAAGAAAGAATTAAGTATATTATTATATTTGCCATAAAGAAAATGAAGCCTGTCATTCGGACCATTAGGACATTTTGCACATTTGCATGACAATTAAGCACATTCATATTACTGTAATGTGTCTGCACTTTTTATTTTTAATGGAAATTCTCACAAGATACTAATTTCCTTAATGCAACCATTTAGTATCAATTACTTTAAATCAGCATATATTAAAGACAATGCTGCACTTTATATTTTGGATGGGTTTTCAATCCTTTAAATACCACAGACCCACAAATAAGATCATCCTCATGGAAAGGACACAGTTTGAATGGGCATGATGCCTCTGATAGGACAGCATCATAAAAGTTATTGTATAAATCCCTTGTATAAAGACCCAACTGATGAAAAATGTATATTACAAATTTCTATTATTTGGAAAATTGTTTTAATCAAGTTGCATTATTCTATTCTACTCTATTGTACAGGTAATATTTATTTATTTACTTAAAATTGTAATCTTATATATATATATTAGTGCTGTCAATCGATTAAAAAAATTAACTAATTAATCGCAAATTTTTTCTGAAATTAATCACAATGAATCCCACCTAACGTTAAAGTTTTTAAATATACTTTTATATTGCAATAATCTCACATTCAATTTTCAAATTAATGTACAAACAACATAAAGACAGTATATTTTTAAATATTTGTTTAATGGCATCTTTTTTTATGGCTGAAGGCCAGTATCAATGATACCAATGCTGATATCTTTATAAAATTGCCCCCCCCCCTCCTAATTTTTAACCATTGACTAGCCATTCAGCATTACAGTGTAATTGAGAGCTATCTATTTTAGCATTTATTAGACTTTTAAAAACTTATTTCTAAATTAAAAGTGAACTTAAAACAATCTTCACATAAACATATTTATTTATTTACTTAAAATTGTAATCTTATATATATATATTAGTGCTGTCAATCGATTAAAAAAATTAACTAATTAATCGCAAATTTTTTCTGAAATTAATCACAATGAATCCCACCTAACGTTAAAGTTTTTAAATATACTTTTATATTGCAATAATCTCACATTCAATTTTCAAATTAATGTACAAACAACATAAAGACAGTATATTTTTAAATATTTGTTTAATGGCATCTTTTTTTATGGCTGAAGGCCAGTATCAATGATACCAATGCTGATATCTTTATAAAATTGCCCCCCCCCCTCCTAATTTTTAACCATTGACTAGCCATTCAGCATTACAGTGTAATTGAGAGCTATCTATTTTAGCATTTATTAGACTTTTAAAAACTTATTTCTAAATTAAAAGTGAACTTAAAACAATCTTCACATAAACCCATTATAATAAGTGTCATATTTACCCGTGCGCTTCAGCAGAAATATACAGAAATTGAAGTTATCAAACTCTAAATTAAATATAGATGAATCCTTAAAGCTATAAAAGTTATTGATTTCCTCTTTTTTCTTTGTCCTTTGATTAAGTCATCACAGCAGCTGGTTATTAGGTTGTTTTGGCTGCTATTACTTTAAGAGCTGCCGCTGCTGAACGTGACGC
>NW_015505424.1:1411871-1417500 GCF_001515645.1 Sinocyclocheilus grahami | reverse complement strand
ACTTACTTACTTACTAAGTAATGTAATTAGTTACTTTTTTAGGGAGTAATGCAGTCATTCATTCTCTGTTCACCTATAAGAATCTCATGAAAACATCTCCAGCTCATGTTTCACTCCAAAATCGAAAGAAAGAATTAAGTATATTATTATATTTGCCATAAAGAAAATGAAGCCTGTCATTCGGACCATTAGGACATTTTGCACATTTGCATGACAATTAAGCACATTCATATTACTGTAATGTGTCTGCACTTTTTATTTTTAATGGAAATTCTCACAAGATACTAATTTCCTTAATGCAACCATTTAGTATCAATTACTTTAAATCAGCATATATTAAAGACAATGCTGCACTTTATATTTTGGATGGGTTTTCAATCCTTTAAATACCACAGACCCACAAATAAGATCATCCTCATGGAAAGGACACAGTTTGAATGGGCATGATGCCTCTGATAGGACAGCATCATAAAAGTTATTGTATAAATCCCTTGTATAAAGACCCAACTGATGAAAAATGTATATTACAAATTTCTATTATTTGGAAAATTGTTTTAATCAAGTTGCATTATTCTATTCTACTCTATTGTACAGGTAATATTTATTTATTTACTTAAAATTGTAATCTTATATATATATATTAGTGCTGTCAATCGATTAAAAAAATTAACTAATTAATCGCAAATTTTTTCTGAAATTAATCACAATGAATCCCACCTAACGTTAAAGTTTTTAAATATACTTTTATATTGCAATAATCTCACATTCAATTTTCAAATTAATGTACAAACAACATAAAGACAGTATATTTTTAAATATTTGTTTAATGGCATCTTTTTTTATGGCTGAAGGCCAGTATCAATGATACCAATGCTGATATCTTTATAAAATTGCCCCGCCCCTTCCTAATTTTTAACCATTGACTAGCCATTCAGCATTACAGTGTAATTGAGAGCTATCAATTTTAGCATTTATTAGACTTTTAAAAACTTATTTCTAAATTAAAAGTGAACTTAAAACAATCTTCACATAAACCCATTATAATAAGTGTCATATTTACCCGTGCGCTTCAGCAGAAATATACAGAAATTGAAGTTATCAAACTCTAAATTAAATATAGATGAATCCTTAAAGCTATAAAAGTTATTGATTTCCTCTTTTTTCTTTGTCCTTTGATTAAGTCATCACAGCAGCTGGTTATTAGGTTGTTTTGGCTGCTATTACTTTAAGAGCTGCCGCTGCTGAACGTGACGCGGATCTGACCCACTTCAGGTCTTAAAGTCTCTAATAATGAGCAGACGAGTTAAATCGGGTGTGTTAGATGAGTGAATGTTCTTAAATGTGACTCATATAAAATATATTACATGCATGCACAGTTTTAAGGCATCTTTAATCACCTTTTTGGTAACATCATGACACGCTGACCACGACTTTGCATGCAAGTAGTTTATTTCATGCTTTGATATGAAATGATAAAGGCTAAAGCACGCTCCAGCGCCTTTGTGCGTGCAATAGAAGAGCATGCACTACGAGCACAGTACCGTTTCCGCTCGTTTGACTCGCGCCTGCCGCTGAAGTGCAGCTGGAGCGCTCGTCTGAAACGTCTCTGGTTTGATGTGCTCATAAAGACATTCTGCGACTGAATAAATGCACTTCTTGTCAAGAGGAAAACAGCTCTTTCTTTTGACACCACTAATATATATATAATTTTTTATTTCTATTTTTTATCTATTTGATGAATAATATTTATTTATTTTTATTTACTTATTTACATTTTTTCGTATTTTCTTAATAACTAATCATTCATCTTAACTTAATAATTTATCTTATTTTAATCTTAATTATTTATTTGTATAAATGTTTAATTATTTCAGAATTTATTTATGTTAATCTTATTATATATTAATTATTATTTATATATTTATTTACTTGTTTTAATGTAATTTATTTATTTTTATTTATTCATTTATATGTTTTTGTTATACACTAATTATTTTTAAATAATTATTTAGTAAGTAATAATTAATTTAAAACTTGTATTATTATTATTATTATTATTTATTTATTTATTTCTACATTTTTTACACTGTTTTTCCCAAACTTTTCCATGGACCCTGTTCTACTCCCTTATAGCCCCCTAAATAAGATATCATTATTTATTTTGTATTATATAGATATTTTTTTTGTTATTTTCAAGTGTTTGATTGGATCTGGTGTTGAATTATTATTCTAGTGCTTTCTGTGAGCATGAATTCTTCTGATTATCAGCTTGTGTGTGTGACCGCAGAGACTGACCATGAGAAAGCGCCGTGTTTAATGTCATTATACGTGTGGTTTTTATCAGTGCGACGTGTTGCTTCATAATGAAGCCGAATCTGAGGCTCTTTACAGAGTGCTGTGGCGCGGCGGACGCTCAGAGCCGCGAGTCGCTTTTAAAAACTGGATTTATTGTCCCGCTCAGCGTGCAGGTCCCATAACTTTCTAGTTAGCCACTACTGGTTTCATGTTTACAGACGGAGCTGAGGAGAAAATTCACACATCGCGCTCGACATGCACAAACAGCAGAGGGAGACCGCAGGCGCCAGTCCACCCCTGCTGAGACCAACGCCACTGGTCACACACACACAGAGCGCTGTTCACACTCGCCCCCACCGGAGACCCCCAACACTCGCCTTTGAACAGTTTTGGGCGACTTCCCCCTCTTAAATCTCAGGAGTGGGAAAGGTCCCCCATCACAGTAAAAAAAAAAAAAGGGATGAATCTGGAAAATGCAATAAATCTGAGATCATAGGCACGCTCTGGCCTGAGATAAATTCTTGCACCTCGGCCGGGCCGCCGCACACATCTGCCTTGCATTTAGACACTTTTACATGGAGCAGCTCCACGGGAGCCACTCGAGATCCGACACACACACACACACTCATACACTCACACACACACACACACACACAAACACACGTCGACACAAACACACACACTCACACACAAACACACACACGTCGACAAAAACACACACACTCACACACACACACACACGTCGACACAAACACACACACTCACACACACACACACACACTCACTCACACACTCACACACACACACACACACGCACACACACACACACACTCACTCACACACTCACACACACACACACACACGCACACACACACACACACTCACTCACACACTCACACACACACACACACACTCACTCACACACTCACACACTCACACGCACGTTGACACAAACACACACACTCACACACACACACACGTCGACACCAACACACACACATACACACATCGACACAAACACACTCCGTGAGAGGATAACACATCAACACAAGCGCTTTAACGTCTCTGTTGTTTTTGGAGAGCTTCTGTTTCTCCTCAGACAAAAAAAAGAGTCACTTGAGTGTCCAAAGAGAGAGAAAGAAATGAAAGAGATCTCAGCAGTGTCCCCAAAAGTGCTCAGATTTGAGTTTGCAATCAACGGTCCTCAATATGAATTTAAAGGCACAATATTTTGTTTATTTTGAATATGCGCCCTCTAGCGGCGAAAACTTACATACTGTGCCTTTAAATCATTTGGGGGAAAAAAAACAATATGGCAGAAACAGGCATACATCTGAATCACAAAACCTCTTACAAACATGTCCAGCTCATCTATCGCCCCTAAATAACAAGTATTGTTCATGTATGTATCGTTTCAGTGTGAAGTCAATTATGATATATTATTTAAGGGCTGCAAGGGAGTTTTAGGGAGTCCATAGAAAAGATTGGGGAAAATGGTGTAAAAAATATAGAAATTAATACAAAAATAACATCAAGATAAATTGTTAATTATTTTATAATAAGTAAATCTAAATAAACAAATAAATATTATTAATCAAATAAATAAATAAACTTCTAAGAGAAAGAGAAACATCTGAGATACAGTTGATAAATGTTTGAGTTCATATTAAGTTATTTGATTTTAATTTCAGACTTTATGTATCATGAGTCACATTTTTTGTAATATTTATTTATTTGTTTTAGTTTGAATTATTTTAGTACTTTAACTTAAAATAAATGAAAATGAGAAATATTGCAATGGCAACTACATGAAATAAAATAAGGTTACGTTTTTTAGTATAATATGTGATGTGATGTAAAATATATTTTATTTCAGTTATCATTTATGTATTTCAAGTAACAATGTGTTTTTTTTTTTATGGTTAACTTGAGCTTACTGGGTCTTTTTCTCGTGAGAAGCAGGAGCAAAAGTTGAAGAAATCATTGAGGAGTTGTGATGATCTGATGTTCTCTCTGTTGTGTTTTCATTCGCAGCACAATCAGAGTACGAGACTGAAGACGAGCGGCTGCAGGAGGCACAGAAGAGGTAAGAAACACCACGTCAATCTATAATCAGCGTGAGTCAATAACTCACTCTGCAGCCGTTAGAGTCACCTGATAAGAAGCCTACATAGACAGCATCTTGACTAATGCGACCTCATCAGAGAGCGATTGAGAGATAAACACAGATTTAATAAGACTGAATTATCTTTTTTCTATCATTTTTAGTATTGAATGGAATACTATTCAAAAGTGTGGGTTAGTAAGATTGTTTATGGTTTCTGAAACAAGTCTCTTCTGCTCACCGAGGCTGCATTTATTTGATCAAAAGTACAGTTAAAACAGTGCAATATTATTAGAATTTAAAACAGCTGTTTTCTGTGTGAATATGTGTTAAACTGTAATGTATTTCTGTGATGCGCAGCTGTATTTTCAGCATCATTACTCCAGTCTTCAGTGTCACATGATCTTCAGAAATCAGTATAATATGCTGATCTGCTGCTCGAGAAACATTTCTGATTATTATCAATGTTGAAAACATTAATATTTCTGTGGAAACCGTGATGCATTTTATTTTTCAGGATTCACAGATGAATAGAAAGTTCAAAACAACAGCATTGATTTATAATTTAACATTATAAATGTCACTTTTGATCGATTTAGTGTGTATTAATTGTACTGACCTCAAACTCTTTATTAATGACATCTGGGATGTTTTTGTGCATTCTGGGAGTGTTTATTTTCTGTGTGAGGAGCAGGTGTCTGTGATGCTCTTCCGTCTGCAGGCTCTCTTGTTATCGTTCGCTCTTATCGTGTGTGTTCAGTAACACTGCAAACGGTTTGTCCTGATTTATGTGCAAGCCTTCGGCTGCCAGATGCTGCATGACGGAAAATATCTGGAACTTTTCAAAGAGGGGAAAAGGACAAACAAAGCATATTGATTATTTTTCCTTGTTTAGATTTGAGAGATTTTTTGTAACCTGAAACAAAACAAAGTGACACACACTCACACACACTCTCACACGCGCACACACACACACACACACTCTCTCTCTCTCTCACACACACACACACACACACACTCACACACACACACACACACACACACTCACACACACACACACACACACACACTCACACACACACACACACACACACACTCACACACACACACACACACACACACTCACACACACACACACACACACACACTCACACACACACACACACACACACACTCACACACACACACACACACACACACTCACACACACACACACACACACACACACAC
>NW_015505424.1:1403381-1410498 GCF_001515645.1 Sinocyclocheilus grahami | reverse complement strand
CACACACACACACACACTCTCTCTCTCTCTCTCACACACACACACACTCTCACACACACACACACACACACACACACACAGTCTCTCACACACACACTGTCACACACACACACACTGCAGATGTCGACGTGGTGGCGTTTGAAAGAGCAGAACGGACTCCTCGCTCGACTCCACGTTAATGGAGGTGTTGAATTGACCAATATTGATCAAAAGAGCCCGGCAGCTCGAGAGTCGCTTAATTTCCCTTTAATTTGCTCCTGGAGAAGCACCGGGCGCTCGGACCGCAGGAGCAGCAGTAAGTCTCAGAGTTCCCATGAACGCACCTCGTTAAAGTGATGGATTCGGGCCGCGGGCGATCGTCCGGACCTGGGTGGGCATCCACATGTGTCCCGACCCGAGGGAGTCACCTTTACACGCTCGTCCTCTGCAGCAAACACACTAAACACCATCAGCGCTTTGATCTGACAAACCAATCGCTCATTAAACATTATAAAAGCCTTAGAACAAAACACTCTTAGAGTAATGTTTATGGAACATTCTTTGTAACGTTGAGAGAAAACATTCTTGTAACATCCTCATAATGTTATTTGTGCTTGAGGAACTTTCTCATAACGTCAAGAAAATGTTCGCAGAACTTCAGTCTCAAAACATTCTTATGATATGTGCTCGAATGTTCTTTTTTGTAACCTTTCAATAACATTATAATCAAGACAAGAGTAGGACATTAAATATTCTTAGAATATTAAAAATAAATGTTCAAATAACATTATAGTTCGGGTGAAAATAAATTTAGTAGAATGTTGTAGGAAACGTAAGAATACTGGACATTTTAACATTTTATAAACATTTCAAAACAATGTTCCCACAACGTTTTTATAAGCTATGTTTATTACCGTTTGTTGTGCATTTGTTCAGTCTGATGAAGCTGAGGGAGAAGCAGTGCTTGTGTGAGACGAGGAGAGATGAACGTGTAGTTTGACCGGCAGTCGCAGGGCAGCAGAAATCACTGTACATTTCATGCTTTCTAGATTAATGCTGCACGAATTACACAGTAACGTGTGTAATTTCTGTTTGTGACCTCTGTAATATATTTGTCGTGCTGTCAGGAGGCTGATGAATCTAGTATTTTTATTTTATTTAATTTTTTATTCTTCAGTTTGTGCCCGCTGTAATATAATTGTGGTGCCGTCAGGATCTTGATGACTGTGTCGTACAGCACTGATCCGCACCTGAGCGCTCCTGACGTGTCCGTGTTTAACGCTCCATGGAGTTTCTCCTCGGTTCATGTCATGTGTGATCTGTGACGTGTCTGACCGTTAATCTCGCCGCTCCGCTTGATTTGCGGCCGCTGAGCGTGATTTTCTGCCACTAATGGCACATTGTGTTTAAGTTTCTTGTCACGCTGTGTTACCCTGAACGGGAGTAAATCTTGTCATCGTACGTCACTCCAGCAGCCGGTACACTTTCAGAGACATTCCTGCTCTGATTTATCATAAGAAAACTAAAGTACGTTGTAATCAGATCTCTGTTAGTTGTAAATCAGTCAAATAAGACACTTCCTAGAATCAAGAATACAATTCATTCTTACAAGTTCGAGTTTTATTTTGAGTTGCACACTTTTAATGTTCTTATAATAGTAGAATGTTGTAAGAAATGTGTACTATAACCTACATTTGTTAGCTAGGAATATGCTTGTTTCAATGTAAAATATAGCAGCATTCGGTTCTCTCGTGAGAACAGATTTCATTTTGACCGTAGAGACGCTTCATGTTTTTCGTGTAGCTTCCAGGAGTTGGTGATGTACTTTGGGCTCAAACCCAAGTCTGGAGAGAAGGAGGTTTCTCCAAACTACGTCTTCATGCTGTGGTACGAGTTCTGCAACGATTTCAAGAGCACCTGGAACCGAGAGAATAAAAGCATCTCCAAAGAGAGGTGAGGACCATCCATCTCACACTCACTCGTCTGAGTCTGAAGTTAAGACCCGTCGCATCTTCAGAATAATAGTACAGACAAAAATACAAATCTGCTCACTCTCAGCTCAACTTGTTTCTTCATCAGGTTTGGAGAAAAGTAGCACTGCATCAGTGTCTCACTGCAAGTGAATGGGTGCCGTCAGAATGAGAGTCCAAACAGCTGATAAACACATCACAATAATCCACAGCACTCCAGTCCATCAGTTAACATCTGGAGAAGACAAAAGTTGAAACTAATCCAGCATTAAGATGTTTTGAACTCAAACACGAGACCATAATCCATAATAACTCTTCCTCCGGTGAAGAAGTGTTCTGGTCTGAATCAGGAGAGAAACCTGCACAGATCAAGCAGCGTTTAAACAGTTAAAAAACATCTCAATGCTGGATTAGTTTCAGCTTTTGTCTTCTCCAGATGTTAGCTGATGGACTGGAGTGCTGTGGATTATTGTGATGTTTTTATCAGCTGTTTGGACTCTCATTCTGACGGCACCCATTCACTTCTCCAAACCTGATGAAGAATCAAACTCTTCTACACCTCGGATGAGCACATTTTCAGCTAATTTGGCTGAGCTACTCCATTAACGATCTCCCAGAAGGCTGTGTTTAACGGTGCAGAAGCAGTAAAAGCAGAGGGATGTTGTCTCTCAGCGGGTCGTCCTGCTAACTGGACATCACGGGTCGAGGCCAGCGTCATAAATCCAGGCCCGAGAGCTCCTCTCTTTGATGCTCTTCTTATTTTTAATAGTTTTGCAGCATCTCCGAGATTGTTTTACGGATCGAACTCCCTGCCGATATTCAGCTCTCACTTAGAAACGCACAGAAATCATTCTCATTCGTCACCGTTGCTCTTGTTTCCAAACATTTACTCGAGAAGCACAAATGCCACGTTTTAGAGAACATATCATCTATCAGTTTATTTCTGTGTCTCGGTAGTGCTTTCTCATTTTAAGCATAAATCGAACAGACTTTAGTGAGGTTTAAAAGCACAAACCGCTCAGACTCTACGTGCTGCTTTAGTTTGACCTCCATTCACAAAATAAACATCGTCCGTGTTCATCAGAAGAACGAAATGTTGTGCTCTTTCATTTCAGACTGAAAGAAGCTCAGCAGACCGTCCAGAAAATCACAGCTGAGAAGAAAGTGGAGACGAAGACGACCAACGCAAACAGTCTGGTGAGAAACACACAAAGAGATGCTTTGTTTGCAACCTACATTTATTTAAATCAACTGAAAATATTAGTTGTTTTTTTTAAAGATTTAAAACATTGTAGTATAAAGTATGCAAAATAACTTCAACTCAAAGTAAGCGAGCGTCATTTATCATTGACATTTTACAGGTGCTTTTTGACTATTTTGTGATTATTATTATTAGGTGCTTGTTTTGGCTCTTATATTCACACACACACCAAAAAAAATACAAAAGAAATAAAGTAGAGTTCTATAATCCTTTTTTTAATTTAAGCTAAGGTAGAATTTCAAAAACAATGTCTATGATCCACACATTATGAACATAACGAGAAATCAGGGAAATAGTTTGCATGAATTGAAAGTATTAGGATTTTGAAATATTTAAAACGTTGTAAATAATGAACGCAAAACAATTTCTGTGACCAATCAGATAAAAAATAAATGTGTCATTGATCATCTGACGTATTATAGGTGCCTTTTGACCGTCTTTGACCATTTTAGGTGCTTTTCAGCTTTTTTTTACCTTATTTTTTGTTCCATTTTAGGTGCTTTTCAACAATTTTTTGACAACTTTTGACCATTTTAGGTGCTTTTCAACTATTTTTATTACCGTTTTTGACCATTTTAGGTGCTTTTCAACTATTTTTATTACCGTTTTTGACCATTTTAGGTGCTTTTCAACAATTTTTTGACAACTTTTGACCATTTTAGGTGCTTTTCAACAATTTCTTGACAACTTTTGACCATTTTAGGTGCTTTTCAACTATTTTTATTACCATTTTTGACCATTTTAGGTGCTTTTCAACAATTTCTTGACAACTTTTGACCATTTTAGGTGCTTTTCAACTATTTTTATTACCATTTTTGACCATTTTAGGTGCTTTTCAACAATTTCTTGACAACTTTTGACCATTTTAGGTGCTTTTCAACAATTTCTTGACAACTTTTGACCATTTTAGGTGCTTTTCAACAATTTCTGTGACCAATCAGATAAAAAATAAATGTGTCATTGATCATCTGACGTATTATAGGTGCCTTTTGACCGTTTTTGTAGTGGAAACTATCAGTCCTTAAACGCTCTTAATTCTAGATTTGGAGATGAATGAAGGCATCTGTCACCATTACACCACAGAGTTGCTCTGGAAGCTCTTTAGCGTACGAGTAGTTGATTAACAATATGTGCACGCATGTTTTCTCAACAGCAAGATCCAAAAATAAATGGAAAGTATTGGGATTTTTACCAGTGAAATCAATGAAATGAGTGCCATTGACCATTTGACAGGTTTTGTCTATTTTTAACCATTTATAGGTGATTTTTTTGGTGTTCCTGCAACTGAACTTAGTTCGTAGAAGTACAAATGGCCGCCTGCTGCTGCTGCTGCTGCTGGCCAGACTCGTTCGGGTTGTTCTTGTCCGGGTGAGGAATCGCGCCTCGGTTCCGCTTGGATTCGGCTGGACTCGAGAGAAGAAGAACCCAGATGAAGAGCACTGCGCACGCCATCCGAGCGGAGGACACTGCATGGCGAGAGACAATATCCAAGGTAACACTTTATTTTAAAATGTCCTTGTTGCATGCACTTACTATTACAATAAGGATAAATGATGCATAATTACATGCAACCCTAACCCTACAGTAAGCACATGTACAGGTAGACTTAAATGTATAATTAGGCTACACTGTAAAATAAAGTGTAACCACATTCACAAACAGCGTCCTGTTAACTGATGAAACCAGCTTCTGGAAGTCCAGGTGTTTGTTTTTTTAAGTTCTAAAAACGTTTAACATTTCTCACATACATAACACGGAACTAAAATATGAGAAGAACTCAGTTAAACTGTGATAATGTCAGATAAGTTTGATAGAAAGGTATGTAATGAATTGGGTTGAATAGCTGTCAGCTGTTACATTTAAGAACACAGTTAGATCAAACCCATTTAGCTCGACTAATTAGCAAGCAGTGCTTCATTTAGTTCAGTCTGTGGTGTAAAAGATCACATTAGCAATTAAAGAAAAACACTTCAGCAAAACATGCTCGGCTCAAAGTGTCTGAATCCTTTTTTGATCCCAAATGTTTCTGATAGTCCACTGTATGAAGAGTTTTTAGGTATAATATTTCACAGTGCTTTATTTTGCTCTCATCACTTACATAAATGAACTATAGTGTCGTGCACGCACTAGTAACAAAATATCAACAATGATATCTAGTGTCTGAATAACTGTTGGTTTGAGTGTATGAACGGCAATGGAACGCTCCATTTGATAATTCTGCATACTTTATGGGAATGTTGCTTTTGAATGTGAAAACTTAGTGTTCTTTTGCTGTAAATCCTTGCTAAAGTTCTGTGATGGTCACCAATTTTCACCTTTTATCATTTATATTTTCATTTGAGATTTCTATATATAAAATATAGGAACTTTATATAGCTATATTTATATGTAGCCTAATAAGTCAAATTCATATATTCATTATTAATAATAATAATAATATAGGCTATGTACAATCATTACATATTAAAACCTCAAAAACCTAACAAAAATATTTACAGAAATTTTTTTTTTTTTTTAGTTTAAGATTTTTTCATATATATAGGTGAGTTTCCGGATCTTGTTAATATTTCAACACTGATTTCTAAGTACTTTGCTAAAAAAAAACACATTTGCACATTTCAACATTTAAGGTAGGTTTATGGAAATCATTCAGTGATTAAATATAGGCCTAGGCTATGATAATGATGATAATTACTCCCGGGGACCATGTCTCAAACTCACAAACATTCTTAGTTTTAATGTTTAGACAATTATTAAACCTGAATAACAGCAGAATGGTTTAAGACACATGTTTGTTTGTTTGTTCAAGAATGAGTCGTGCGGAATCTAGTCGTGTTTGGAGAATCATCCGTGAGATCTTCAGTTAACCGTCCAGCTGGACATTTGTGCTGATATTAAACATAAAAACCATCGTGACAGTATAATATAGTTCCTGTAGCTCAAACAGTGGAGCACTGGAGTAGCAACACTAAGGTCATGGGTTCGACTCCCAGGGAAAGCACGAACTGATCACATCCATCGCTTTGGATCAAATCATCTGACCGGTGCAGAAATAAGAAACAGACACCTGCTCCAGACACAGGTTGAGGGATGAGTGAAGTGTGAAGATCTCTCACCTGTGAGCGTCGAGGAGCTTCTAGAGGAGATCTGCGTGAGGAGAGGAGCTGCGATCTGTCCCATAGACACACACTGAGAGTCTGCTGCTGAAATGAGCACTGCATCTCCACACTCTCAGACACACTGCTGGAGAATCAGAGCTGTCCGGCCCCTCTCTCTCTCACACACACTCTCTCTCTCTCACTCACTCACTCACACACACACACACACACACTCTCTCTCTCTCTCTCACTCACACACACACTCTCTCTCTCTCACACACACACACACACACACACTCTCTCTCTCACACACACACACACACAAACACTCTCTCTCACACACACACACACACACTCCCTCTCTCTCACACACACACACACTCACTCTCTCTCTCTCTCTCACCCTCACTCTCTCTCACACACACACACACACACACCCTCTCTCTCTCTCACACACACACACACTCTCTCTCTCTCACACACACACACACACACACTCAGAGGAGGGCTCTATCTATCTGTCTGTCTGTACTGACTCCTGCTGCTGGAGATCTCATCAAGGACCTCAGTCACTTCGATCATATGAAACAATATGTCATTTATGGATGGAAATTAATCTTTATGATGGTTCATGTTGGGGAAGAAGAGCTGCTGTTCATCAACTAAATATTGATGATGGGTTTGTGCATATAGGCAGCCTGAGATATGAACTGTGTGCAAATATATAAATAAATTCCTAATAATATATATATATACACACACACACACACACACTCTCTCTCTCTCTCTCACACACACACACACACACA
>NW_015505424.1:1375551-1400551 GCF_001515645.1 Sinocyclocheilus grahami | reverse complement strand
TCACACACACACTCTCTCTCGCTCTCTCACACACACACACACTCTCTCGCTCACTCTCACACACACACTCTCTCTCGCTCTCTCACACACACACACACTCTCTCGCTCACTCTCACACACACACTCTCTCTCGCTCTCTCACACACACACACACTCTCTCGCTCACTCTCACACACACACTCTCTCTCGCTCTCTCACACACACACACACTCTCTCGCTCACTCTCACACACACACTCTCTCTCGCTCTCTCACACACACACACACTCTCTCGCTCACTCTCACACACACACTCTCTCTCGCTCTCTCACACACACACACACTCTCTCGCTCACTCTCACACACACACTCTCTCTCGCTCTCTCACACACACACACACACTCTCACTCTCTCTCTCTCACACACACACTCTCTCTCTCTCTCTCTCTCTCTCACACACACACACACACACACACACTGCCATTAAAAGGTTTTGGACAAATACAATTTTTAATGCTTTTTAAAGAATTCTCTGCATTTATTTGATCAAAAATACAGTAAAAACAGTAATATTGTAAAATATCGCAATTTAAAATAACGTTTTTCTATTTTAATAGGCTACAATTTAAAATAGTTTTCTATGTGAATTTATTGCAAAATATAATTAACTGCTGTGATCAAAGCCGACTTTTTATCAGTCATTACTCCAGTCTTCAGTGTCACGTGATCCTTCAGAAATCATTATAATATACTGATTTTTGCTGCTTTATGTTATTTTGGAACATGTGATAGTACTTTTTCCTCTTAAACATAATTGTGTAGGCATGTTGGTTTCATACATATCTGAAATCATTCAAACTATTTTCTACAAACAGCTACGATTTAATGACTTAAAAATATAAAAATATCGAGTAGCCTACATTGCACATTCCTATTATTTATTTTATGAAAAAAATATTTTTTCGAACTTATGTTTAAAAGTAAAATCTTTGAGTGATGATAATCAAGTCGTTTTATTTAACCTGAACAAAACAGAATCTGTATTTCTGTATAAACGAATCCTTTAAGGAAGAAATACGCTGCTATTAATCTGTTTCACTTTCCAGCAACACATCTGCTCTTGTTTGATTGATTCGGACCCATTCATTCAGTTCATAATTGTTTAGAGTTGGTGTGTTAGTGTCAGTTTATTCTCAGCATGTGTTCCTCGTTTATTCTCTTTCTGGCTACAAAACAACTGACCACAAATATGTACGTATTGTCGTTTATTAAACACACCACCGCGCTGGTTTCTGCCAGATATAACGTACATGAGCCATGTACAAGCTAATAAGCTCTTCTGTCCGGAGCGGTTTTAGTTTGTGTTTCTCTCTCAAGGCCAAATTCCTTCCAAACGCTTCTTAATGGCGATGAAAGCATTAAATTGTGGTCCATTACACACGAGTGGATGTGTTTGGATCTGTACAGATCTATCTTCAGGGAAAATGAGGCCAGAAATCACGATTTTTCTCAATCAGAGCAGCTTGATCGTGTTGCACGCCATACTTGATTTTCAAACTGCTTGGAATACTGGTTAAACTATTTATTTCATCTTGAAATTTGGTGGATGTTTTTAATTTAGGGTTATGAATAAGCATGCAAAGTTTCGACACGTGTGTGTGTTTTGGAAAGGCTGTACACAAATTATGACTTCGGTGTTGGGGTCAAATTGTCCCCCGTTGGTTTTCATGCAATCAGCCAAAAATCCACACTCTGAAAACCACTGACGTATCAGGTAAGACACAGAAACCCTTTATTTTAGTTTGTCAGACACTAAAATATGAAACGTGTGAGAACTTATTAAATGTAAGACTCCAAGTGTACTCGAAATTGAGGACTTGTCTTCTGAATCATCCAAGAACAATTCGGTTTCTTTAGGTGAGTTTCAGAGTCAAAAAAATCTGTTTTCGGTCGTTAGTTTTTTCTAGAAATCTGTTACAGTATTAAAAATAAGTCAGAAACCCATTTCACCCTGAAAAGACATGACATAAAGGCAGGGAAAGTACAAATAGCAATAAATACTATTTACACCAAGTATAAATAATATTAGATCATATTTAATGTTTTCTTGTGTTGGTACAGCTAGTTTTGAACATTAAAATGTGGGTCAAATTAACCCCTAGCACAATGGGAAATAAGACAAATAAATGGGAATTAAGTTTCTCACATTTTATAATTTTTTAGTCTTTGACAAGCTATAATAGAGGTTGTTTTATTTAATCTTTCTGTTCTTCATTGTGTCGATTTTTATGGCAAACTGCATTGAAACCAAAGGGGGTCTGTTTAGCCGCAATGCAAAAGGGATGTATTACGGATGATTAATCATCCAAAAAAATTGGACACACGATGGGACATTTTATGAAAATATTGATCATAAGCGTTTATGCTGATAGAATAGTTTACATTAACCCATTAACTTGAGATTTGGCCTCTCGTTCGTGCCAAAATATTGCATTGGTTTCCAGGAGTTTTATCAAATCAGCTTCAGACTGTAATAAACATTTTGAAGTCAAGTTTACTTTTAGTCCCAACTATCTTTTTGCTGTGTATTGTTTGGCAGTAAAACCATTCAAATAGTGTGATGTAAGAAGACCAATGAACTTTAATACCGAATCTTGGTCCTGCAGAACAAAGTGCGCCACCAAGTGGTGAAGAAAGGAACTTCAAAACATCAGAAAAAGAGTTTAGTTGGACAACTTCATGTACAAAAGCAGACCAACATCTTCATAAAAGAGTGAAAAATAACAACAGCATTGAGGATAATCGCATAAGACCATAATACTGCTTAACATACATTTCCTTGAGTTACACCATGAACGTTGTCTTTCAGGCCTTTTGAATGAAAATCAAGCTTTTGCATAAAACATAAATAACAGTAAATAAGCCACTTCCCAAATCCAACCTTTTCTGATCTAATTTACAAACATCCATTTTCACTCTAAATACACTCGTGAACTATTCTTGCACAAACATCACTCTTCACACTTTCACGGACTCGTCTTTTCACTTACAGCAAAACTAATAGATAACCGAGCATATTCTAAAATTATGGATTTCAAATTCGTGACCTCAAATCACATTGGGTTTGCTTCTCGTTTGACGTTCAAACCAAAGCGACCCTGAAATCCAATCCATATGCTGAAACAAATTTAGCAATTTTCTCATAATGTAAAAATATCACTCGCACCATTCACCTGTAAAATGATCGAAATAAATTAAGACCCCTGAATGCAAGAGTTCAAAAACATCTGCAGAAGAAAGAGTTTAAAGTTATGGGGACTTATATATCAATGGGTTTCATCGCCGACAGCGGCCTTCCCTCCATAAGAGGATTTTTAAGTGAACCTCTATAGCGACTGGTATCGTTTTCAGACACTAGTAGCAGGACAGACTTGGGACACTCATTTGCTGCATTCTTATTGGCCGAAAACATGTCACACTTTGTCTTTGGTGCTTTATTGGTGACGTCCTCCAGCGCTTTGACAGCTGCTTTCTTTGGAGGAACTGGAGGTTTGGGTTTCGAGGACGTTTGCAAACCACTTTCTAAACTTACTGCCTTTATCCGACTGGCGGCGCACCAACCCATCCTTGTGTCCTTCCGGCCTCCGATCAGAGAGTTTATCCTTCTGACGGACTGCCGGACCGGCGTGCGCTGGAACTTCAGAGGAGAGCGGAGCGCTTTGGCGTTGGGTGAATTCAGCGTCATCATGTTGAACAGTTTAATCTGGTCGGCAACTCTCATTCGGCGTGTTTCAGTGGCTCCAGGATGGTTCTGTGGCTTCTCCGCTTGATCTTGAGGACTGTTGGTCTGATCTGTTAATAAAGACTCTTTGAGCTCGCTCGGCAGGGATGTATTGGTATTAGTTTGCGTTCTTGTTGCATACGGAGTTGATTGAACTCTGTTGGACGTCTCCAATCTGAAAGCCACAGGACTTCGGATGTCTAAAGCGTCGATCAGTTGACTGCAGTCTCCAGTGGCCTCTTTTAGGAAAGCCCTGCTTTCATTTTCAAGACAAAGAGACCCGTCAGGGCTGGTCTCCACAAACCGTGTCAGTCTGCTGTCGAACAGAGCGCTGTCTATATGTAGAGGCGACAAAGGAACGATCTCGAGTTGACCGAACGTCACATTGTGATCATCCGAGTCGCTGGATTTAGACATTGACTTGTGTGAGGCTTCCGAAGGCAAACCCACGTCAGATTTTGCGCCAGGGCTGTCTTGCGGTTCGTCGTGGTTCTGCTGTTTAACGATGCTGTGAAGGTCACTGCCAGATTTGCCGAAAGCTTGCTTGATTTTCAGTAGCGTGGGTCCAGTGTGAGAGCGTTCTTCGCTGAACGAATCCGAGGCGCTGCGGTCACTGGAGGCGCAGCAGAGGCGCTTGGGAATGCTGGCCATCGCAGGTTTGCTCACGATGACGGTGGGCTCGGAGCGGTAGCTGCTCTTCAGACAGATGCTTACGGGAGTCTCCGAGAAAGAATCCCGTGGGAAGGTCAGGTTGACGTCAGGAGTGTCTCCGCTCCACGAGCTCCTGTGGTCTGTAGAATCACACTGCGGGGTCAACAGGTTATCCTCGGATTTACTGATGAACTTGGAGCCTGTGAAGCAAACGTGGACAATATAACAATATTCTCAAAGAAAACACATCTATGTTTTTGAAAAGTCTCGTCTGCTCATCAGTGCTGCATTTATTTGATCAAAAAATACATTAATAAATAGTGAAATATTATTAGAATGTAAAACAGCTGTTTTCTAGGTAAATATCAATTAAACTGTAATTTATTTCTGTGATGCGCAGCTGTATTTTCAGCATCATTCCTCCAGTCTTCAGTGTCACATGATCTTCAGAAATCAGTATAATATGCTGATATGCTGCTCAAGAAACATTTCTGATTATTATCAATGTTGAAAACAGTCGTGCTGCACAATATTTTTGTGGAAATTGTTACACTACCATTCAAACATTTGGTAAAAGATAAAAAAACAAAACAAATAAGACATTAAATTGATCAAAAGTGCAAGTAAACAGCACAACATCGAAAATAATCAGAAATGTTTCTTGAGCAGCAAATCAGCATATTAACTACATTTTAAATTGTAACGATACTACACAGCATTACTGTTATTTATTGTATTGTTGATTAAATAAATGCATATTTGGTGAGCGCACAGACTTCCTTTAAAAAAATCTTAATTATTCCAAACTTTTGACTCATAGTGCAGAAGAAATGAAGTATGAGAAATCAAATCGTCAACAGCTTTAAGGTCAACATGAAAAGGCAAAAGGCAGCCCATTTTCTACTTCTGTAATCTGATGAATATCCAAATAAAACTAGATAATTATAAATAAAATAAGAAGACTTGCATGCAATTTTATCCATGTGCAATCAAACGGATGGTCGGAAGTGACTCTACAAGTGGACATGATATTCATAGAAAAAAAATGATTTTGGATGACATGAATCATTCATAAGGTCATAAGTGTCCATTTAAGTAAACAGTCAATTTTGATGTAATGTTGACTTTAAAAAAAAAAAAAGCAAACAAATTTCAGACTATGTATTCTTAACGCAACATTACAGGCTCAAACACAAGTTCTGTCCAGCATCGGTGGCCTTATGATAATGACCACACAATATCACTGGCTTATGATGGACAACTCACGTTGTACATTAGCCCACAGACGTCCACTGTAAATGCATAACTGTATTTAACCTGGAATATTCCTGCAGGCAAAACCGCCGTTTTCAAAGCTTAAAATTAGCCAGGCGCGTTGCAAAGTTTGAGGAACGTCATAAAATCCCAAAAGCGTGTCAATAACAATACTGACCTTTCGAGGGGCTCTTGTTCACAACAGCCGGACTGAGCTCCTTGGTGAAGTGAAACCCAGAACAGCTCTCTTGTGTCGCTAGGCGCCAACCTATGACCTCTGACCCCTTTGGCCCCAGTTGTGAATGTGTAATGACGTTCTGTTGAAATAGAGGCAGCTGCTTTTTACTCTCAGTGGTTTGTGATGGTTTGAGACGTGTCAGTGTTGAATTAAGAGAAGAAATACTGATAGTAAAAGTGTTTCTGGTCAATCGTCTTTTTTATTTGAGCATATATGCACATGCATAAAATAATGACCACGTCAGTAATGGCAAGGAATGACCCAAAACCACAAGGATACATTTTAATTAATAAAAACGGTTATAATAATATTGATATTTGGTTTTTATACAAAATAATCGATATTTGCTCTTGTAAAGTCACAATGTTACAACATGTGCAAGTCAATGAGAACACAATGATTAGAACAAACATCACATTACATCAATTATCTTAGTGTCATAAAATTAACAAGTGTAAAAATGTGATTTTCTTGATTGCTGAAAGCACCATTTCCAGCAGCACTAAAGCCATTTTAATATTAACATATTAAACATCGAGGTCAGTGATATTTTCACTTTTTCATAAAATGCATGAGTAAAATCCTCAAACCAAGACCGTTATAGAATACATTAAAATATTGATTACTGTATGCATGGACTGATTTCACTATATTCTCCTCAGATTTTCTGCATCATTAACAGCAGCATGTACCTACATTACACTGCCACTAGATGGCGCCAGAGAACACTGAAGAGAAGAGAGTACTCAAGATTAATAACAAAACAAACGTTCTCAATTCTGTTAACATAACTTCTTAAAGTGCTATATTATTCACCCATGAATAAATATTATATAAAAGTTAGAGGACACCATCATGCAAATTATAAACACGCAAATCACGGATGCATAGGAGAGAGCGGCTGATTGTTCAGTCTCTGGTGGAGGTTGACAGAGATGAGATTTCTGAACTTACAGACTCTCGGCTGGATTTGCCCAAACTGAAGCGCAGACGCAGAGACTTTCTCACAGGCTCTTTCTTTGCGACTCTGGGCGAGAAACAGCCTTCCTTCCCCGATTCAACTCTGGAGACGACAAATGAGTTTGAAAGACAAAAACGGTAGTTTTGAAATGTTTCTGCAGGTCTGATGAAGGGGAATTTAAGACGTTTTCAAGACCAAATATAGAACATTTAGGGAACACAATATGTCAATATGGTCTCTAAATGTTAATGTCTTGTATTAGCAACATTTTAAAGTTTAAAATGCAGCTTCCTACCGATTTCCATTATTTTGAATTAATTAAAAAATTTATAAAAAAAATAAAAAAAACCTTTTAAATATAATCCAAACTGAAGCGCAGACGCAGAGACTTTCTCACAGGCTCTTTCTTTGCGACTCTGGGCGAGAAACAGCCTTCCTTCCCCGATTCAACTCTGGAGACGACAAATGAGTTTGAAAGACAAAAACGGTAGTTTTGAAATGTTTCTGCAGGTCTGATGAAGGGGAATTTAAGACGTTTTCAAGACCAAATATAGAACATTTAGGGAACACAATATGTCAATATGGTCTCTAAATGTTAATGTCTTGTATTAGCAACATTTTAAAGTTTAAAATGCAGCTTCCTACCGATTTCCATTATTTTGAATTAATTAAAAAAATTTATAAAAAAAACCTTTTAAATATAATATATAAATATTTTTTCCGGAATGTTCAGATGACACTGCAAAAAATATGATGTTCTTCCTTTATTTTTGTCTTGTTTTCCCCACTGTAAATATCTAAAGATTCTTTACTTGAGCAAAATACAAGACAGAAGACGGTATTAAAATATAGTGAGTTTATAATTCAAACAAGGACAAATATCTACCAATGGGGTCAGAAAAATCGATTCAATCGTTCAATTTCTCAGAAAACAAGATTTCATATTATTTTGCATCTCCAGTAAATGTATCTTGAGTCAAGGGTGTTTAGATATTTATACTGGAAAACAAGACAAAAATACTGAGGAAGATATTCATTTTTGAATTGCATGCCACGACGTAATGAATTGAAGACTTTCGGCTCCAATGGACCAATTATCGGTTTGTAAACGTTCAGGATGCGCGCGCATCATGGGTGCAGAAAACCCGGGAGAGATAGCCTTTACGGCTAGAGAATTACACGGATAGTTAGGTTTAAAAAGATTATAGATTATATTGATTAGATGTCATTTTCAAAATGTTCTCCGCATATTACAAGAGCTTGTCAGCCAGCGATAAGCACTGTTATTCAACGATATTGACGTTAGAGCGTGCGATAGTCTTACAGATCCGAAACAGGGGTGACGTTTGTTGTGGGCGGAGCCTATCTGGAGGCAGAAAATTAGGATTTTCAAGCGGCAGTCTATGGAGCCATGGAATAAAAGGTCAATTTGATTTTATATTTCAAAATTCTGACTTTATTCTCGCAATTCCGAGATTATATCTCACAATTCTAATAAGGAAAAACAGCTCGTCTTTCTCTCTTTTCCCTTCGGCTCTTCTGGCTTTTTCCCTCAGATTTGACAAACTCACTATTTTTGAGTTAAGTCGAGTTATAAAAGTCCGAATTAGGAGATATAAACTTGCATTTGCGAGAAAAAAAGTCAGAATTGTGAGATAAAATAAACATTATGTAAAAATGTTAATAGTAAGGTTTAAATAGTATTTCATGCTGTAACTGTAGGGGGCTAATACAACACGTCCCCTATGAACAGCATATGTGAATATTATGTAGACCTATTGTTTAAATCCAATTAATGCTTTAAGTAGAGTAATCATAACAGTTTTCATCCATAGTTTGTCCATTTAAACGTCTGCGTTTAGCTTCAAATGGCGTCTTTGACGACAGTATTCTATAAAAATGATCTTGACATCAAAAATATATTTTTTCTCTTATTCCATAGATTTTACCCATTTATCTCCACTTGTTCCCAGTGTTTTCTGCAACCACTGTGCGCGCGCAGCTGCAAGTGACGTAACTGTGACGTCTACTCTAAATTGGTCTATTTAAGACCTTTAAGGGCTTAATTTGTGAAAGGGTGAATTATAACTTTTTAAGGCCAGCATAAACCCCAAAACCATAACCAAGTCTCACATCAATAAACCAAAACCTTTAACACACCATTGAAACTAGATGTGCCATGAAGACAACTAACTTTTTCATCCTCATTAAAAGCAAAAATACTAGTATGCACAACAACAAATATCACAATCGTAAACACACGTTTAAAAAAGCGAATTTTTGAGAGCAAAATTCAATCATTTCAATAGGAATCTATGCAATCAGGAATTTTGTGAAAATGTGCAAGTATATTTTTCCTGCTCAACTATATTTACATATCTGATGACTCAAAGTGCAATGCATCTTTATTCCTCGAGGTGGCACTGTTTGATACACAATGACGTTGTGATGTTTCACTCATAATTACCGCAGGCATAAAACAAAAGAATATCATCAGCAAAAATGTAATTGGTTTGAATGGCTTTACTGCAGAGCAATGAAATATAAATGTCAGTCATTTGATGGTGGATGTGGTGAATAAGGTGCCAGTGATCAAAATATTGAATATGAAGTCATTGAAAACGATGACCGCGATGGTAAAATCATCTGCTCAAATTAAACCCTTTTAAGTTTCAAAAGGTAACGAAATATGCTTTATTTATTCTTCTGTAATTGTTCTTAAAATGTGACCCTGGAGCACAAAACCAGTCATAAGGGTCAATCTTTTGAAATTGAAATTGAAAGATTAATGCATGCAAGCTGAATAAATAATCTTTCCATTGATGTATGGTTTGTTAGGAGAGGACAATATCTGAAAATCTGGAATCTGAGGGCGCAAAAAAAATCTAAATATTGAGAAAATCATCTTTAAAGTTGTTCAAATGAAGTTCTTAGCAATGCATATTACTCATCAAACATTAATTTTTGATATATTTACGGTAGGAAACATACAAAATATCTTCAAGGAACATGATCTTTACTTAATATCCTAATGATTTTTGGCATAAAAGAGAAATGTATAATTGTGACCCATACAATGTATTGTTGGCTATTGCTACAAATATCCCCCAGCGACTTAACACTGCTTCTGTGCTGCAGGGACACATATTAAGAGAGTTTTTTGCAATTGCAGCAGTTAGGTCCGTATTGCTACAAATATCCCCCAGCGACTTAACACTGCTTTTGTGCTGCAGGGACACATATTAAGAGAGTTTTTTGCAATTGCAGCAGTTAGGTCCAGGTCGCTAAAGACCCGAATATGCAATAATGATTGGCGAAACATTCATGCATTTAAGGGTAAGTTAACGAATAGTCACTTCAAATGCAGATGAGAATAATAAAGTGCGTCGTACCTGCTCACGCTGCGGTCTCGCAGTCGTCTGCTCTTCCTCCTGGCAGAGCTGCAGGACAGTCGAGTGTTTCTGCCCACAGAAGACAGTAAACCGCTGTGAGACGAGTCCAGAGCTCCTGCTGCGCTGTGTGCTGAGAGATCACGCCAACAGATGATCACACAGAACCGTCCAAAAACACGCCACACAAGAGTCCTGGAGCTACAGCAGGGCATAAACCTCACCTGATCCGGGTGTAGATGCTCCTCCAAACAAAGTGTTCGGGAACAGCTCCAGGCTCTTCTTGATGGATCTGCGTTTCTTGCTGGAGAACCCATGAGTCTGTGCCGACTCCAGAGGAAGCTTACGCTTGGAGTTCGGCGTCATGATGACAGGAGTGGCTATGGAGAAAACTGAGGGAAAACACTTTCATTTACTCAGAAGAACGAGAGCTTTTGTTAAAAGTCTTTTCACTTTATTGTTCTGTAGTTTGGAACTAACCAAACTGTTGACCAGTAGTGTAAATACTCAATTAAACAGAGAAGCCATTTTCAAAGCAAAAGGTTCAGAATGACAAAGAAAGCTTTGAGTGACCGACTGAGAATCGAGCAGAAATGATTTAAAAGTAGAGGAAACATTCTTATAAGCTCTGAAAGAGAAATATCAAGCTGTATGTTATCAACGGCATGTCACAATAAAGCGAGAACAAGCGGAGACCCATCTACATGATGCATGAAAGCAGACAAAGCCATCTTAAACTCAATAATCAGGAAACTTTCAAGACCCGAAGATTGGAGCGCAGCTGATCTACAAGCAGTGAAGTCTGATGAGAACATCCACCCACCTGCTCCATCAGACTGAGGGGTTGGGGTTCTACTAGTTTTAAACCTATTCAGAGCTCCATTTACCATGTCTGGAATACAAAACAAGCCCATTTAACTAATTATATGCCTTCAAACCATTATTAACCGTATCCAGCTTCCTTCAAACCGGTCATGTGATGTGATTTCCCATGGACATGTTATGACTTTAGACATGGTTCTTACCTCCTAAACTGCGTCTGTTGCTCTTCTTCAGGTCTGAGTGAGCGTTACTTTCTTCTAGAGACAGAGACGATGGAGAAAACGCTCCAGGATCACAACCCAACATGGCTGGAACCTTCTCCAGCAGGAACTGAGGAACCACACCTTTAAACAACGACCCATAACAGCTCTGTGAGGTGGGTTAGCTTTAATGAGAATTCCTCACATTGTCATTCAGATGAACATTTGAGAATGCATACGGAACATATCAATGCTTCAATCCCATTTCATATTCATGCATCTTGAAACTAATTTCATGATGCTGAGTTCAGAAATATCCCTATATAATAATAACAATAAAAATTACATCATGTACAGTTTTTCACAAAACAAGAATGAAGATTTTTCAAATCATATGTATCAGCTTTAAAGTGCTTAACAAAAAGTGACCCAATACATTGTATGGCTCAAAATTATCCATTTTTCTTTTATGCCAAAAATCATTAGGATATTAAGTAAAGATCATGTTCCATGAAGATATTTTGTAAATGTTCTACCGTAAATATATCAAAACTTAATGTTTGATTAGTAATATGCATTGCTAAGAACTTCATTTGAACAACTTTAAAGATGATTTTCTCAATATTTAGATTGTTTTGCACCCTCAGATTCCAGATTTTCAAATATTGTCCGATCCTAACAAACCATACATCAATGGAAATATTATTTATTCAGCTTCAGAATAATTTCAAAAAATTGACACTTAAGACTGGTTTTGTGCTCCAGGGTCACAAATATCCAAAGCAGTCAAATGTCAAAAGTTTAGGTTTTAATGTTAAAACGAAATATTCAAAATGTGTCATTTAAAAATGAGTGGAAGTCAGGATTAGGCATAAAATAAATGTCTTCAGAATCATTAATACATGTAAAAATGAGCTGAGAACTGATCAAATAGTAATAGTGGTGTTTTTCTGCTGATTAAAGAATAATAAAATACACAAATGCTTATCGAAAGCAAAAATGCTACAAAATGAATCTGATTTCATGAGAAAGAGTGACGTGAAAGAGCAAAACAGACACTATTTTTGGAAACAGCAGCTCAGAATGAGTGAGAAACCTGGATTTCATTCAGCAGATATGATGCAGGGCTGTGATGCATTCACATCAGGGTTTCCCAAACTGAGGTTGACGAGAAGATGAAAAGCTTTTAATCTATTATATTGTAAGAATGTAAAATAACAAAAAATGTTTCAAATTAAGAAGTTAAAATAGAACAATCGAAACTATGTTTACCTGCATGTGACTATTAATCAACACCAGAAAACCATGAAATGAGTTTAATCATGAAAATGTGTTGTGTAATTATTGAAATATTAGCTTTAAATTGCAGGGGACTTCAAGTAAATATCCACTATTTTGTAAGCTGCTAAAAAAAGTTTGGGAATGCCTGATTGAATTGGTTGACTACTTTACAGATTAATCAGATGATAGACAGACAACAGTCCTCTCCCTAACATGCTTTAAAAACGAATGTTTTAATAATGTAATTATATGGAAGGCACACATACCCAGGTGCGGAGCGTTATCTATGAGACGCTGCACAGCCGCTGCCTGATGCTTGAGTCTCTTCTCTGTGCTGCTGCTCATTTTGTCGCCGCCGTCTCCACAGTGAAAGAGATTGGGTGCGAAGATGACCGAGAGATTACTGCTGTCCATCTTATTCTCAGCACATCTGAAATAACAGAGCAATACACACACTTTACATGAGGCTCTTAACACAAAAGAGCTTTTCTGCTATTCAGAGGGAAGCCAGCAATTTGCATAACAAGTGATTCGAGACAAACGGAGACATTGCTGCATTTGGCGTCGTACCGCTGGGAGACGCTCTTCAGGAAGCTGAAGAAGTAACGCAGTGTGTTTAAATTCCTGTCGGGCAGCACGCAGGACAGCAGGACCGTGGCCGAGGTCCTCTCCTCATCCGTGGGCAGCTCCTGGGCCTTCAGGAAAGCACTGTGCAGGTCAGAGGTCAGAACCGGCTCGGGAAGCTCCCGGAAAAACTGCTTCAGAAGTCCAGCGACGTCCAGCGGGAGAGCAGTGGACAGACAGTCCTCGCCCTGGTCCAGTTTGGCCTACAGGATCAAAACAATACGGTCGCTGCACTCAGTAAAGATTTACTATCAGAACGGACTTTTTTTGCAAAAGTGGAAGTGTTCGCGTTGAATTTGTTACATTTACAGATAAGGATATGACCGTAAACTGAAAGTTTTTGCACTGAGGACGAACATGCATCTGTCAAAGCGCCTGACAAGGCAAGCCATTACGCTAACGCATTAGGTTAAAGCTTAAAATAAAGAACTCTCAAGGTTTGGGCAGCTTGGATCACGTACTTCTCCCGCAGCATCTCATTCGGTTTCCTACACTATTTTAGATGCATTTTGTCCATAATGCTCTTTTCAGTGCTGTAATTTGACGTGACCGGCTGAAGTTGGACGTGGGCAGAACCGACTAATCGATATAAGGATATGACCGTAAACTGAAAGTTTTTGCACTGAGGACGAACATGCATCTGTCAAAGCGCCTGACAAGGCAAGCCATTACGCTAACGCATTAGGTTAAAGCTTAAAATAAAGAACTCTCAAGGTTTGGGCAGCTTGGATCACGTACTTCTCCCGCAGCATCTCATTCGGTTTCCTACACTATTTTAGATGCATTTTGTCCATAATGCTGTAATTTGATGTGACCGGCTGAAGTTGGACGTGCACCGTGGGCTATTTTCATTATCGATAATAATCGATTTTATCGATTAGTTGTTGCAGCCCTAAAATAAATATAAAATAATACAATATAGGGAATAGGGTAAATGTGTCCAAAGCATCAGGCAAAATATTTATACAGTTATAAATTATTTTATAATTTGGCAGATGTTCATATTTGATCTAAACGCTTATTAACCACATTCCAGAGATCTTCCGCACTCCTCTACTCCCAGAGCTGTGCCGCACACATCTTCACTTCGAGAAGCAATCATGCATGTGTCCATCCGCTGGCATTTAAACCCATTCACACCAAAGCAACTGCTGTGGGGTCTATGCATCGTTCAGTCGCTGATAAATGGTGCCGTTTAGATTTGTTTAAGTCTCAAATCAACCAGGGCACTCTCTCTTTGTTTTTGGTTCATTCTGATTGCTCTACATATAATAAATGTCATCTGTATGCAAGTAAATGTTTGACTCGGTCTTACCAGGGCACGTCTCCGTAGTCTAGCACAGGACGGTGCGGCAGACCTTCAAGAGCAACCCCAAACACCCTCACCTAGAAAGACAAGAGAGATCGGTTCAGGTGAGAAGAACATGGACAAGAGAAGCTCTGTGTGCTTGAAAATCAACAGCTGACCTGAAGACACACAAATTACTCTCATAAGACCAGAATCAAACTGATTGTGTGCAGTAACCGTTGCTGTAATTAATCACATGTCCTGCTGTGATTTTACAGCCATAAACCAGGCCTGTTATAGAACAGGTGTTTTGTTCTGTAATGTCTCATGCGTTCATGCTACAATGTGTTTTGTGATTTTATTTTCATCTTTGTATTACAAGAAACCACATGCACAGGAATTGGTGTGACTTCTGAACAATCAATACATTAAACTGTGACCCAAACATGCGACAAAAATAACTCCAACTAATGAATATTGAGCATTAATCATAAAACACAGAGATATAGCTGCAGGTATCTCAATAATGAGTGATCTGCCTTTCTACACAGCATTTTGAGGTTCGTATATGCCTCTGTCTTAACGAATGTGACAAATACACAGCATTATGTGCATCGCAGCTGAACTGTTGCCCACAAAATGGCTTAGCTGTCTTCATAGTAAGCTCACTAACAGTAGAGACACCGCTAGATTGACTGTATTTCCATTATAAAATCAACATTTCATGATGTTTTCTGGACTCACCGTGTTCGCCGACGTCTGCTTGCTTCTGTTTTTATTCCAGTTTTTGATTTTTATTCCATAAACCGAGCGAAGATGCTGAACGACGGCCAGACGAACCACATTTCGCTCCAAAACCTTCATTATTACGGATAAAAACGGAGAGGTACTACGCTAAAAGCTGCTTTAGGTTTAAAAACAGGCGAAATAAAGGTTCTGGATGTGTTAAACGGCTAGGCTAACGCTAGCTTACTTTCCCCTCAGAGTTCCGCGCGACATATTTCAATAAAAACAACCGCTCACAGTCACCAAACTCCTCTTATACTTCGCTTTGCGCCTCTGCTACGCCTAAACCTCATTTTATATCATGAAAACGCGCCTTTAAAGTCTAAATATCGTCGTATAACCCAGTGTTTGCTTCAGTCCGCTTTATGTCCCGTCTTCACAACAACGGCAGCTCGGGAGAAGACGTTCAAATTTCGCCCTGCGTACGTCACGCACGCGTTCCCTGCACTCTGATTGGGCCGCGATGAGTCACGTGAGGGCTGGACACGCCCCACCCCCGCGTGACTCGCGTGATCGATGGCGCAGCAGATGCTCGCGTGTTAAAGCATTTGTTTCTGCAGCATAATATCATGCATTTCTTGAACAACAGAGCCATGCACAACAAGTGCTGGGTCCATATCAGTGCCATATGTTTCCGATGATCTGGTGATTGAAACATAGCTTACTTTTACAAAGGATACCTTGGTAGTAGTGGTATCATTGTACCAGTTGTTGTTTGGTTTCCTTGTTTTTTCTTGTTTAACTTGTACCATTTTTTAATTTGTTTAGTTAACAGGGACATTGTGCATTAATAAGACATTGTGCATTAATAAAACATTGTGCACTAATAAAACATTGTGCACTAATAAGACATTGTGCATTAATAAGACATTTCTGTAAATGTCCCAGAATTAGGACAGAATGTTACAAGTTGAGCATTTATGTCATTTACATGATTCTTAAAGAATATCACGGTTCTACCACAGTATCCTTAGGAAGTCTTAAGCCTAGTCCCGGACTAAAATGCATGTCTGGGCTGTTTTAACTGAAAGATCTTGCACGGACTGATCTTAAAATATGTCAGCTTTGTTGTTTTGTCTCAAGATGCACATCAGAAGTGTTTTTATATAAGGCATGTTTATACAAGTTACTTAAATGTCCTAATTGATCTGTGGCCTAATCAGGGTTTAGTCTAAGCCCTGTCTGTAAAACCAGGCCAATATTTCCCCAAAAATAATATATATATATATATATATGGAAGCCCACGAAAAAGGTAATAGCAGATTTTTATCTGACCTTTTTCTTGAAAGTCTTGCATGTTTAAAATTCCTTTTTGTAGTTTCCATCGACTAAAAACTAAATAAATAAATGAATTTGTATCTCATAATTGAGACTTTTCATCTGTGCTTGCTTTATATCTCACAATTCTGAGTTTATATCTCTCAATTATTTATTTATGTATTTATTTTAGCTATACTTCTATGTTTCAGAATTGTAAAAAAACAACAAAAACTTATTTATTCTGTGGCGGAAACAAGCTTCCATACATATTTAATAGCATGCAATGCATAATATTTTTTTATTTTAGGAATTATTCTGTGGTAGTACCATAGTATATGCCATGGATGCTTTTATCAACACTGTACCATGGCACTGCCACTTTTTTGTATGCCTCTGTATTTATTTTATTTTATTTTTTGCATTATTTAATCTGATGCATTTGGGGTTGATGCAGTCATGCGAGTGATCACTCGATACACTGTTCTCTGTTATCAGTTATCTGTTTTTATTACAACATTACATGTATATACAGTAAAAGAGACGGTACAAATGTACGGCTGAGACTGAGACACTGCTATTGGTTTAGAAGCACTTCCTGTGGACAATGGAAGGACCGGCCTCATCGTACTCCTGCTTGGTGATCCACATCTGCTGGAAGGTGGACAGAGAAGCCAGGATGGAGCCGCCGATCCAGACGGAGTACTTACGCTCAGGAGGAGCAATGATCTACAGAGAGACCGGAGACATGTTTAGTGTCTTAAACGCTGAGTAATACGGCTCTAACATGTGACAACAGCTGCAGCCGTTACTACATTTGAAAAGAAATCGGTGACACTTTACAACAAGGTTCCATTACTTAACATGCACTAAGAATGAAAATACTTCTAAAGCGTTTATTATTAATCTTAGTTCACGTTCATTTCAACATTTACTAACACACGATGAAGCATTGATTTTTTTTTCGAAAGATGTACATAAAACAAAGATTATTGGAGTATGTTTCAGATTGCATTTTTTTTTAGTTCAATGTGTTACTTGCCATTTCTTTGTAACTAATAGTGACATTGACTTGCCCTTTCTGAGTGAAAATTGTTTCGATACAACCATTTTTTCAGTGCACATTGTTAAAATCTGCTAATATTTAACTTGGAACGGAGCTGGAATGAACAGTTGCATTTGTGTTAAGTAACACATGTATTGCTGTTTGTTAAACATAATAGGACCTTATGGTAAAGTGTTACCAAGAAATGTAATTACTTATTTATCTATGCAAATGTGCAATTTAAACTGTATACACTACACTGAATGAAAATTGATTAGAAGTTAACAAATATTTACATTAATGCATTATAGGTTTGATCAGTTCAAGCATTCACGGGAATCCAACCCATGACCTTTTCTGTTCGAGTTGCATCGTTGAATGCATGTCTGCTGCATCTCACCTTGATCTTCATGGTGCTGGGGGCCAGAGCAGTGATCTCCTTCTGCATGCGGTCAGCAATACCAGGGTACATGGTGGTACCACCGGACAAGACGTTGTTGGCGTACAGATCCTTACGGATGTCGATGTCGCACTTCATGATGCTGTTGTAGGCGGTCTCATGGATACCAGCGGACTCCATACCTGAGAGGTGAGGCGTTCAGTCAACAACACTGATCAGTACGTGTCAATGAAAGACCATCCGAGCGAGACTCACCGATGAAGGAAGGCTGGAAGAGGGTCTCGGGGCAGCGGAAGCGCTCGTTACCGATGGTGATCACCTGGCCGTCGGGCAGCTCGTAGCTCTTCTCCAGGGAGGAGGAGGAGGCGGCGGTGGCCATCTCGTTCTCGAAGTCCAGAGCCACATAGCAGAGCTTCTCCTTGATGTCGCGCACGATCTCACGCTCAGCTGAGGAGAGGAGAGGCAAGGGTCGCACGTTAACTCCTGCTATTTCGCACCTGTTCTCCCGTGCAGACTATACCGCCACTCACCGGTTGTCACGAAAGAGTAGCCTCTCTCGGTCAGGATCTTCATGAGGTAGTCAGTCAGATCGCGACCGGCCAGATCCAGACGCATGATGGCGTGGGGCAGAGCGTAACCCTCATAGACGGGGACGTTGTGGGTCACACCGTCACCGGCGTCCAGCACGATACCTGCGGAGGACAGCGTGGGTAAATGAGCAATAATCGTGCATACAGCAGTCAACCTGCCAGCTGCTAATCTTACACAATGCAGACTGCATCGACGCGTGTAATTGTTGTATCACAGACAATACAGCGCTAGTGATAAACACACAGCAGCCGTGGTCCAAAAAAATAAAGCAAATGCAGTTTCATAAATAATAGAGCCCTAGTGATAAATACAGTATATAACCCATGCCAAACAAACAAACAAACTTAAAAAGAAATGAAAAAAAACCCAGATTTCAATCTATAATAATTTGTTAACTAAAACTAAAACTATACATTTTTTTTACTTGATATATAAATAAATGCTTTTGGGCTAGCCGATAAAACAATAACGCTAATTGTCGCGATATAACGTTTATCAATAAAACGATAAAAAGAGTTCGATAAATGTTTGATGTAATGATTGTGCTCCAAAAGCGGAACGAAACAGCACCATTAAAAAAAAAAATCTAGAAATAAAGACTTGAAATGTTTCCCGATAATTATCGGTATTGATGTTTGACTCATATGAAAAGTTTTATTGTGATAATTTTTTTTTTGGGGGGCCATATCGCCTAGTTTGTTGCCAAGGCAACAAGATTCACCATTTTCGTTTTGAAGAGCTAATATAACTAAAACCTAAATAAAAATTCTATAGAGATTAAAAGCCTATTAAAATTGACAAAAAGACACAGGCAAATGACTAAAACTTTAACTGAAATGAAAATGGAAAATAAAAAATAATGGTATATGATAATAATTGTTATATGATTCCAGCGTATCACAAAATTAATGAAATTAAAAAAAGAGATGTTTTCACAAATGATGCCCCTGCAGGACATCAGAGGGAATTACAATGAAACACAATCTGATCTTAGCTCTTAAAGCAAGAAACTATTTCAATGCAAAAAATTTTTTGGGATTTTTAGATTTTAAATTTAACATTCAAATTAGATTCTACTGGATTTAAGAAAGACGTTTCTACAGCTTACAGCTTATTGCATTAATTGCATAATTGCATGATCCAAAATATGCATTTATGTTTTAACTATAATATTGATTTGGCTCTTTATTATAAGAGAATGTGTGTTAAAAGCACTCACCAGTGGTACGTCCGGAGGCGTACAGGGACAGCACAGCCTGGATGGCCACGTACATGGCAGGGACGTTGAAGGTCTCAAACATGATCTGCAAGAGCAAAGCAGGCGAGTGTCATGAAGCAGTCTGACTCTGTCTCTGAGAAACCATCAGACTCTTCATCTGTACCTGAGTCATCTTCTCCCTGTTGGCCTTGGGGTTGAGAGGGGCCTCGGTGAGCAGGGTTGGGTGCTCCTCAGGGGCCACACGCAGCTCATTGTAGAAGGTGTGGTGCCAGATCTGAACGGCACAGATGACTGTGTTAATCACAATGCCAGATGCATGCATTTAACTATAGAATTCGACTAAAAATCGCACCTTCTCCATATCGTCCCAGTTAGTGATGATGCCGTGCTCAATGGGGTACTTCAGGGTCAAGATACCTCTCTTGCTCTGAGCCTCATCACCTACGTAGCTGTCCTTCTGACCCATACCCACCATCACACCCTGATGGAGAGAGAAGCGTGATTAGTGACCCTACCAGGAGAGGATCTCCTCTCTAATGATTGTTCTGCAGCTGTGTTCGCACCTGGTGACGGGGCCTGCCAACAATAGAGGGGAAGACAGCACGGGGAGCGTCATCTCCGGCAAATCCAGCCTTGACCAAGCCAGAGCCGTTGTCGCACACAAGGGCGGTAGTCTCCTCGTCGTCGCACATGGTTGGTTTTCTGGTTGGTCTGTGAAGGAAACATCACACTACGGTCAGACACCAAAAGTCCTGATAAACACGGTCTCTACACTGAGTTTACATCCTGATGCCGAGTGCATAAAACCAGCTAGACTAGTCTTAAAAGTTAGTCGTCTAATTGGTTTCTTTTCTGAAGTCAGGTGCATAAAAATTGCTCTAATTTGAATCCAAAAAATGAGACAGATTAAGGCTAACTGCTGTTTGGTCAAAGATCGTTCTTTAGTTACTTGAAATAAAATATTTTAAAAAACTTACTTCAGCTAGTTGCCAGAGTACCAAACTAACTAAAACTAAAAAGTTTTTTTTTTAAAAACCAAACAAATAAAACTGATAAAAACGCACAACAAAATGTAACAATTTTAACTAAAATGAAAACGGAAAGCATAAAAAGAAAACTAATAAAAATGCATCAAAATGACTAAAATAACAAAAAAACATTAAAAAATAACTATGAAAACTTACAAAATATTACAAAAAACTAATAAAAATGACAAAAACGTGCAACAAAATTACTAAAACATTACAATGAAAACGTTAAAATATATTTAAAAAACGGACAAAAACCCATCTAAATTAATGAAACTAGCTAAAATGAAAACAGAAAACATAAAAAGGAATTAAATATATATATATATATATATAAACTTTAACGGATGCTAAAATGAAAACGTAAAACGTAAAAATAAATGACTAGTTCGTTGCGCAGCTGGATCCGGTTCTGCATTTACATTAATGCGTTTAGCAGATGCTTTTATCCAAACGTTTTTACACTTTAGTCACCTAACCCAACTTAGATCAAATCTTAAATAATAATAGACTACGGCGATCAGCGACACGTGTTAGTTCTCCGCGCTCTGCCCATGAAGGGTTAGTGAAATCATATCTCCTCGTGGCAGCTCAAGACTTCCAGCCGCATTCACTGAAGCCAAAGAAAGGCTAGAGTTTGACTGGAGGACAGACGCTCTATTTAGGGCTCGAGGAGTCCTCTGCTCGCAGCTGTCAGGCTTCATTCATGCTGATGCTTCACGAAAAACGCCTTTCAATCTAGTGTCACACACTAATCTGAGATGATCTGCTCCGCCAGAAGAGTAATCGTCAAAACTGTTCTCCAGAAGCAAAGTCTTAACCGTTACGACTCAAAGACCTAACGAGATTTCAGATGCAGCAGCTTCTCCGGTCGTTCGCAGGACTCACCAAGTTGTTATCACAAGACTGATGCTTCCACTGGGACAGAGAGACAAGGTGAGGAGCCGCTTTAAATAAGACCGGCTCCCGGGGCCCGGGGCGGAGCATGGGGTTCACACAAGCCCAAATAAGAGCAGGCGAGAAAAAATAAAAACCAGAAAATAACCCTCTCCACCCATGAACCTGATCTCTGGGTGGAGTGGGCCTCCCTAAAATTAAGAAAGGCTTCCTTAGAAATAGCGTGCTGAGCGCCAGCCATCCACAGCTCGAGCCTTTAAGAGGTCTGGGTTAAATGCCATATAAAATGGCATATTTCAATATTTATTTGAAATCAAATAGTGTTTATATTTACACCACCCAGCACTTTTTGCATAATCCATGCAATGATTATTTAAAATAACAAAGTATAATGTGCATATATATTACTTTTTATAAAGTATATTATAAAATATGTTTTTATTATTTTAAATATATACTTATACTATATATATATACTTTTTATATTTAGTGTTCATCTGCTTTTATCTTTTCTTTTATGCAATTAAAAATATTCTTTTCATAAAGTATATTTTTATTATATACTTTAAAATATATATATTAAAACAAAAAAAGTTTAATATATAAATATAGTGATCCTCTGCTTTTATTGGATCTTTTTAATGTAATTAAAAATATACTTTTCATAAAGTATATTAAAAAGCATATATATTTTATTATAATATATATACTTTTTATATTTTTATTAAAACACAATATTAAAAAAAACTTTCTATATAGCTTTTATGTTATCTTTTTTCTTTTTATGTAATTAAAATATACTTTTTATAAATTATATTTTTATTACACTAATTATACTTATATATATATATATATATATATATCTATGAAGTGTTCATCTGCTTTTATTTGATTTAAAAATACCTTTTATATTTTTATGCTACTTTTTATCTGTTATGTTTGCTTTTTAAGTGCTTTTTTCACTACTTGGATGAAAGGTTGTAGCATGCATTAACACTGTTGGAATGTGTTTTAAACACTTAGACATTCGTTCATCTGTTTGTAGGGTATTATTAAGATACGGCACATAATCATGTCTTAATTTATCCCCACAATTTTCAAATCATTCCTGCACTGTTTGCATAAATTCCTCACAAATCTTCGTCACTCTGGCTGGTTTTTGTCAGGCTTTACGAGGCTATAGTCAGCACTCTCTTGATATAATTCTGATTATTCAGCTTTTTACGAACACAGGCTGCCTAAAGATGTCCACCAGCCGTAACCGTCTCGTTTTAGTAACATCTTAGAGGCTCCTCGCTCTCTCCAGGATGAATACTGTATATGTCAATGGGCCAGTGTGCTGGCATGTGTGCTCGAACCCTAAATGTGCTTAACAGCTGAGGGGTAACTCTCTCCCCCGTGCCGCGTTACGAGGCTATAGTCAGCACTCTCTTGATATAATTCTGATTATTCAGCTTTTTACGAACACAGGCTGCCTAAAGATGTCCACCAGCCGTAACCGTCTCGTTTTAGTAACATCTTAGAGGCTCCTCGCTCTCTCCAGGATGAATACTGTATATGTCAATGGGCCAGTGTGCTGGCATGTGTGCTCGATCCCTAAATGTGCTTAACAGCTGAGGGGTAACTCTCTCCCCCGTGCCGCGCTCTGATTGACCGGGATGTAGTAGTAGCTGCGCTCTGATTGGCTTAGCTGTCTCCTTTTAGGGTCACAGTTCTCATCAGGTGTTATGAACGTGAGGCCGGCCGAGCGTCTGTCCCATTGGTGTGATTCATAAGAGCACCCCATTAGGAAATACAACCTTACTATGGCAACACATGGGCGTCTGGAGCTGTGTTTGTGCGAATCAACTTTCTCACACACGTCTCCAAACTAGTGCATGAAGCAGAGCTGAGAACTGAAATAGAAGCAGAAATCAGTGTGAACCATTCCTTTCATCTATCTATCTCTCTATCTATCTATCGTTCTATCTATCGTTCTATCTATCTATCTATCTAAAAAGAATTATATATATATATATATATATATATATATACAGTATATATATTATTTTATCTATATAATAAAGATAAAATAAATGTATTTGTGTATATTATTGAAATGTAAATCTGTCTATTAATCCAATCACTTCATGTTCAAGAGTGTAAGAATGGGTGAAATAAATTGTTACGCAGAAAATAAATATTTAGAGCTGTTTTGAAGCTGGCGTGGTTCAGAATGAGAGTTTTATGGAGGCGTCTGATCTGTCACTTTATATCTCTGTAGGTTATGAGGGTTCGTTCCCCCTTCACATAGTCCACAGCTTGAGAGTTTGTCTATTAATAGCTGTTTTGCTCTGTCTGCACAAAGAGGAGAGTGAAGGAGGATTCCACAGCATTTCAACCACGAACTGATACAGCCCTGATTTAATCATGCACATGTGATCTAATGAAGGAAATCATTCATTTAATTATCATTTGAAGAGAAATAAAATGGTTTGCATCCATTTTTACTGTTAGCCAAGCAAATCTCAAGCTGATGTTTAGGTCAGCAGTGACGTGAAATTATTCTCCATATGTGTCATATTGTTACGCAACGCTACTGTGAGGGAGCGAGGAACGAGGAGACGAGGAGAATTCTTCAAACAGAGATACTTTAATAGCCATCCAATAGAACAAGGAAACCAGGAACATACACGTAGCAAGGAACACGACATTCAAAACAGAACAAAGAACTTAGAACCGGGAACACTTTAAATACACAAGACATAACGAGAAACACCTGGGATCAATAAACATAATTAAACATGAGGGAAAACTGGGTTATAGAACACGTGGGGAGCAAAACACAAAACTCGGAACAGAGTCTGACATTACTCCCCCCTGGAAGGCTCGTCCCGCGCTGTAACAATTCCACCGGGGGGCGCTCTGGAGGCCTCTCAGGACAGGCTTACAGGGACGGACGGTCTCCAGGGCGGTACCCGTTCTGGGACCCATGGCGGATCAGACAGACTAAGGAGCTATGGCGGAGCAGACAGTTCAGGGGGCCATGGCGGAACAGGGAACTCGGCACTCAGCCCGGCCTCCAAGGACGGACCCCTACTATCCCCCCCCCCAAAAATCCTTAGGGAGAATATTGTCTTTAGAGGCCCCCTTGGGCTTGACCTGGGGACTGGAGCCCTCTCTGGGCTAAACTCGGGGACAGGAGCCCTCTCTGGGCTAAACTCGGGGACAGGAGCCCTCTCTGGGCTAAACTCGGGGACAGGAGCCCTCTCTGGGCTAAACTCGGGGACAGGAGCCCTCTCTGGGCTAAACTCGGGGGCTGGAGCCCTCT
>NW_015505424.1:1371981-1375378 GCF_001515645.1 Sinocyclocheilus grahami | reverse complement strand
CATTTTCCAACTCCCCTAGAGTTAAACAGTTGAGTTTTACCGTTTTCGAATCCATTCAGCCGATCTCTGGGTCTGGCGGTAGCAATTTTAGCTGTAGCTTAGCATAGATCATTGAATCGGATTAGACCGTTAGCATCTCGCTCAAAAATGACCAAAGAGTTTCGATATTTTTCCTATTTAAAACTTGACTCTTCTGTAGTTACATTGTGTACTAAGACTGATGGAAAATTAATAGTTGTGATTTTCTAGGCCGATATGGCTAGGAACTATACTCTCATTCCGGCGTAATAATCAAGGAACTTTGCTGCTGTACCATGGGTGCAGCAGGTGCAATGATATTACGCAGCGCCTGAAAATAGTCCCCAGCACGCTCCCTGTGCTAGTAGGTGGTCACGTTTGTTATGTAAGTTAGCCTATTTTCAGGCGCAGCTACATATAGCCAAAAATGTAAATACACAAAAGTACAAAAACAAGCAATGTAAGATTGTAGGACTTCGTCATGTGAAAATTGATGTGTGTGAAAGTCTTATCTGTAGTACATCAATATCCAAACACCGTCCATAGCTGAAGTCGGCTGATAGCAAATTAATAATCCAACCTCTTGTAATGAAAACACGCCAAACTCTCAAACACCAAACTCTTCCTAACCAGCAACAATCAAAAATAGTCCAGACTACGCTCTCCATCAAAAATAATTTTAAATCCATATTCAAACTGGACCATGATGTGGTGTCCTCCCCAATAAAGAGTCCTTCTAAAATAAACTGTCTTAAACTCTTAGCATCAATCCAAACATACACTGTAAAAAAAAAATCTGTGACATTTACGGTAAAATACCGGCAGCTGGGGTTGCCAAAACTTCACCGTAACAAATACGGTAGCAACATTAAAGGTTTTACAGACTTGACTTAAATTCACAATAAAATACCGTATTTCATTAACTGATGTAATGTTAATAAACCAACACAGTTAAGTACTAATATGTGTTTTGAACCATTGTAATGCACTGATAACCACCAAAAACTGCTGGTGACGAGAAAGTCACACGATGAACCAAAGCTCATCACAAGCAGCTTTTAAATAATAACATATATAGAAGGTGCACAGCGTCATTCACACAAACACTAAACACCATCACGGTGACACACATGACACTGAAATAATGCAATAAACATTCATTTAACGACATTAGATGTAAGATTAAACCCTAACGTACACAACTGATACGGAAAAACTAAAAATAAACATTTATTTCAACAAAAAACATCAAATATGAAGCGCCATGCAGGGAATTCAGGGAGTGTCACACATGACTTTTTCACTGTAAATTATACAATTACTTTTTTTTTCACTTCCAAAAACCGTATTTTTAACAGTATTTTACTGTAGAATCACATTAAATGTAATTACACGTATTCACCGAGTACGGAAACTTACTGTTAACCAGTTTTAACAGTAAACAGTCTTTTACTGTTAAACTCACAATCATTTTTTACAGTGTAGGCCATACATACATGTACCATCTCTGCGAAAAACATCAGCAATGCACACTTTTAAATAGAAAGAAAAACCTCGTTTAGACTGGGCTTGAAATGACACATTTCCCAACCAGGACACAGCACGATAGGGCCTTTCGCAGCGCGGGAACCTTTTCATAGTACCAGAACTAATTGTGGAACTACCCACTTATTGGCGTGTTCACACCGCCGGAACTGGGTGCGATTTTAGTACCGGACTGCCTTTTTCGAGAACCAAATTAGCTCCTACTCCGGAGCAGGGTCTAACCAGCACAACTGGTACTAATCGTGACGTAAGTAGACATTGATTGGCCAAACGCGTATGAAAACGCCCTCACCCGCCATGATTTAAAACACAGTGTAAATATACTGTAAACATTGTGTCAACTTATTTCGCAAGTCTGGAGAACAGCGATAGATGGACGGACGCTGAAGTGCAGGCACTTGTAGCAAATGTAGCACGGCCAGTTTTCGTTGGAGATTCTTAGTCCTCCTTCCCGTTCGTATACGTCGACTTTCCATGTGCATTATTGTGAAACCCGCGAGACACAACAAACACAGCTCCGATCACAGCGTCCTCCATCCTCCTGTTGTTAATGTTGTTTTTCTTTGTTTTCGTTGTTGAACGCCGCGCACAAATGACGACGCTGTCGATCGGTTCCTAGCACACACTCTCGGTGTGAATGCAACCCTTTAAATGGTACTGGGAAATAGTTCGCGCAAAATCGTGCCAGTACTTTAGTACTGTACATTTAGTTCTGGAACTAAAGCGGTGCGAAAGGCCCTAATGTGTTCAGCAGGTGAGCCATGCTGGCTACTGCTAACTCTCTCTACCACATGGCTTTACTTAAGGAAACCTAAAACACTCTAGCACCCCTAGTGGTAAGGAAGAAAACTGCCCACACAATTCATATTAACGGGGTCATGTCTGGCCCACACTGGGTTAATGTGGGCTGCTCACAGAGAGCCCAAAGCTGTGGACCTGTTTAGGCTTGGTGTGGGCTGGCCCTAGCCCACGGTGCCCGCAATAAGCCAGCATTGGCCCCCCAAGGACATGTTTGTATTGTGCAGAGCCAGTGGTGGTTTTGTAGGCAAACATTAATGCCTTGAATTTTATGCCAGCAGCTACTGGTAGCCAGTGCAAACTGATGAACAGAGGTGTGACATGTGTTCTTTTCGGCTCGTTAAAGATTAATCTTGCAGCAGCATTTTAGATTAATTGTAGAGGTTTGCTAGAAGTGTCTGGAAGACCTGCCAAGAGAGCATATATACCTGGAATATATATTTCTTGCTGGATGACGGACCATCACCTTCAACTATATATATATATATATATTAATTACATAAAAATAAAAGGATTAAATAAAATCAGATCACATGATGGTACGAATAGTTTAACACAGTAACATCTATTTCTTTCAGTCCGGCGTCCCACTTTAAGAACGTGATGTAAAATATAAATAGTTCGCGATAAGACTCTTGCACCTAATAAAGTTTCTCAGATTTCTCTCTGACTCAGAGCGCAGCATGACGGAGGAGCGACGTGATGACGTAGCGCGGGCCGCGCCGCGCCGGACGCGTCATCAGCGTGAGACGCTGCCACGCGACAGCTGTTATGATTACTACATGCCTCCACATGACAAGTTTGAGTTCTGATTCTTAGGGCCTCGCAGCGCGTGTGTGTGGTCGGCGATGGTGTTGAGGAGAGTTTGTGAGCTCGTGATGCAGCATGAGTGATTACTCTCTTCAGCAGGAGAACGAGCTCGAGGCGCTGTCATCGATATACGGAGATGACTTCAGAGACATCCGAGCAGAGCTTCCCTGGAAGGTATTCCGGTTTGTGTGTGTGTGTGTGTGTGTTTGTGTGTGTGTGTGTGTGT
>NW_015505424.1:1361959-1364065 GCF_001515645.1 Sinocyclocheilus grahami | reverse complement strand
GTGTGTGTGTGTGTGTGTGTGTGTGTGTGTGTGTGTGTGTGTGTGTGTGTGTGTGTGTGTGTGTGTGTGTGTGTGTATACACACACACACACACTGTATACATGTGGGCGTGTCAAATGTTAATTAGCTCCATACGTATCACACATATACAGCCTTCAGGGGCAGCAGTAAATGTTTTCACCTTTTGTAATAGCTGTGTATGAGTCCCTCAGTTGCCCACAGTGTGAAAAGATGGATCTCAAAATCATAGTCACTTTTGGAAAGGGTTCAGATATGCAGAAGATGCTGGAAAACCAAAGAATGAGAGGAGCTGGGGGTTTTTCTGAAGAACAGCAGCAGTTTAACTGTTCAGGACCAACAAGGGACTCATGAACAACTATCACCAAACATAAAAACATTGTCCAGGAAACAACACACAGCCACAGTATTAAGAACATTTTGAATGAGGTTACAAAAAAATGAAGAACTTTTCCACGATTTTTTAGATTTTTAGATGCACCTCTACGCACACCTTGGCAATATAATCACCATTGGCTAGACTGATATGGTATTTTTCACTCACACACACACACACACACACACACACAGACTCACTCACTCACTCACACACACTCACTCACTCACTCACTCACTCACACACACACTCTCTCACTCTCACTCACACTCTCACTCTCCCTCTCTCACTAGGCCACGCTCGTTTTTGTGACACTCTTAATGCATTTTATTTATTTTCTTTATGTCTTTTCATCATCTGTTTGATTATGTCTTTAATTGATTTTTTCCGTACATTTCTGCCATATGTAGGCAACATTAACTGACAGTCACCACTGATAAGCTACTAAATATTGTAGAAACGTAATTTTCTGTAAAGTTGCTTTGCACTCACACTCACTCACACACTCACTCACACACTCACTCACACACAGACTCACTCTCACTCTCTCACTCTCACTCTCACTCTCACTCACACTCTCACACTCTCACACTCTCACTCGCTCACAAAGGCTCAGATATGCAGAAGATGCTGGAAAACCAAAGAATGAGAGGAGCTGGAGTTTTGCTGAAGAACAGCAGCAGTTTAACTGTTCAGGACCAACAAGGGACTCATGAACAACTATCACCAAACATAAAAACATCGTCCAGGAACAATATTATCGCCACAGTATTAAGAACATTTTGAATGAGGTTACAAAAAATGAAGAACTTTTCCAAGATATTGAAAATTTTTAGATGCACCTCTACGCACACCTTGGCAATATAATCGCCATTGGCTAGACTGATATGGTATTTTTCACTCACTCACACACAGACACACTCACTCATTAATCATGTTGTCAGCGTTTGCTCGAACTGATTTGCTGAAATCAAAACAGGGACGGTAATAGATGAGCGCCAGCCAATGAGAGCTGTTCGCGCATTAGCTCCGCCCACTGCCGAGAAACCGGCATATCTTCTGCTTGTTCTTAAAAGCTGAATAATTCTAAATGAACTCTGTTATTTTGACAGGAAAATACGACAGAGAATATGGTTTACATGTAGCGTGTCGACTCGGCGTGGTATGCAAGACTCTCGCTCTCTCTCTCTCAGAGAGCGAAACTCTCAAGCGCTCAGTCAGCGTGTTTATCGAGTGTTGAACGCCTCTCACACACATACTGACGTATGAAATCTAAGAATTTATTAGCAAATGGCTAATGCTAGACATTATTCAGTCGCCCAGAGTAAGATTTAATCGCATCTGCAAGTGATTTACTTGCAATGTAGAGAGTTGCACCTGTATATATAAAATTAATTAGTTTTTTTATTCAGTTCACTTATAATATTTCTCCTTGCACAAACAGGCATAATATAGTTGTTAATTTCAATTTCTACTATTATGTTTGTGTGGGCGTGTCACATGTTAATTTAATAATTAAATAATAATAATAATTTATGCATTTAGCAGACACTTTTATCCAAAGTGATTTACAGTGCATACAGGCTATACATTTTTTACCAGTATGTGTGTTCCCTGGGAATCGAACCCACGACCTTTTGCGCTGCTAACGCAATGCTCTACCACTGAGCCACAGGGTCACTATATGCTAATGAGCTCAGTGCATCATGTGT
>NW_015505424.1:1355008-1361804 GCF_001515645.1 Sinocyclocheilus grahami | reverse complement strand
GCGAGTGGGGGGGGGCGTGTATTATGCTGATGTGAGGAGTTCATGATGTGTTATACTGTCCGGTTCCAGTGTGTGTGGGCGTGTCATATGCTAATGAGCTCAGTGCATCATGTGTTATACTGTCCGGTTCCAGTGTGTGTGGGCGTGTCATATGCTAATGAGCTCAGTGCATCATGTGTTATACTGTCCGGTTCTAGTGTGTGTGGGCTTGTCATATGCTAATGAGCTCAGTGCATGTGTTATATGGTACCGGTTCCAGTGTTTGTGTGGGCGTGTCATATGCTAATGAGCTCAGTGCATCATGTGTTATACTGTCCGGTTCCAGTGTGTGTGGGCGTGTCATATGCTAATGAGCTCAGTGCATCATGTGTTATACTGTCCGGTTCCAGTGTGTGTGGGCGTGTCATATGCTAATGAGCTCAGTGCATCATGTGTTATACTGTCCGGTTCCAGTGTGTGTGGGCGTGTCATATGCTAATGAGCTCAGTGCATCATGTGTTATTACACTGTCCGGTTCCTGTGTGTGTGGGCGTGTCATATGCTAATGAGCTCAGTGCATCATGTGTTATTACACTGTCCGGTTCCTGTGTGTGTGGGCGTGTCATATGTTAATGAGCTCAGTGCATCATGTGTTATTACACTGTCCGGTTCCAGTGTGTGTGGTGTGTTTTGTAGGGCAGTCGTCCTCCAGAGGTTTACCTGACCCTGCGGCCGAAGGGACTCGCTTACGGACAGACCAGTTACGTCTCAGTGGACCTGCAGGTCAAATGTCCACCGACATATCCTGATGTGTGAGTCTGTTTATTAGGCTAATAATAATGATTAATAACTCATTACTTGAAGTCTCCCTGAGATTTGAACATCTGTGCTCTGCTAAAAGTTCCCAGTTAAAAATGAGCGTCCTTTTAAAAAAACTGCTTGTAAGTCTCAGATTATGCTATATCATCAACAAATCATGGATTTAATATTTTCTTTCAAGTAGCACAGGTTTTGTTTCTTTATAAAGCGGAGAGTTCCGGTGCTTGGCTCTGATTGGCTGAGCCGCGTTCGAAGCTGTTGCAAATTACTCTACAAAGTAACACACACCTTTGTTTTGATTAACCTTCTAACACCGATCTGGTTATTTCAATAGTAATACATACTGATCTATTGATATTTTGAACATTAATATTAATACGAACTGTACCTAAATATTTAGTGCGTTATTTATTTCAGTACTTTATATTACTCTATTCATAATGACACATAACTGTCACAGAGATCTGTCTTTAAAGTGCATGACTGATTTCTGAATGATTGTGATTTGATCGTGTGTCGTCAGGCCTCCGGAGCTGGAGCTGAAGAACGCTAAAGGCTTGTCCTTCGACAAACTAGAGCGACTCCAGAAAGAGCTCGACAAACTGGCCCGAGACCGATGCGGAGAGGTGAGACGCTCGCAGACGCTTAGGACATTTAGAGATATTAAACACGTCTCATTTTCTTCAATACGCGTGCATGTGCACTACCGCATATGCACAAAATACAGTAAAAACAGTGAAATATTATTATAATGTAAAACAGCTGTTTTCTGTGTGAATCTCTGTTAAACTGTAATGTATTTCTGTGATGCGCAGCTGTATTTTCAGCATCATTACTCCAGTCTTCAGTGTCACATGATCTTCAGAAATCAGTATAATATGCTGATCTGCTGCTTTATTATTGGTACTCAATTATTAATAATGGTTCTTCTTAATATAGTTGAGAAAAAAAAAAAGTAATAATAATAATATTTTAATAATTAATTATTTAATAAAAAAAATAAAATATATATAATAAACTAGGCCCATATGATGTACTTCAATACTGTAAAAAATAAAAATTTTATAAAATTAATTACTTGTATAATAATAATAAAATAGGCCCATATGATTTACTTCAATGCTGTAAAAAAAGGAAAATATTTATAAAATTATTTAAATATAATAATAAAATATGCCCGTATATTTACTGCAATGCAGTGAAAACTAATAATGTTGATATAAATGTATATAATATTTTTAATATGAATAAATGTAAGAGTTCAGGAGGTGCTGCAGAAGAGGATGGCTCTGTTTGAATGGTATTGTTTTATGACATCTCTTCCTCTTCCTCCTCTTCCTCTCTCAGGTGATGATCTACGAGTTGGCGGATTGTGTTCAGGGTTTTCTGACGGAGCACAACGTTCCTCCCTCGAGCTCCTTCCACGAGGAGATGCTGAAGAACCAGCGGCGTCTGCGGGAGCGTTTGGCTCTGGAGGAGCAGCAGAAGATCGACCAGCGCCGCAGACAGGAAGAGAAGATGGTACGTGTCACTTCCTGTTGCTCAACATATGTGACCCTGGAGCTCAAAACCAGTCACTTCCTGTTGCTCAACATGTTACAAACCGTCCTGCTGAATTATCAAAGAGCGGCTCTGATGAAAAAACACAACAACAGTGTTGCTCTTTATTGTCGTTTTTTAATTTTTGTTATTTTATAGCTGAATAACACGAACAAAAATCAGAACACTTCAAATATATCAGTGTTAAAGACAAGTAAACAGTCAGTAATAAAATAGGAACGAACAAATCAATTAGAAACAGCATAAATAAATACAACTGAACCAAATTTCAGCTACAGAAGCTGTAATTAAAAGTAAAAAAACACTGCATAGGTTTCTTTTTATAAATAAAATATAGATTAATTAACCCTTTAATTGTCAATCACATTTTTGAACGTAGACGTGAAAGCGCACGATCCAAACTTACATTTTTCATAATTCATGAATGAAAACATTTTGTGACGTGATTTTGATGTAGCATTTTCATGGTAATGCAACGTCGGATTTTAAAATGGGTTTCAAAGGATGAATTTTGAGGTTTTGGAAATGGAAAATGGTTTTCCATTTTCACTCTTCCTGTCTGTCTCGCCTCGCTCGTCCTGTCTGTCTGTCTGTCTCGCCTCGCTCGTCCTGTCTGTCTGTCTGTCTGTCTGTCTGTCTGTCTGTCTGTCTGTCTGTCTGTCTGTCTGTCTGTCTGTCTGTCTGTCTGTCTGTCTGTCTGTCTGTCTGTCTGTCTGTCTGTCTGTCTGTCTGTCTGTCTGTCTGTCTGTCTGTCTGTCTGTCTGTCTGTCTGTCTGTCTGTCTGTCTGTCTGTCTGTCTGTCTGTCTGTCTGTCTGTCTGTCTGTCTGTCTGTCTGTCTGTCTGTCTGTCTGTCTGTCTGTCTGTCTGTCTGTCTGTCTGTCTGTCTGTCTGTCTGTCTGTCTGTCTGTCTGTCTGTCTGTCTGTCTGTCTGTCTGTCTGTCTGTCTGTCTGTCTGTCTGTCTGTCTGTCTGTCTGTCTGTCTGTCTGTCTGTCTGTCTGTCTGTCTGTCTGTCTGTCTGTCTGTCTGTCTGTCTGTCTGTCTGTCTGTCTGTCTGTCTGTCTGTCTGTCTGTCTGTCTGTCTGTCTGTCTGTCTGTCTGTCTGTCTGTCTGTCTGTCTGTCTGTCTGTCTGTCTGTCTGTCTGTCTGTCTGTCTGTCTGTCTGTCTGTCTGTCTGTCTGTCTGTCTGTCTGTCTGTCTGTCTGTCTGTCTGTCTGTCTGTCTGTCTGTCTGTCTGTCTGTCTGTCTGTCTGTCTGTCTGTCTGTCTGTCTGTCTGTCTGTCTGTCTGTCTGTCTGTCTGTCTGTCTGTCTGTCTGTCTGTCTGTCTGTCTGTCTGTCTGTCTGTCTGTCTGTCTGTCTGTCTGTCTGTCTGTCTGTCTGTCTGTCTGTCTGTCTGTCTGTCTGTCTGTCTGTCTGTCTGTCTGTCTGTCTGTCTGTCTGTCTGTCTGTCTGTCTGTCTGTCTGTCTGTCTGTCTGTCTGTCTGTCTGTCTGTCTGTCTGTCTGTCTGTCTGTCTGTCTGTCTGTCTGTCTGTCTGTCTGTCTGTCTGTCTGTCTGTCTGTCTGTCTGTCTGTCTGTCTGTCTGTCTGTCTGTCTGTCTGTCTGTCTGTCTGTCTGTCTGTCTGTCTGTCTGTCTGTCTGTCTGTCTGTCTGTCTGTCTGTCTGTCTGTCTGTCTGTCTGTCTGTCTGTCTGTCTGTCTGTCTGTCTGTCTGTCTGTCTGTCTGTCTGTCTGTCTGTCTGTCTGTCTGTCTGTCTGTCTGTCTGTCTGTCTGTCTGTCTGTCTGTCTGTCTGTCTGTCTGTCTGTCTGTCTGTCTGTCTGTCTGTCTGTCTGTCTGTCTGTCTGTCTGTCTGTCTGTCTGTCTGTCTGTCTGTCTGTCTGTCTGTCTGTCTGTCTGTCTGTCTGTCTGTCTGTCTGTCTGTCTGTCTGTCTGTCTGTCTGTCTGTCTGTCTGTCTGTCTGTCTGTCTGTCTGTCTGTCTGTCTGTCTGTCTGTCTGTCTGTCTGTCTGTCTGTCTGTCTGTCTGTCTGTCTGTCTGTCTGTCTGTCTGTCTGTCTGTCTGTCTGTCTGTCTGTCTGTCTGTCTGTCTGTCTGTCTGTCTGTCTGTCTGTCTGTCTGTCTGTCTGTCTGTCTGTCTGTCTGTCTGTCTGTCTGTCTGTCTGTCTGTCTGTCTGTCTGTCTGTCTGTCTGTCTGTCTGTCTGTCTGTCTGTCTGTCTGTCTGTCTGTCTGTCTGTCTGTCTGTCTGTCTGTCTGTCTGTCTGTCTGTCTGTCTGTCTGTCTGTCTGTCTGTCTGTCTGTCTGTCTGTCTGTCTGTCTGTCTGTCTGTCTGTCTGTCTGTCTGTCTGTCTGTCTGTCTGTCTGTCTGTCTGTCTGTCTGTCTGTCTGTCTGTCTGTCTGTCTGTCTGTCTGTCTGTCTGTCTGTCTGTCTGTCTGTCTGTCTGTCTGTCTGTCTGTCTGTCTGTCTGTCTGTCTGTCTGTCTGTCTGTCTGTCTGTCTGTCTGTCTGTCTGTCTGTCTGTCTGTCTGTCTGTCTGTCTGTCTGTCTGTCTGTCTGTCTGTCTGTCTGTCTGTCTGTCTGTCTGTCTGTCTGTCTGTCTGTCTGTCTGTCTGTCTGTCTGTCTGTCTGTCTGTCTGTCTGTCTGTCTGTCTGTCTGTCTGTCTGTCTGTCTGTCTGTCTGTCTGTCTGTCTGTCTGTCTGTCTGTCTGTCTGTCTGTCTGTCTGTCTGTCTGTCTGTCTGTCTGTCTGTCTGTCTGTCTGTCTGTCTGTCTGTCTGTCTGTCTGTCTGTCTGTCTGTCTGTCTGTCTGTCTGTCTGTCTGTCTGTCTGTCTGTCTGTCTGTCTGTCTGTCTGTCTGTCTGTCTGTCTGTCTGTCTGTCTGTCTGTCTGTCTGTCTGTCTGTCTGTCTGTCTGTCTGTCTGTCTGTCTGTCTGTCTGTCTGTCTGTCTGTCTGTCTGTCTGTCTGTCTGTCTGTCTGTCTGTCTGTCTGTCTGTCTGTCTGTCTGTCTGTCTGTCTGTCTGTCTGTCTGTCTGTCTGTCTGTCTGTCTGTCTGTCTGTCTGTCTGTCTGTCTGTCTGTCTGTCTGTCTGTCTGTCTGTCTGTCTGTCTGTCTGTCTGTCTGTCTGTCTGTCTGTCTGTCTGTCTGTCTGTCTGTCTGTCTGTCTGTCTGTCTGTCTGTCTGTCTGTCTGTCTGTCTGTCTGTCTGTCTGTCTGTCTGTCTGTCTGTCTGTCTGTCTGTCTGTCTGTCTGTCTGTCTGTCTGTCTGTCTGTCTGTCTGTCTGTCTGTCTGTCTGTCTGTCTGTCTGTCTGTCTGTCTGTCTGTCTGTCTGTCTGTCTGTCTGTCTGTCTGTCTGTCTGTCTGTCTGTCTGTCTGTCTGTCTGTCTGTCTGTCTGTCTGTCTGTCTGTCTGTCTGTCTGTCTGTCTGTCTGTCTGTCTGTCTGTCTGTCTGTCTGTCTGTCTGTCTGTCTGTCTGTCTGTCTGTCTGTCTGTCTGTCTGTCTGTCTGTCTGTCTGTCTGTCTGTCTGTCTGTCTGTCTGTCTGTCTGTCTGTCTGTCTGTCTGTCTGTCTGTCTGTCTGTCTGTCTGTCTGTCTGTCTGTCTGTCTGTCTGTCTGTCTGTCTGTCTGTCTGTCTGTCTGTCTGTCTGTCTGTCTGTCTGTCTGTCTGTCTGTCTGTCTGTCTGTCTGTCTGTCTGTCTGTCTGTCTGTCTGTCTGTCTGTCTGTCTGTCTGTCTGTCTGTCTGTCTGTCTGTCTGTCTGTCTGTCTGTCTGTCTGTCTGTCTGTCTGTCTGTCTGTCTGTCTGTCTGTCTGTCTGTCTGTCTGTCTGTCTGTCTGTCTGTCTGTCTGTCTGTCTGTCTGTCTGTCTGTCTGTCTGTCTGTCTGTCTGTCTGTCTGTCTGTCTGTCTGTCTGTCTGTCTGTCTGTCTGTCTGTCTGTCTGTCTGTCTGTCTGTCTGTCTGTCTGTCTGTCTGTCTGTCTGTCTGTCTGTCTGTCTGTCTGTCTGTCTGTCTGTCTGTCTGTCTGTCTGTCTGTCTGTCTGTCTGTCTGTCTGTCTGTCTGTCTGTCTGTCTGTCTGTCTGTCTGTCTGTCTGTCTGTCTGTCTGTCTGTCTGTCTGTCTGTCTGTCTGTCTGTCTGTCTGTCTGTCTGTCTGTCTGTCTGTCTGTCTGTCTGTCTGTCTGTCTGTCTGTCTGTCTGTCTGTCTGTCTGTCTGTCTGTCTGTCTGTCTGTCTGTCTGTCTGTCTGTCTGTCTGTCTCGCCTCGCTTTTCCTGTCTGTCTGTCTGGCCCGCCTCGCCTCGCTCTTCCTGTCTGTCTCGCCTCGCTCGTCCTGTCTGTCTTGCCTCGCCTCGCTCGTCCTGTCTGTCTCGCCTCGCCTCTCTCTTCCTGTCTGTCTCGCCTCGCCTCGCCCTTCCTGTCTGTCTGTCTCGCCTCCCTCTTTCTTTCTGG
>NW_015505424.1:1343879-1354994 GCF_001515645.1 Sinocyclocheilus grahami | reverse complement strand
CCCCTCCCTCTTCCTGTCTGTCTGTCTCGCCTCGCTCTTCCTGTCTGTCTCTCGCCTCGCTCTTCCTGTCTGTCTCGCCTCGTCTCTCTCTTCCTTTCTGTCTCGCCTCGCCTCGCCCTTCCTGTCTGTCTGTCTCGCCTCGCCTCGCTCTTCCTGTCTCTCGCCTCGCCTCGCTCTTCCTGTCTCTCGCCTCGCCTCGCTCTTCCTGTCTCTCGCCTCGCCTCGCTCTTCCTGTCTCTCGCCTCGCCTCGCTCTTCCTGTCTCTCGCCTCGCCTCGCTCTTCCTGTCTCTCGCCTCGCCTCGCTCTTCCTGTCTCTCGCCTCGCCTCGCTCTTCCTGTCTCTCGCCTCGCCTCGCTCTTCCTGTCTCTCGCCTCGCCTCGCTCTTCCTGTCTCTCGCCTCGCCTCGCTCTTCCTGTCTCTCGCCTCGCCTCGCTCTTCCTGTCTCTCGCCTCGCCTCGCTCTTCCTGTCTCTCGCCTCGCCTCGCTCTTCCTGTCTCTCGCCTCGCCTCGCTCTTCCTGTCTCTCGCCTCGCCTCGCTCTTCCTGTCTCTCGCCTCGCCTCGCTCTTCCTGTCTCTCGCCTCGCCTCGCTCTTCCTGTCTCTCGCCTCGCCTCGCTCTTCCTGTCTCTCGCCTCGCCTCGCTCTTCCTGTCTCTCGCCTCGCCTCGCTCTTCCTGTCTCTCGCCTCGCCTCGCTCTTCCTGTCTCTCGCCTCGCCTCGCTCTTCCTGTCTCTCGCCTCGCCTCGCTCTTCCTGTCTCTCGCCTCGCCTCGCTCTTCCTGTCTCTCGCCTCGCCTCGCTCTTCCTGTCTCTCGCCTCGCCTCGCTCTTCCTGTCTCTCGCCTCGCCTCGCTCTTCCTGTCTCTCGCCTCGCCTCGCTCTTCCTGTCTCTCGCCTCGCCTCGCTCTTCCTGTCTCTCGCCTCGCCTCGCTCTTCCTGTCTCTCGCCTCGCCTCGCTCTTCCTGTCTCTCGCCTCGCCTCGCTCTTCCTGTCTCTCGCCTCGCCTCGCTCTTCCTGTCTCTCGCCTCGCCTCGCTCTTCCTGTCTCTCGCCTCGCCTCGCTCTTCCTGTCTCTCGCCTCGCCTCGCTCTTCCTGTCTCTCGCCTCGCCTCGCTCTTCCTGTCTCTCGCCTCGCCTCGCTCTTCCTGTCTCTCGCCTCGCCTCGCTCTTCCTGTCTCTCGCCTCGCCTCGCTCTTCCTGTCTCTCGCCTCGCCTCGCTCTTCCTGTCTCTCGCCTCGCCTCGCTCTTCCTGTCTCTCGCCTCGCCTCGCTCTTCCTGTCTCTCGCCTCGCCTCGCTCTTCCTGTCTCTCGCCTCGCCTCGCTCTTCCTGTCTCTCGCCTCGCCTCGCTCTTCCTGTCTCTCGCCTCGCCTCGCTCTTCCTGTCTCTCGCCTCGCCTCGCTCTTCCTGTCTCTCGCCTCGCCTCGCTCTTCCTGTCTCTCGCCTCGCCTCGCTCTTCCTGTCTCTCGCCTCGCCTCGCTCTTCCTGTCTCTCGCCTCGCCTCGCTCTTCCTGTCTCTCGCCTCGCCTCGCTCTTCCTGTCTCTCGCCTCGCCTCGCTCTTCCTGTCTCTCGCCTCGCCTCGCTCTTCCTGTCTCTCGCCTCGCCTCGCTCTTCCTGTCTCTCGCCTCGCCTCGCTCTTCCTGTCTCTCGCCTCGCCTCGCTCTTCCTGTCTCTCGCCTCGCCTCGCTCTTCCTGTCTCTCGCCTCGCCTCGCTCTTCCTGTCTCTCGCCTCGCCTCGCTCTTCCTGTCTCTCGCCTCGCCTCGCTCTTCCTGTCTCTCGCCTCGCCTCGCTCTTCCTGTCTCTCGCCTCGCCTCGCTCTTCCTGTCTCTCGCCTCGCCTCGCTCTTCCTGTCTCTCGCCTCGCCTCGCTCTTCCTGTCTCTCGCCTCGCCTCGCTCTTCCTGTCTCTCGCCTCGCCTCGCTCTTCCTGTCTCTCGCCTCGCCTCGCTCTTCCTGTCTCTCGCCTCGCCTCGCTCTTCCTGTCTCTCGCCTCGCCTCGCTCTTCCTGTCTCTCGCCTCGCCTCGCTCTTCCTGTCTCTCGCCTCGCCTCGCTCTTCCTGTCTCTCGCCTCGCCTCGCTCTTCCTGTCTCTCGCCTCGCCTCGCTCTTCCTGTCTCTCGCCTCGCCTCGCTCTTCCTGTCTCTCGCCTCGCCTCGCTCTTCCTGTCTCTCGCCTCGCCTCGCTCTTCCTGTCTCTCGCCTCGCCTCGCTCTTCCTGTCTCTCGCCTCGCCTCGCTCTTCCTGTCTCTCGCCTCGCCTCGCTCTTCCTGTCTCTCGCCTCGCCTCGCTCTTCCTGTCTCTCGCCTCGCCTCGCTCTTCCTGTCTCTCGCCTCGCCTCGCTCTTCCTGTCTCTCGCCTCGCCTCGCTCTTCCTGTCTCTCGCCTCGCCTCGCTCTTCCTGTCTCTCGCCTCGCCTCGCTCTTCCTGTCTCTCGCCTCGCCTCGCTCTTCCTGTCTCTCGCCTCGCCTCGCTCTTCCTGTCTCTCGCCTCGCCTCGCTCTTCCTGTCTCTCGCCTCGCCTCGCTCTTCCTGTCTCTCGCCTCGCCTCGCTCTTCCTGTCTCTCGCCTCGCCTCGCTCTTCCTGTCTCTCGCCTCGCCTCGCTCTTCCTGTCTCTCGCCTCGCCTCGCTCTTCCTGTCTCTCGCCTCGCCTCGCTCTTCCTGTCTCTCGCCTCGCCTCGCTCTTCCTGTCTCTCGCCTCGCCTCGCTCTTCCTGTCTCTCGCCTCGCCTCGCTCTTCCTGTCTCTCGCCTCGCCTCGCTCTTCCTGTCTCTCGCCTCGCCTCGCTCTTCCTGTCTCTCGCCTCGCCTCGCTCTTCCTGTCTCTCGCCTCGCCTCGCTCTTCCTGTCTCTCGCCTCGCCTCGCTCTTCCTGTCTCTCGCCTCGCCTCGCTCTTCCTGTCTCTCGCCTCGCCTCGCTCTTCCTGTCTCTCGCCTCGCCTCGCTCTTCCTGTCTCTCGCCTCGCCTCGCTCTTCCTGTCTCTCGCCTCGCCTCGCTCTTCCTGTCTCTCGCCTCGCCTCGCTCTTCCTGTCTCTCGCCTCGCCTCGCTCTTCCTGTCTCTCGCCTCGCCTCGCTCTTCCTGTCTCTCGCCTCGCCTCGCTCTTCCTGTCTCTCGCCTCGCCTCGCTCTTCCTGTCTCTCGCCTCGCCTCGCTCTTCCTGTCTCTCGCCTCGCCTCGCTCTTCCTGTCTCTCGCCTCGCCTCGCTCTTCCTGTCTCTCGCCTCGCCTCGCTCTTCCTGTCTCTCGCCTCGCCTCGCTCTTCCTGTCTCTCGCCTCGCCTCGCTCTTCCTGTCTCTCGCCTCGCCTCGCTCTTCCTGTCTCTCGCCTCGCCTCGCTCTTCCTGTCTCTCGCCTCGCCTCGCTCTTCCTGTCTCTCGCCTCGCCTCGCTCTTCCTGTCTCTCGCCTCGCCTCGCTCTTCCTGTCTCTCGCCTCGCCTCGCTCTTCCTGTCTCTCGCCTCGCCTCGCTCTTCCTGTCTCTCGCCTCGCCTCGCTCTTCCTGTCTCTCGCCTCGCCTCGCTCTTCCTGTCTCTCGCCTCGCCTCGCTCTTCCTGTCTCTCGCCTCGCCTCGCTCTTCCTGTCTCTCGCCTCGCCTCGCTCTTCCTGTCTCTCGCCTCGCCTCGCTCTTCCTGTCTCTCGCCTCGCCTCGCTCTTCCTGTCTCTCGCCTCGCCTCGCTCTTCCTGTCTCTCGCCTCGCCTCGCTCTTCCTGTCTCTCGCCTCGCCTCGCTCTTCCTGTCTCTCGCCTCGCCTCGCTCTTCCTGTCTCTCGCCTCGCCTCGCTCTTCCTGTCTCTCGCCTCGCCTCGCTCTTCCTGTCTCTCGCCTCGCCTCGCTCTTCCTGTCTCTCGCCTCGCCTCGCTCTTCCTGTCTCTCGCCTCGCCTCGCTCTTCCTGTCTCTCGCCTCGCCTCGCTCTTCCTGTCTCTCGCCTCGCCTCGCTCTTCCTGTCTCTCGCCTCGCCTCGCTCTTCCTGTCTCTCGCCTCGCCTCGCTCTTCCTGTCTCTCGCCTCGCCTCGCTCTTCCTGTCTCTCGCCTCGCCTCGCTCTTCCTGTCTCTCGCCTCGCCTCGCTCTTCCTGTCTCTCGCCTCGCCTCGCTCTTCCTGTCTCTCGCCTCGCCTCGCTCTTCCTGTCTCTCGCCTCGCCTCGCTCTTCCTGTCTCTCGCCTCGCCTCGCTCTTCCTGTCTCTCGCCTCGCCTCGCTCTTCCTGTCTCTCGCCTCGCCTCGCTCTTCCTGTCTCTCGCCTCGCCTCGCTCTTCCTGTCTCTCGCCTCGCCTCGCTCTTCCTGTCTCTCGCCTCGCCTCGCTCTTCCTGTCTCTCGCCTCGCCTCGCTCTTCCTGTCTCTCGCCTCGCCTCGCTCTTCCTGTCTCTCGCCTCGCCTCGCTCTTCCTGTCTCTCGCCTCGCCTCGCTCTTCCTGTCTCTCGCCTCGCCTCGCTCTTCCTGTCTCTCGCCTCGCCTCGCTCTTCCTGTCTGTCTGTCTCGCCTCGCCTCGCTCTTCCTGTCTGTCTGTCTCGTCTCGCCTCGCTCTTCTCTTCTCGTGCCTTCAGACGTGTGTGCTGCACGCAAACAAAGCGCAAGTTCTTTTCGTTCCTTCGTTTTAAATCACATTAAAATACGACCGCAGAATCGAAATGCATGCGTCTTATCGAATACCCGGTTCTTGGAAATTTGGAACCGGTTTTAAAATAGAACCATTAGGGCTGGGTACCGTTCAAACATTTTCAATACCGATACCTTGACTTCGATACCGGTCCCTAAACAATACTTTTTTTCGATATCAATTTTAACAAGATTACATTATCTGAAAAAAAAATACAAACCAATCAGTGCAAATAGTTTTAATAAAGCTCAAATAGTCTTCAGTTTACACATCTATTAGGCTACATTTACACTAGTGCGTGTTCATTTTAAAACGCAGCTCGGACAGAATCATGATTTCTATTTATCTTCCGCTGATTTACTGATGAGCATTAGCAGCTTCCAGCGCTGTCTGCTTGTGCTCTCTCTTCCGTGATCGCTGCTCTGACTCAGAGGTAATAACATATTTAATTTCAGCAACATTACATGGCCAAAACACACACTACACGGCAATCAGAAGTGATTACAAACACTCGATGGTGGTTTAAAGTGAGTTTTGAGTAAAAGCGGAATATGAATCTCATTTATTGTCTTATGTAGCATGATGCTAGTGTGCATGAATGGTCACATAACACGTGCTTTCGGTCGTGTAACGTTGATCGATCTGTCGTGTGCTGCAGGCTTATTGGCTCACTGAGGCTGATGAGATTAACCCTTTAGGTATTGAAATGTGGTACCGAACGACGAGACGTTTTTCGATACTCGATGGTATCGAGGCAATTCGGTCGGTGCCTAAAAAGCCCTAGGAACCGGTTATTTTGATATCCAACTCTATTTATAAAATAAGTACACTGCCGGTCAAAAGTTTGAGATCAGTAAGACTTGTAATGTTTTTACAGGAGTCTCTTCTGCTCGTCAAGGCTGCATTTATTTGATTAAAAATACAGGAAAAAATTTAATGTTGTGAAATATTATTAGAATGTAAAACAGCTGTTTTCTGTGTGAGTATCTGTTAAACTGTAATGTATTTCTGTGATGTGCAGCTGTATTTTCAGCATCATTCCTCCAGTCTTCAGTGTCACATGATCTTCAGAAATCAGTATAATATGCTGATTTATTATCAGTGCTGAAACTGTTGCTGCTTCATATTTTTTGGGGGGAATCTGTGATACTTTTATTCTTTGATTCCTTGATGAATAAAAAGATAAAAAGAACAGCATTTATTCAAAATAGAAATCTTTTCTACCAATGTAACCGGCTAAAAGCTAGGGATCTTGTAATGTTTTTAAAGAAGTGTCTTCTGCTCATCAAGGCTGCATTTATTTGATTAAAAATACAGGAAAAAATTTAATGTTGTGAAATATTATTAGAATGTAAAACAGCTGTTTTCTGTGTGAGTATCTGTTAAACTGTAATGTATTTCTGTGATGTGCAGCTGTATTTTCAGCATCATTCCTCCAGTCTTCAGTGTCACATGATCTTCAGAAATCAGTATAATATGCTGATTTATTATCAGAGCTGAAACTGTTGCTGCTTCATATTTTTTGGGGGGAATCTGTGATACTTTTTTTCTTTGATTCCTTGATGGATAAAAAGAACAGCATTTATTCAAAATAGAAATCTTTTCTAACAATGTACACTACCGTTCAAAAGTTTGGGGTCGGTACATTTATATTCTTTCTTTCTTTGAAAGAAATGAAAACTTTTATTCAGCAAGGATGTGTTAAATTGTTAAGAAGTGATAGCAAAGATTTCTATTTCAAATAAATGCTGTTCTTTTGAACTTTTTATTCATCAAAGAATCCTGAAAAAAGTATCACAGCTTCCAAAAAAATATATTTGATAGTTGATAATTCTAATAATAAATCAGTATATTAGAATGATTTCTGAAGATCATGAGACGCTTTATACTGGAGTAATGATGCTGGAAATTCAGCGCTGCATCACAGAAATAAATTATATTTTAAAGGATATTAAAATGGAAACCATTATTTTATATTGTAATAACATTTTGCAAGATTACTGATTTTTTTTCTGTATTTTTAATCAAATAAATGCAGCCTTGATGAGCAGAAGACACTTCTTTAAAAACATTACAAGATCCCTAGCTTTTAGCCGGTAGTGTACATCTTCTAGAAGTGTCTGGTGTTGATGTTAGTGCTGTACGTATTTATTTACAGTCTAACGATCCAGTGTATCGTTTTAATGCTGGTCTCACTTTCAGTATTTCTCTCCGCAGCAAAACGAGATTCTGGCAGAAATCCAGAGGAGAGAAGAGGAGAGGCGAGAAGAGAAGAGAAAGAAAGAGATGGCCAAACTGGTGAGATCTTTGTTCCTCTGAGAAAAGAAAAGAAAACCAAACCAGGCCAGTTACTGCAACCAAATGTACAATATTCTGTCTTCCTTCGTAAAATATAAAGGCTTGTGGGTTTAATCAGGTTGTGTTATATCAGATACAATATTTAATTATATAAACAGTATTAATTTTCACAGCTTTGGGCCTTTTGCATTGTAATTCTTCTTATTATATTCTAATAGCATTTATAATATTCATAATATTTAACCATTATAGTTTAAATATATTAGAATTGTATTTATATAATGATTGAATAATCATATGGGCCTATTTTATTATTATATTTATATTTAAATAATTCATTTTATATGCATTTTTCTTTTTTTATAGCATTGCAGTAAATCATAGAAGCCTACTATGTTACATTTTTTATTATTGTTGTATTATATTGTTTAAATAATGCATATAAACATTATAAATGGTCTTAGCGGTGAAGTTTTATTTGTTAATATATTCTATTTTTTTTATTTTATATATATATATATACACAGTCAAACCAGAAATTATTATATAATAAAATTTTATTATATATAATTTTTTATATTTGTTTACTAGTGGGTGCAGGACACCATAGTTCATTCAATAAAAGTAAACTAAAAAAATTAATTAAACTGTGACATATTACACCCAAAAAGTATTCATAAAGTGGACTAACAGTAAAATTAATAAATATTTGGGACTAAAAATAATTCCGATACTTTGACCTGAGCATGTTTTGCTCGTGTTTTTTCTGTTCGTCCCGAATATCGCGAGTTTAAATGTGATTTACACAACAGTTCGGTAAATAAGAAGTTAATACTGTGTTATATTTTAAACACAATATTATGTTTTTGCTCAATTTTGCAGAAAACATATTACCTTTAAAGCCACAGCAGAAGTGTTGTGCATGTTTAGTTTCTGAACGAATCATAAAGGCATTTATCGCCGCCTGCTGGCGGATTTAGTTTCTTATTTAGAGTATTATTTCATTAAAAAAATAATAATAATCATAAAAACATGAAAGAGAGAGTTCACCCAAAGCAATTAAAATTCTGTCTTTATTTACTTCAGCCTCGTGTTGTTTCAAAACTGTCTTTTGTGGAACATAAACGAAGGTATTTTGAAGACAAAGCTGTGTTGTATGAACAAACAATACGGAGATGTTTCTCAAATTACCTTCTTTTGTGTTCCATGTTTATGTGTGATTAATTTTATGTTGAATCAAATCAAATATTTCTTTCTAAAGCTATAATTTGTAACGTCTACTTGATACTTTCTCGTTTAACACAAAAATAGCTTTAAATAATCTTTTGGGGGTATTTTCACTGTCGAGTTTATTTTGTGATTAATTGAAACATTGTGTCAAAAGTTTGGGATCAGTAAGATTTTTAATGTTTTTAATGGAGGCTCTTATACTCATCAAGGCTGTATTTATTCGATCAAAAATGCAGAAAAAACAGTAATATTGTGAAATATTTTTCAATTTCTAATATTGTTTTTTTTGCTTTAATATATAGTAAAATATAATTTATTTCTGTGATGTGCAGCTGTATTTTCAGCATCATTCCTCCAGTCTTCAGTGTCACATGATCTTCAGAAATCAGTATAATATGCCGATTTATTATCAGTGTTTGAGTCTTTGATGAATACAAAGTTAAAAAGAACAGCATTTATTTAAAATATAAATCTTTTCTAACAATAAAAGTCTTTACTATCACTTTGTATCAACTGAACACATCCTCGCTGAATAAAAGTTTTAGTTTCTTTCAAAAAAGTAACAATGTGTATATTGTGACACATTGTTACAATCAAAAGCTGCAACGGTGTTATTTAATGAGCTAACATGTTTCAGGATAACATAATAACAACCAAAGGTTATTAGAGTGCTTGTCATCAGATGTGTGTGGGCTTTTCGTATCTGTTTTTTTGAAAACTTTTTATTTTATTTTAATCTGGACTACAACATGCCCTAGATATTGTTTGAAAGTGTTTTGATTCTTTATTGTTCGGTCACACTTTACATTAGGGCTTCATTAGTTAACATAAACTGCCAATGAAAAATTCTGAACATTCATTAATCTTAGATATTCCAATATTTAATAACATGTTGTTAAAATCTAAAGTTGCAACGGTGTTATTTAATGAGCTAACATGAACTAAGACTTGTATTTCTTAACAAAGATTAATAGCTATTGCTGATTGTGATTAATGCATTAACTAAGGTTAACTAACGAGGTCTAATTGTGAAGTGATGCTTATTGGTCTTTATTCTTTTGCACTTTAATCTGTGTACAATTTTTAACATTTTTCTGCATTGCTTTATTGCATTTAAATGTTCAGTTATTTTTGTTATAAGAAAAAGTTATTAAACCTGTTATACTGTATTAGGGCAACACTTTTTAAAAACTAAATTTCAATATCGTGATAATACCGTGATAAAAGCATTAGCAATTAATCGCAACGTGAGAATTTGATACCGGCATGTCCTTATGTATTCAGCTTTCATGTGATTTATAAATCTCAATTTCAAAAAATTTACTCTTATGACCCTTTTGTGCCAAAACCAGTCTAAAGTGTAAATTTTTCAATATTTGGCTGAGATGCAACTATTTGAAAATCTGGAATCTGAGGGTGCAAAAAAATCTAAATATTGAGAAAATCATCTTTAAAGTTGTTCAAATGAAGTTCTTAGCAATGCATATTACTAATCAAACATTAAGTTTTGATATATTTACGGTAGGACATTTACAAAATATCTTCATGGAACATGATCTTTACTTAATATTCTAATGATTTTTGGCATAAAAGAGAAATGTATAATTGTGACCCATACAATGTATTGTTGGCTATTGCTACAAATATCCCCCAGCGACTTAACACTGCTTTTGTGCTGCAGCGTCACATACATTATAATACGATGGACCTAATAACATGTGAGTAATGTGTTGTGCTTCAGGAGCGTCAGGAGAGCTCTGCCGTCACCGTCCCAGCGGCTTCAGAGAGACGAGCTTCTGCCTCGTCAGGGTCTCCGGTCGATGCGTCTGAGGGGAAGAAGACACTGACGAACAGACGCCGAACCACATCCAGCAGCAGACACAGGTCTGGATTAGGCCTGCTCCATTATGACAAGAATCATAATTTATATATATATATATATCTCAAATATATATTTTCTTGTAAATAAGGTTGCTGTGACATCTACATTTTAGAGACCAGCAAAATGCCACAATTCTCTATACCACTGCAGAATACTAGTAACTGATATTAATATTTAAACAAAAAAAAGTTATTGAAAATATTAAAACTGTCAGTAATAAAAAAGCAAAGCATAATCACACACTCTCACACACGCACAGACACACACACACACACTTTCTTTCACACACTCGCACACACACACATGCACACAGTCTCACACTCACACACACACACACTTACTTTCACACACTCACACACGCACTCCCTCTCACACACATGCACACAGACTCACACACACACTCTCTCACACATTCACTCACACTCACACAGACACGCACACACTCACACAGACACACACACTCACACAGACACACTCACACAGACGCACACGCACGCACACACAGACACGCACACACTCACACAGACACGCACACAGACTCACACACACACTTACTTTCACACACTCACACACGCACACAGACTCACACACACACTCTCTCACACATTCACTCACACTCACACAGACACGCACACAGACTCACACACACACTCTCTCACACATTCACTCACACTCACACAGACACGCACACAGACTCACACACACACTCTCTCACACATTCACTCACACTCACACAGACACGCACACAGACTCACACACACACTCTCTCACACATTCACTCACACTCACACAGACACACTCACACACACGCACACGCACACACACACACACACTTTCTTTCACACACTCACACGCACTCCCTCTCACACACACATGCACACAGACTCACACACACACACACACACTTACTTTCACACACTCACACGCACTCCCTCTCACACACACATGCACACAGACTCACACACACACTCTCTCACACATTCACTCACACTCACACACGCACACACACACACACACTTACTTTCACACACTCACACACGCACTCCCTCTCACACACACAGACTCACACACACACTCTCTCACACATTCACAAACACTCACACACTCTCTCACACTCACACACACACA
>NW_015505424.1:1342039-1343105 GCF_001515645.1 Sinocyclocheilus grahami | reverse complement strand
CACACACACACACATGCACACAGACTCACACACGCACACACACACACTCAGACACGTGCACATCACAGTCTGACCTGAGTGCTGTTCTTCTCTCTTCCCAGACGAGACACGTATAATGAAGATAACGCACGGCAGCAGGAGCTCCTTCACTTCAGCAACAGCTTCCTCGGAGAGGTCGTCGTTCACAGAGGGAAGTGCATCGGTAAGATTGTGAAAAATCAGCGTTTGACGGCCGTTTAGGAGTTTATGTGCGTTTCTAGTTATTACCATTTAAGCACATGATTAGTGAGATTGTCTAGTGCAGGGATTCCCGAACCTCTTTGAGCTCAAGTAATATTTTTATTTATATATAATTCAATAGCATGTTTACATGTTCACGGTTCTCTGGTGTCGGTTAACGGTCACATGATAGGCAAGTAAACAATTACAATATTTAATCATTTCGTAGGTGATTTATTCTATTTTAAAATAATTTATTCATTTTAACTTTGAATTTTTTAATTTTATTTAATATTATATTATGTTCTTATGCTTTTAATAATTGTCATGTTTTTTTATTTTATTCTGTTTTAAAATGTTTATTCATTGTAACATTGTAAAATATTTTTATTCATGTTTTATTTAAATTTTTTCTTTTTAAAATGATTTATTATATAACATTCTTATGTTATATATTTTTACAAAGTGTTTTATTTTGGTTGTAATTTTGCATTTATTACTTTATTTTATAGAAAATGTTTAATTCTGATTTTTTAATTTAATAAATATTACATTCTTATGTTTTTAACAATTTTAGTGTTTGATTTTATTCCATTATTCTTTTATTTTAAAACCATTTATTAATAAACAAAAAATTACATCTTCATTTTATTATATTATTCTGTTTTAGAAACATTCATTTCGGTTTATTTCATTTTGATTTATTTTTAAATTATCTGTGCAATTTTAAATTTTTATACTTTAATCGTGTTAATAGTTTGATTTGTTTATATAAAAAAAAGTTTTTATATTTATTATGTGTGAGTGTGTGTGAGAGAGAGTGTGAGAGAGAGTGTGTGAGAGAGAG
>NW_015505424.1:1336083-1337003 GCF_001515645.1 Sinocyclocheilus grahami | reverse complement strand
TGTGTGTGTGTGAGAGAGAGAGAGAGTGAGTGTGTGTGTGTGTTTTTTTTTTTTAATGATTAAATTATTCATGAGCTGTTCATCAACTCTCGAAAGCCTGGACTAGAGCTGGATCTGGATGAGTTTGGCTGCTGATCTCTCTCTCTGTGTCTCAGGTGAGAGCGAGCGACTGGGTCGCAGTGTGTATTATGCGTTTAACTCCACGTCTGGAGATTTCTCCGTCGTCTACGAGTGGATCCTTCGCTGGAACAAGACAGTCGGAAAGTTCTTCACCAGCCAGGAGAGAGAGAAAATAGAGAAATGCAAAAAACAGGTAGAGAAATCAACAAATCATAGCTGAGTTTTAAGTATCTGATATAAAATATTAGTTGCGTAATGAAATTTAAACATAGGCACAATTGATAATTGGATGAAATTGCCTGTTGACTATAAAGCATATTTCATTGCAATATCCTGCATTAAATGATATCAATAGTTTTGTTCAGAAAATTAATTAATGGAAGCCTTTTAAAAATATTTTTAAAATCAAATATCAAAAGAAAAAAAAATCATATTTGATACATTTTAATATTTTTTTAATGGAAATTATAGTTTTTTTGTTCTTAGTGTATTGAATGTTGTATGATTTTAGTTTCTAGTTTTCTATTTTAGAAACTCTTTTCTATCCAAATTCTATTTTCTATTTTTAATATATTGATGATAAATATTTACATGTTATAAAGAAATGTATACCTAGGCACAATTGGTGAATGAATTAAAGTGTCTGCTGACAATAAAGCATTGAATATCATTAAATAATATTAGGCAACAGTTTTATTCAGAAATATCATTCATGGACATTTCTTAAAAAAAGACCTCTGGGAATATTTTACATTTTCTGTCAAATATCAGATTGATATTTTCTTGATGGATCTTATAAT
>NW_015505424.1:1334375-1334840 GCF_001515645.1 Sinocyclocheilus grahami | reverse complement strand
GTGCACAAGCAGCTGAAGCCGTCCTGTGTGCTGCTGGACGCTCGGGGAGATGTGAGGCTCGCAGACTACAGTCTGGCCAAGCGTCTGGCAGACGTCTGTAAGCAGGACATCTTTGAGCAGAGTCATGTGCGCTTCAGCGAGGACGCGCTGCCCTCGCGCTCCGGGAAGAAGGGAGACGTCTGGAGCCTGGGGCTGATGCTGCTGGCGCTCGCTCAGGGTCAAGAGGTCAAGGAGTTTCCCGTAACGCTGCCAGAGAACCTGCCGGCGGACCTGCATGACTTCCTTAACAAGTGAGTGTGTGTGTTAGGGCTGAACGATTTTGGAAAATCTAATTGTGATTGCGATTTAATTTGCAATAATTTTTTAAAGCTCTTTATGTTCTGTATTATTCAAGAAAGACAAGCTATAAATCATTGTATAGTATGACCAACACGATATGTGAGCCTGCAGCACAAAAGCAGTGTT
>NW_015505424.1:1333704-1334365 GCF_001515645.1 Sinocyclocheilus grahami | reverse complement strand
ATGCCACCTTATTGGGACAATAAAGCCCTCCCTAACCCCACCCAATACTTTATTTTCAACTTTTTGATTATTTCTTTCATGTTTATTAAATATAAGTACATTTCTGATGTAATATGAGATTTGATTTTGAGCCGTCGTCTGATGAAATCAAATACATATAAGATAAAGACACTAGCTGTGCTGTGAATTCAGCTATACATGCATAACATTAGCGAAGCAACATAATATCTGGTTTAATATCTGTATTGTTTTTTACCTGCTCTAAACTATAGGGAGCCCTTTTGCATTAGGCCTACTATAAGGTTACAATTAACAACAGAGCCCAAACTTAAGTTTAATTACTATTTATTTTTAACTATAGCCTAATAATCAACACTCAAATTAAAAAATGTATATTGATAATTGTTCAAAATAACTAATGCTAACAAATGACACCTTATTGTAAAGTGTTACCGAAAAAGAACGTTTTTGATAGTTTTTGCCACAGTGGTTGGGAAACACTGGTCTGTAGAACTAATGAAGAGGCTTTTGTTTGCTCCACATCTCACACACGTGCGGTTTTCTTTCAGATCCAGGGTGCGGAGAGCGAGCTGAACTCTCTGCTGAAGCTCAGTCATCCTCATCTGGTGCACTATCAGGCTCTGAGCTGCGTCGAGCGAGA
>NW_015505424.1:1329585-1332666 GCF_001515645.1 Sinocyclocheilus grahami | reverse complement strand
GCCTCTGATTGGCTGTTACATTCATAAGCTCAACAGAATCGTGTGCGATTGGTTTTTAATGTGCAGCGCTGTACAAACGCGTCTGGCTCCGCCCCAGCCAGCGAACGCAGATTTGAATTTAGCACATCAATGGAAAGCTTATTTATTCAGCTTTCAGATCATGTATAAATCTCATTTTGAAGAATTGACCGTTATGACTGGTTTTGTGGTCCAGGGTCACATATTAGATCGATTAAACATAAATGTTCTTTTCTGTAGGCCAGGCCTATATGTTACGATGAAATTAGGTGATGCATGAATTGATATGAATGACATTTAACAGCTACTATCACAGTATTATATTGACTGATTTGTTGAACTTCCAACCTTGTGTGAGCATGTAATAATTATGACAACATAAAGCACTGACAAATAAGCCTGGTGTAAACATTAATATGAAAGTATCTCGCAATAATCACGCAAACTAAAGTAGATTGCAGAAATATAAAAACAAATGTTGCGTTACCGCTCTACTTTAGGTAATTCAAAGTTTTAATTTAATCATTTTTAGAAATGGTTTAATTTCGATTATTTTCTTTTTTTTAGATAATTTACTTATTTTTTTTTATTCTAATGTTTTTTTAAGAATTGTAGTGCGTTTATTCTTTCATTTTCAAATAATTTATTCAGCGTAATTTGACATTTTTAGAAATTGATTGTTTTATCTGTTTTATAGTTTAATATTACATTGTTTTTTAAAATAATTTTAGTGTTTTATTTTTTTATTTTAAAATGATATTTTGAACTGAATTGAATTAATAGCGTCCAGTTCCCTCATGAACCTCAGTTTGGGAAACCCAATAATTTATCAACACATTCACATGTTCACGCTTCTCTGATGTTGATGAATGGTTCTATGACATGTATTCTTTTGATTTTAATTGGACTTTCCTTTATGATTTAACTAATTATTAGCTCTTCATCAGCTCACAAACCCCAGACTAGTTTTGTGCATTAGAAGGTTATATGTATTTAATCTGTGTGTGTGTGTGTGTGTGTGTGTGTGTGTGTGTGTGTGTGCAGGTGTGTGTGTCTGAATGACGCGGATCGCTGGCACGCTCACCAGCTCCTGGATCATCCGTTCCTGCGTCCTCCGTCACCCAAGAGCATCGCTCCGTGTCCGGAGTCCAGTCCAGAGGGTGAAACACGCACACAAACACGCTGATTTAACATGACACCATGGGCGTCATGCTTGTCATGTGACACACAGGAGCCATAAATATGTAACTATTACTGATATAGGCTTATGTTTTATTTATTTTTTCTAGGGATGCACCGATATGAAAATTTTGGCCGATACCGATAACCGATTATTCTTTATTTTTGAAAGCCGATAACCGATATGTTGGCCGATAAATCTATATCCAAACTGTTATATACTTTTTGAGAGCCTGATTACAAAAAAGGTCTCATCATTAAAAGCCACATCCCAAACACTTCAACATAAGCAGCCTAGTTTGAATGGTGTACGTTTTAAAAATATTTTTACTCTCCCATTACCAAATTTAGTCATAAAAAAGTCTTACAAATAAATAAAATTATGCATAAATAATGCAAACAAGTCACTGGACATCATTACACGTGTAAAGAATCAAAATGAATGCGCCATAGATCAATAAAACGGAATAGCCTCTGCACGGACAATAATTAAATTATTTTAATTACTAAACCATATTGTTGATGAAAATAATAAGAGAACAATACAAGTGGTTGTTGTTATTAATAATGTATCGATGATTTTGAAAAAGTAACAAATTAATACCACTGTTTTAAATAGCAGCCGTTGAGCTGCGCGTGCTGAAGCTGAAGAGCTGAATGAACATGGTAAACTGAAGCGTTTTGCTGGCAGCTTATTTAACTCAAGGAAATGCATCCTGAGATTAATATTAATACAACATAAACATAATATTACAACTTATATATGTACAAAATGATGCAGTTCTTGCGTGCTATAGTCAGAATGTGTGATCCTGTTGTGGATGCGCTCTTCCCATAACAACGCGCTGAAACACGGCAACTAAACCCAAAGAATTCCCAACGTTTTATTATAATAATGTTCTCATTAGAATGTTATATACATGACATTCCCAATCATAGTTATTAATGTTGTGCACTGCTGTTTGGGCTGCGTGTGCTGAGCTAAAGATGATCACTGGTAAACTGAAGCGCTCTTTTAACTTAACCAAACGCATTCTATATGAGATAAATCAGATATACATCAAATAAACACAATATTACAATGTACAATTGCACAAAAGGCTGCAAACGAACAGCGCGCATCTGAAGTGTCTCTGAAGGAAATAATGCATTATTTATCGGCTTTAAGATATCGGCCAAATTTTCTTATCAGGCCGATACCGATAACAGAAAAAATGAGCCGATATGGGCCGATACCGATATGGTGGCCGATATATCGTGCATCCCTAATTTTTTCCATTTTATTCAAAATATTCCGAAACGTGTTAAAATATCTAAATTTTCAAATATGTGTAAGTAAATGCATTTTGCATCGTTATAGATTGTTAGTTGATCTATAATGGATGATGGGCAAAGTAGCCTAATAGTCAGGGGTGCACATAAGTGGTCCGCAGGTCCGCATGCGCGACCAAAATAAAAAATGCGCTGTATAAATAAGTTCTGACAGCTCATTTGCGTGGTTGACAGCTGTTAATGCACAGTTACCATTTTAGATCGACAAACTGTACTGTATACGATTTCTATTCAAACTGAAAGCATACATATTTATGATCTTTAGCTAAATGACTAAATGACTAAATGTAAATGTAAACATATAGGCTACCCGCTAATGTTTTCAAAGCACAATGCAAAACTGTGACATTTCATTCACTGACGCTCTAAACCCGGAAGCGCATATACTTATTTGCTGGTAACCCGCAAAAATAAAAGCTTGCTGATTTTAAATTTGAAAATGAAAAATTCAAATAATTCAAATTAAAAATAATAATAATAATAATTGTTTTTTTAAATTATAATATATATATATTAGCATTTTATTTTTAAGTTTACTATAAAATAATTGTA
>NW_015505424.1:1327921-1329280 GCF_001515645.1 Sinocyclocheilus grahami | reverse complement strand
CGCATGCGCGACCAAAATAAAAAATGCGCTGTATAAATAAGTTCTGACAGCTCATTTGCGTGGTTGACAGCTGTTAATGCACAGTTACCATTTTAGATCGACAAACTGTACTGTATACGATTTCTATTCAAAAGCATAAATCTAGGCTACCCGCTGACGTTTTCAAAGCACAATGCAAAACTGTGACATTTCGTTCACGGACGCTCTTCAATCGGCTAATCTTCAAAGGGCTAAACTCAGAAGCGCATGTACTTACTTGCCGGCAACCCGCCAACATAAAAGCCTGCTGATTTAAGGTTGAAAATGATTCAAATTGATATGAAAAAAAAGTAGTAGTAGTAAATATTAGCATTTTAAGTTTACTATAAAATAATTGTACTTGTATTTAATACACCCTTTTTATTTTAAAATATAATAGTATTATCACACTTTATTATTATCTTATGAGAACCAGGCTGAAAAACTTATGTGCACCCCTGCTAATAGTGTAATCTATTAACTATGCATAAAAACCTGTCTTTTTACTTAAGTAGCAGATATGGGTGTCGTGCCATAAAATACTTTTAAATACGACTGACTTTGTATTTAATGTTAATTTAATAAAAACATTGTAATTTACTAATTATAACACTTTCACTATACAGAGAGAGAGCAAAAGAACATTTTAAGCACACTTAAAATCACTGAAGCAAAAGAAATGCACCAAATACAAAATAGAAATAAACCCATTAAAATACAAGAACAAAATGTAAAATTTAGATATAAAGCAAATATATAAAGCACAAGATCTACTATAAGGTACAGTTAGAAGAAAATAATCTGAAGACCTGAGAGTCCTTCTGGGTTCATATACTATAAGCATTTCTGAAAGATAGTCTGGAGCAAGTCCGTGCAATGCCTTATAAACTAATAAACGATTTTTAAAATCAATACGAAAGCTAACGGGTAACTAGTGTAATGACTTTAATACAAATGCAATGTGATCTTTCTTTTTGGCCTTTGTCAATATTGTAGCAGCAGTATTTTGTATTAGTTGTAGTCGATTAATTGTATTCTTTGGTTGACCTGAAAGGAGGGCATTACAATAGTCATAAATGCATGCATTAATTGTTCTGTATTGCTCAGAGAGAGAAATGGTCTTACTTTGGCAATGTTCTTCAGATGATAAAATGCAGTTTTTCCTAATATAACGTACATGAGCTTTTAAGTTAAAATCTGAATCAAAGACAATTCCTAAATTTTTAGCCACTTGGCTTGGATTCAGTCCTAGTATATTTAATTTAGGGGTCAGTTTCTCTCTCTGCGCTTTTGATCCAATAATCAAAACTTCAGTTTTATCTTGGTCGAGTTGTGAAAAAT
>NW_015505424.1:1324962-1327450 GCF_001515645.1 Sinocyclocheilus grahami | reverse complement strand
GCCTCTGATTGGCTGTTACATTCATAAGCTCAACAGAATCGTGTGTGATTGGTTTTTAATGTGCAGCGCTGTACAAATGCGTCTGATATATTATAACTATTATTCGGCTATTTTTTGTCTTTTGGAAGCTGCATTTAATTAAAATCCACTTGGCTCAAAAATCTGCCTGCACATGCCCCTCGGTTCGAATGGACATGACACATCTCTGTAACGAGTTCTGTGTGTGTTTGCTCCTCAGACACGGGCGTTGATTTCGCCTCCACGATCGTCCCACGCAGTCACCTCCTCAGCGCCCCCTTCAGTACGGAGGTGCAGAAGCAGTTCTCGCGCTACTACAACGAGTTCTCAGAGCTGCAGCTGCTGGGGAAGGGAGCGTTCGGGGCTGTTATAAAGGTCAGACGTCTTCTATCTCTCTGTTTAACAGACTGAGATTCATTAATAATACACATACTACTTCTGTGCCTGTTTCCTACATCCTGCGATCATCTGTGAGACGTGAGAAACCAGACTTGGAGCTTGCGAGTCTTAAGTGACCGTATTGTGCAGCTCTAGTAAAAAAAGAGACATTTGATTTTCTGCGATATGAAAAACGACAGCAATTTTCAGCAGATGATTTGAATATCTCTGATTGGAAATAATTAATCTTTATGATTGTAAGGCTGAATATTATTATGTTACTTATATAAAGTAAAAAAAATGAGTATTTAATAATATAATTTATAATGTAATTTATAGTTTAGTAATGCATCTGCATATAAAATAAAAATAATTTTGAACTGTGATATTATAAATCTTTAATGTATAAGGCTAAATATTATTTTTATATTACTTATATTAGAATATGCTAATTAGTATTATTATTATGAGAAGTATTGTTGCATTATATATTATATTAATAGTAATATTAATATTTATATAAGTTTAGTTGGTTTATAAGTGCTCATAGTAGGGCTGTCAAAATTTGAATTTCGATTATTCGTCAAATTTAAAATAAAAAAACGCATTCTAATCACATGCGTTAAGGAGGCAGCTTATCAGCGGTGCACGAGATGCGATGACGATGTAAGTGTTGTTGCATTTTAATGTTTTTGTTAGTCTGTCCAGTAGAAGCCACTAGATGCGGTTTACATCAAAACTGAAACCAAGCCGTTCACACGTTCAACACATATTTCACGCATTTTCTAGAGGGACATCTATCACTGTTGCACTCGCATCTCGCACAAAAGAGCTGCGTGTTTAGAAAGCCATGTAAAATTAATGTAGGTTTAACTTTGAAAAAAACATATCTCGAGACTTTAAGACAGGTATTTCCCCATCCCACTGCATCTCATGTTTTTAAATGAAAAAGTACTCTGTGTGCTTGGCTTTCCGCCCTTTGTATTAAACTATATATACAAACATGATGCTGCTTTGTTTATAACTTAATTATAATTGGTTTATAAACATTATTTGAAAATTTTTTCACAGATAGTCATGTTATCTTATGCTTTGAATAAATGTTAGGGCTGCACGATTATGACAGAAATCATAATTGTCGATTATTCCCTTGAAATTGTAATTACGATTATCACAATTTACATTGAATGATGTTTCTACCATTGTTTGATGCAACTGCATGCCGTATTTTTATATGAAAATAAACGAGCTGAAAACACTCTAACTGAAAAACCTTTAGTGCTTTTCTATAGTATTAAGCCTCAAGTGTCAACTATACATTGGATTGGTTTCCTTTCTTCTTTAAATTATAAAAAAAGTTAAAATAGGAATGGTATTATAATGTTATACTAAAACTAAAACAATGGAAAAACCCTTAAGATAACATGTAGAAAGCAAAAAATGAATCTTAAGCACGCAGAATAACATAAGTGGACTTTTCGTCACCTTAACTCAAATTATGCATTATGACTTTGAATATAATTTTGAATATAAGTTTTTTTTTCAGCAATTTTGACAGCCCTAGCTCATAGTTCTCTGTCCTGCTCCTCTAGTTCTTCATGTGTCTGTGTTTGTCCCGTTCAGGTCCAGAATAAGCTGGATGGCTGTTATTACGCGGTCAAGCGGATCCAGGTGAACCCGGCTAGCAAACAGTTCCGGCGGATCAAAGGCGAGGTGACGCTGCTGTCACGACTCAACCACGAGAACATCGTGCGATATTATAACGCCTGGATCGAGCGGCACGAGACGCCGGCGACCGGAGCCGTATCCAGCGACAGCTCCGAGACCGTCAGCAGCCCCGAGCGACCGCAGCGACCCGCGGCTCCGGAGCGAAACGAGCTGGGACTGATGGACAACATCGAGGACGACGCTCCTCCGCCGGCCCTCGCCAGCTCAGTGGAGTGGAGCACGTCTCTGGAGAGATCGTCCAGCGCTAAATGCAGCGCTGCAGACTCCTCCGACGACGAGGAGGACGAAGATGAAGAGGAGGATGTCTTCTGTCCCTCCTTCCTGTGAGCTTCTGCTATCGAGACGCTGTCTGTGATGATGATGA